>NC_064812.1:38549512-38849512 GCF_023721935.1 Panthera uncia | reverse complement strand
CCGGTGTGGAGGTTGGGACTCACAGGACTGGAGGGGGGTCTCAGCTGGGTGTGGGGGCTGGTCCTGATCACCCTCTCTGTGGGAGCATGTTGCACCTGAGGTGATAACTTCAGCCAGCACAGTGCTCCCCAGTTGCTTTGTTAAGTGTCTGTACTGCTGGGGTCCAAGCCCTCCCACCCTTCCCTGCTCTGAGAGTTGCAGATCTGGCCAGTCAGGCTCATCTTCCAGGCCCCCTGCAGAAGCTCCTGTCAAATCCACAACTTGCCTCCAGCCAGCAGGAATGACGCAGCCCTTAGCCTGCCCACCACCCTCAGGTTGAAAGTTGCCCCTTGATGACGGACTTCGACTTCAACGCTGCCATGATTACTCTTTCATTTTTTAAATGTTATTTGTGTTGTTAACATAGTATTACATATACATAGCTGAAGATCCTGCACAGAAAGATTGCTTTCTTACTTATCCTGCCCAGCTCTTGCCTGTTACCCCAGCAGTAAGTGCTGCAGACTCTTTTTCTTGTTTCTTCTAGTGTTTACCTCTGTATTTTAAAATAGTGTCTACCTTGCTGTTTGGTCATCTGCTCAAGATCTCTTTTGACTTCTTGTTGTTGGATAGGATTTAACTCTCACTCACCTCCTCATGTTCCTTGCTTCCCTTGTCCTCCTCGTACAGTCATATCAGATTTTCTGGTGCCGCCATCAGTCAGTGTTTACTTTGGATGATGCACATATGTGAATATTGTTCAGTGCAGAGCTCTGTGGTATACATTTTCTTGTATAGTTTTTGTTTTTTCCCAGTAAACATTTGCCTTGTTTTTTCAGCTGCCATGTTTTTTTCCTGTTACCTAAGCCCCCATTCTTTCTGTGTGGCTATTAGATCTGTCAACCACCTACTAATACTATTTTCCAAGTATTTTGACTGTGTAAGGTCATCTGTCAGTTCTCTTTTTTTCCTAGGGTTTCTCCTCCCCCTGCCCCAGCGTGGACAAGGTGCCACACAGTCATCGTCCTGGTCACTGGTTTCAGTTTAATTTACGTTGCCCTGGTAGGATGCAGGGGCCAGCAAGCAGCCTTCTGGTGCACTTTACCTTGTGCCTCATATTGACCTCTGGTCTTGACCCCCAGATCTCCGGGGAAGATTCTCTGAGAACATGACGAAAGCTCTGAACACTCTTCCCAAAACACAAAATTGGACATGTAATTTTGTGAATGTCTGTAGACATGTATGTAACTTACATATAATACTTAGGGGGTGTGTGTGTAAAGCTGACAACTGTAGAGTTCCATGTAAGCTTTTAATGCCTAAGCTCTACTATTATGGTTGAAGTCCAACTCTAACCATAGTACCCAAACATCTCCTGTTTTTACCATTAAATAGTTCTTTTCTCTCGACCATTTTATCATCTCTTAGTATTTGATGGAACGACTTCGTTTCCCAAATTTTAATGACTTGTGGATTTATGGAATCCTTCTGTGAAATCACTTCCGTGTTACATTTTTTGACCTTTGGTGTTAATTTATTTCTCCCTCCAACTGTTTTATGTATTGATGTATTTGTTGTGTTGAACTGCAATGACCAGGGAGCTGCTTTCCCACAAGCACAGTGTCACTTAGCAAGGTAACTCCCAACGAAAGAGACACTACGGACACACAGACTCTAATCTTCCTAGTGAACAGCTGCCTTCTGGGGTCACTGGCAAGAGGGATTTTCCCCTCTGCATGGAAGAAAGTGACACGATCACACAGTCACCCTGTGGTTGAGCTCCTGTTAAGACAAACTCCAAGGGACTGTACTTGGATTAGAATTTCATTAGATTGAATATTGCTTGAAGTAAAGTCCTCTGTGGTTGAGATTTGGAACGTCTCTGTGTTTGTCTGCTCATCGAGCAGCTGCCGTTTTCCAGGCAGTGCCTTTAGTTTGAAGTAGGACATGACCTATATTCTTAGTCCTCAGAGATTATTTTTGTAGTCACTCATTGTGAATGACTAAATTTTTAAAAATGAAAGACTGAGTTTAACTAAAAGCCAACTTCTAAAAATGTCAAAGTAATTGGATTTCAACCAGTTTTGTTATGTGGCATCTTAATTGGCATGTCCCATCTTAATCTACAGTTGTTTTTTCAGATTTCTAAGTACTTTATTGATCTTTAGAAGAAAAGGACAACAGGAGGTGTTTTTAGTCAGCGTTGTCAGACTGTAATAGAAACAGTATGGCAGTCCCCATGTCACCAACCCTTCCTTGAAATTGTCAATGATATTAACGTCATTTTGATTAAAAAAAATGACGCTATCCCTTCTGAATGTAAAACTGATTCCATTTGGATGACTTTCAGTGAAAAGAGCGTGAGGTACTGTGTGAAGACCATCTTCAGTGTGGTTGTGGGGACGTGAGGATAGGTGAGACTGTCACGAGCCCCGCTGAAAGGGCAAACTTGTCACCAGGCCTCTTGACTTTGGATGAAGGGTCCAAGGCAATAGGAATATTTGAGACAAAAGGCCAATATTGGGATGTGAAGATAACTGTTGTAAAATGAAACTGTAAAATAAGTTTGAAGGGGCACCCGGGTGGCTCAGTCGGTCGAATGTCAGATTCCTGATTTCGGCTCAGGTCATGATCTCACGGTTCATGAGTTTGAGCCCTGCATCAGGTTCTGCGCACTGACCGCCTGCAGAGCCTGCTTGGGATTCTCCCTCTCTCTCTGCCCCTCCCCCCTCTCGCACTCTCTATGTCCCTTTCAAAATAAATAAATAAACTTAAAAATATAATAATAATACAAGTTTGAAGACAAATCACAAGAAATAGTGACAAACTGCCAAACTTAATGTGAAAGTAGGTATATTTTGACAAACAAAATTACAAAGTTACAGTACTTTTTTCTTTTTTTAAAAAAATTTCAGGGGTCCCCTGGTGGCTCAACTGGTTAAGTGGCAACTTTGACTCAGGTCATGATCTCGTAGCTCGTGGGTTCAAGCCCCGCATTGGGCTCAGTGCTGACAGCTCAGAACCTGGAGCCTGCTTCAGATTCTGTGTCTCCCTCTCTCTCCTGCTGTCTCTGTCTCTCTCTCTCTCTCAAAATAAACATTAAAAAAATTTTTTTTAATTTCATGTTTAATCTTTGGTGTACATTTTTGGAGAATCTGAGTGTTGTGTTTTGCTCAGGAAAGAAAATAAATTGGATACAATGGCTTGATTTCAGTCCTTTTTTAGTAGCCCTGCTGTGTTTTAGAATAATTTCTCCAAGGATAATGATAGATAGGAATCAGTTCATTATTTAATGAGGCCGAGGAGCATCATGCTGAAGCTCAGTCGTGGAAAATGTAAATGTTTTTAGTGTCGATCCCAGCTGTTGCCACCGGTTCTAAGTAGCCACATCGAATGTGCACACACGCACACACGCACACACACACCTATGTGCAGACACAGGGAGCGGAGCTGTGGCTTTGTTGTAGAGAGTACACTTTTCTCCCACGTCAGGCCGAGACCTTTAGGATCCCTCGTCAAAATGCTCCTGCCAGTTACTGGGTAAAGTGCCTGCTCGTGAAAGACAGGGCTCCAGTCATGCTCTGACCCTTGTCCGTCTTTCCCTCCGGTCCCAGAAGGTACTCTACGTTCAGGTTTCCTCCCTTTGCCGGTGCTCTTACCTGTCTACCTGCAGCACCTCCTCTTTGCTCTGGGGCTGATGCCACGTATCCTCCCGAGAGGCCTAAAGGAGTTTTCCGTGTGCGTACTTTAACATCCTGTTCACACCCATGCATTGGTCGTGCCTGATTTTACCTGTTTCACCTCCAGTCCTCTGTTAATGACTCTTTATGAAATTTTCTCTGTTCAAATGACTGGGTGGTTTCCAGTCTCCTAATTGGCCTCTAGACAGTGTAGATGTCCTCTGCCTAGAATGCCCGGCTGCACTTCTCCCTCTGATGTACCATACAGACTCTCCCAGGGCCAGCCCAGGGGATGCCTCCATCATTTATTCTACAAACATCTGAGTTCCTACTAGCGAATAGGGACTGGGGCCATCTCTGGGGCTAAGTGAGACAGGGCTGCACCTCAAGAGGAGCTCCCAGACCGGAAGAAGAGAAAAATCAGCAATCAGGTGTGTTAAGAGAGGGAAGAGTGTGCCTGTATGTGGTATTGGGGGAATGGGGTGTGACAAAAACTTAAAAAGAAAATTTTAATGTCCCTATGGAAGCTAAAGGGATAAATAAATGAAAAGGCAGGAAATTGACTTTTACATTTATTTACTACTTTCAGTTTAAGTGATGTCCATAATTTTGTTTTGTTCTGTTCCATTTGTGAATGAATATTCTTCCTCTTTCCACAAAGCACTTGAGGTGGGTAAGGTTTTCGTTCATCTCATCTCTCAATTCCTAAGGGCACAGACTGTCTTTTATTTTAATTATCTTGTACCCACAATGCCTGTCATTCAGTAGGTGCATAATAAATGTTAGTTGATTGAATCAAGGCTACTTATATTGAGTTGCTATTCCCTGGTTTGTTTTTTACTCCCCAAATCAGTCAGTGTTTTCTTATGTTGACAGCTCATGAACAATTAGAAGTGCTTGATTTTGTACCTGAAATGTGAACAGAAAGGTTGTCCATCAACATGAGTGTTTATTCTTATTTATTTCTCTTCACCCATTGACAGATAATATCGACCTTCTCAGGGGTGCATCAAGCAGTGTTAGGTATTTTATAGACCTCAGGTATCCACCTATTATGGCTGCAGAAATGTAGGTTAAGTAACTTACCACGGCTGTGCCGGTAAACTGTGGCTGATCTCAACCATGAGGTGGCTCCTGTGGTCAGTTAGGTGCCTGCCCCAATTGTGTGCACACGTGGAACTCACGCAGAAGCCTTCCGTGCTCTGGAGAGCCACAGTCGCCTGCTTCCTAGTCCTAGCGACAGTCCTGTGTCCCTCCAGGCACATGTGAACAGGGTTAGGAGAACCTACAGAAGGGCCAAAAGTCTCTTCCCATTTTCTTCCTTAAGAAAAAGTCTCTCATCGAAGGGTAGCCACTTGCTGGCAAGTTGATCTTTGGTACCGGCTATGGTAAACGTTTAATTGCATGGAAGTTCCTTTAAAGTTAAAGCTCAGGGGAATGTATGTGCACTTTTACACACTAACCCTCGTCTTCTCTGTTTCTTCTCAGGTGCTGTTACCCCCTTACGATGATGCCACTGTGAATGGCGCGTCCAAGGAGCCACCACCCCCTTATGTGTCTGCCTAAACCTGAAAGTGGGGCAGAGCTGAGCGCAGCGGCTTGATTTTCAGACGTCAGAGCAATAGTTCTTTCATTTCACTTCTGGGTTGAGTTCTCTGAGCTTATTTGTTGCTGAAACGCTACAGTTTTAAAATTTAGATGTTCAGTTGAATCCCTCTTTAGTTTTAAAGACACGCTTCAGCTAGAGCACTGTGATAGACTCACTGTAGAATTCTTTGTGTAGGGGTGGGGCGCAGCGGGCTTACCTAGTCTTCCCTGGTTTTCCCTAGACATTGAAACTTCCCAGCAGTGTGGATGAACCTGGAGTCAGAGAAGTCTGTACCTGCTGGGCCCCAGAGTCGGGGGGAATTAGTCATCCTTTTTCTCTGTCTTCCCTCTGTCTCTTTTCAAAGTGTAAAATAAAATCGAAATTAGACGATGCTTTTCTTAAGCCATTCCAGTGTTTGAACAAACCCTTATGGAACAGGAATGTCAACTGTGTAATCATTGCTCTAATTAGATAAATAGGAGTCCATATCTATATAAATAAAACAAGAATTTCCTTAAGATTCTTTTTGACTTAAAGTCAGTGACAGTTTGTATCTGCTGTTCAAGGATTTTGTCCATGGGCTAAATTGACACCCTTCAGCAATCCCAGCCAGTGACGGCAGCCGCTCTCCAATGGCTGTTCTTGCACACCCCGTGTCGGGGGTCGTGGAGTGGCATGTCCCATCTGTGTTACAGAGGTGGAACTGATTTGTTTAGTTTCGCATGGTATCTGGTGCTTCCTTCCTCCTGGCTTCCCATCCCTACCCAGGACCCTTCTCGTTAAGTATTTACCTAATAGTATGAAACAAAATTTTCTTCTTCTCTCCCTGCAAGGAACATCCTACTGTTTTGAGATTCTGAGTATGCCTTGTCATCTTTGAAACATAAGACGGTCTTCAGAAAAATGAGGAGGGGTGCTTTTCTTGTGGAATGCTCGTATCTCGACTATCTGAAGTTCAAGGGACTTTTATACATTTCATATATTCATAAGTCACAGTTCTCCCGTTTGTTCATTGTTGAGTGTGCTGTAAATGAAGGCTTTGCAATTAAAGTGACATTTGCCCACATCTGAGAAAATAACCTTTTGACTCTGTGGTCATCGTACCTAGGGACCCTTCCCACCCACATGTGGCCATGCCGACACACGTAGTTTGGCCTGAGGAGGCAGCTTTACAGCTTGTTTCACACATATGTATTTTTTAATATTTCGGTGCTGATAAAATCAGAGTATCTTAGGCCAAGAGAAATGGAGCCAAACTGACCCGAGCTTCTAACGTTCCTAAACCCCACCTCTGCCGAGCTCCACGTGCTCGGCTGTTTTGCGTATGGTTGTTTAGGTCCATGGTGTACTTTTAATAAGCAGTTCAGATTTTACTCCATGCCAAGGGAGATTAAATGAGAGAGGTGGGAGGGGAGATTTTTATCCCTGAGAATCAGCCTCGGTGATTTCTCTTGGTATATCTCGTGAGTGTTCTTTATAAACTCACCCTGAGAAATGCTGTTCCTGGAAGCTTTGTGCCCAGAAGACTCACACTAAGTTAATCATATTAAGAGGTGTTAGGAATGGAAAAAGGCCTCTTGGCAGTTTCACTGACCCTCGAAGGCACGTGGCATGTCACGGTGGTTTGCGTGTTCCTCCCTGTGATTTTCCAGCTCTTTGTCTAATGGTGGTGGTATGAAAAATGGCACACATGGGCAGGCAGAGAGAAGTGCTGATTTTGAGAGTCTGTGTAGGAGCCTCAGAGTGGATCTTGTTCAGGTGACCCTCAGTCCACACCATAGAGTATCTCTTCGCTCTGAGCATCCACGATGGGGCTGGCTTTGCGGCCTTTGCTGCCTCACAGCATCACCCAGGCTGCGTGAAAGCTGCCTCCATACCTCTGCAGGGTAAGGAATCGTCCTCCCAACTCCGCTGTGGGGAGGTTGTGATGTTTGGACCCCACAGAGGGGCGCCTGGGTGGCTCAGTCAGTTAAGCATTTGACTCATGGGTTTTGGCTCAGGTCATGATCTCACGGTTCGTGAGACTGAACCCTGCGTCGGGCTGTGCACTGACAGCTTGGAGCCTGTTTGGGATTCTCCGTCTCCCTCTCTCTGCCCCTACCCTGCACTCTCTCTCTCTCAAAATAAACTTCGAAAAATAAAAATAAAATGGCTCTAAAGAGCAGATTCCGTGACCCAGCAATTCACTGTGTCTTTATCTTATCGCCAATCTAGTTAAATACCTTTCTTAAATGTATTTTAAATCCAACTTTTGGGGTCCCTGGGTGGCTCAGTCGGTTGAGCATCTGACTTTGGCTCAGGTCATGATCTCATGGTTCATAAGTTTGGGCCCTGCGTCGGGCTAGGATTCTCTCTCTCCCTCTCTCTGCCCCTTGCTTTCTCACTCTCAAAAATAAACATTTAAAAAAATTAAAAAAAGATCCAGCGTTAATATCTGCCCCCTTTCTCCTCTGTTTTGCTGTCTGCAGTCATTACCTCCGTGGTTCCCATGCCTGTACGCTTCTTAGTCACTAAACTGATGAGAGTGCCTCCGTCTTTTTCATCTCAACCACCCTCCCTGGATCTTTATTCCCAGGTCTTGAATGTTCAGCTCAGCACCAGGTGCACAAATGGACCCACCAAGAGGCAGCCCATGTAGAGAGTTTTGAGTCCGTTTTCTGGGCCAGAGGGAATGGGGCGCTTAATACCTTTCAGCTTAGATGTGGTCTGTCAGCCCTACAAACTGAGCTTTCATTGAACAAGCTGGTCAGATTTCCAGAATGCCCAGCCATATGGAAGAGTTTTAAGACCCAACAGACTTGCCCACCCCTTCCTGTCCCTTCTTCCAACACAAACATCATACGCAGCATCTCCTCCCCAAATCTGGTGTCCTTGTCCCTGCCCTCCACCCTGTCTTATTATCTCCTGAGAATGCAAGAAACTTTACCCCTCCCATCCTTTTTGCCCCACCCATTTTTTCTTTTTTAATTACTCGTCTTTCTGGCCCTAAGTATTTTTAGTTTGACTGCTCACCCAAACCACACCTCATTTCATTTGTCTTTCCTCTTCACTCTCAGTTTGTTAATCAGCAATACTTCTTAGTAATGATCTCAATAGACCATCTTTATGGACTGTAACCATTAAAGTTGTTGTCCCCGTAGAGGGATGTGTCGTTTTTGAAATATTCATCATTCAAGGGGGGAAAAAATCCTGCTGTGCAAACTGAGCTTTTGTGATAAAGGAAAACTAATGAGACTGTGAAAACATTTCCCTTTTTTAAAAAAAAAAAAAAAGCTGTGAGTTTTTGCAGCCTGTCTGGAAACGGACTTAAATATCATTAAATAATATGGCTGCTGGTCATGTAGACAGTCTCTAATGTTCTGGAGGGGAGAGAGCAGTGTCTTTGCCAAGGTATCAAAAAAAGAGTCATGCAGAAACACTGCCAGCATAAAGTACAAGCTAGGCCACTGTAGCACTCCCCACCTTCACATCTAACATGCACCAAACAGTGTGCCTGTAGCTGTGTAAAATGGGTTTTTTGGCAGCTCAGACACATGTACTAAAAGGGAAGGAAAAAGGAGGCATTGCAAGGATGTCTCCACACCCATGGAATTCACTTAAAAGTGTCTCTGCTCACTGGCCAAGTTTTCTGCCAAATGACTCTGGACTATGGAAGCCAGCCAGATCTGTGACCTGCCCAGAAGCCCACGCATGCCTTTTGCTGACTGGAGTACCCAGACATCAGAAGAGAGAAGCTGCCGTTGGCCAACCCAGAAAAAATTACATCAAGGCAAGAGTCTTAGCACTATCCACCCATCAATGTGATCCCAATTAGCAGGAACAGCTGCTGCTTCAGGATGAGGAGTTGGGCTCAAAACAGCGTAATGGACTCCAGTTTGGTTTGTTTTATCCCATCTAAAACTTACACATGCTTTTTAAAAAGTCATTTACGGTACACACACGGTTTTTGTGTATTAAGTAAGCTTATTATGGGAACCTCTTTAACTCAGCAAATGCAAGCGTAACATCTATTCCTTGCTGTGTGCCAGGACGTCCAAGGGCATTGCTGCAACGGAGCAAAGAGAGCTTGGAAGAGAACTGTGTGAGCCCGGGGGATTGGGCGTGATTAGCCAGCATTGAAGGTTTGAGCCACATTTCTCTCAGGAAAGGTTCAGATTGAATGGGTCTTCATCTTGTCTGCTACTCACTGCTCCCACCTCCGATGCTGTGAAGTCTCAACTCCCACTCCGCCTGCGCAGACCTGGAGAAGTCCTAAGTTCCCAGATTCTGGGATCCTAGATTTGGGACATCCAGCCTAAAGAGCTGCTTCCCTCTGTGGTGTCCACCTGAAGAAGACAAGGGAACAATGGCTCTGCCCTCTGGGCCACCAGCAACAGTACAAAGGACCCTGTGTCCTGTGTGGCGGAGATGCCCCTCTGACCCGGTGTGGTGGCCTTTGTGTGATGTCACTTTTCACCCGATACTCATTTTGGCTAAAGGAATGTGTTTGTAATGATGCTTTGTCATTAATACACTTTCACAGGATGTTCCTTTAGTTCTTTTTAACTTCAGGCTTTTTAAAATTACGTAGATCTGGGGCGCCTGGGTGGCTCAGTCGGTTGAGTGTCCGACTTCAGCTCAGGTCACGATCTCACGGTCCGTGAGTTCGAGCCCCGCGTCGGGCTCTGGGCTGATGGCCCAGAGCCTGGAGCCTGCTTCCGATTCTGTGTCTCCCTCTCTCTGCTCCTCCCCCGTTCATGCTCTGTCTCAAAAATAAACGTTAAAAAAAAAAATTAAAAAAAAAAATTACGTAGATCTTCTGGGGGCGCCTGGGTGGCTCAGTGGGTTAAAAGTGATCGGCTCTTGATATCGGCTCAGGTCATGACCTCGCTGTCATGAGATTGAGCCCCATGTCAGACTCTGAGCGCTGAGTGCACAGCCTGCTTGGGATTCTCTCTCTCCCTCTCTTTCTGCCCCTCCCCTGCTAACACACACACACTCATGCTCTCTCAAAGTAAATAAACATTTTAAAAAATGACACTTTTCTACATAGAGCTCCCTTCCATAGCAGCTCTAACCCTGCTTTTATCAATGCTCAATCTTCTCTATCTTGATGACTTATTTCATATTCACTGTACCCCAAGTGGAAAACTGGCCTCCATTTCCTCAGATCTGCGTCTGTTGACTTGTGTGTCAGCTAGTGGCCTCCCCATCCCAGTCTTCCTTCCCTCCTTGAGATGTAGGTCCTCTGCTTTGTCCCTCTTTGTTTCCTCCTATCCGATCCGTCTCCAGCCCTGTGGCTTCTATCTTTTGATCAGGTGGAATGACATTTACCATTTACTGAGCCCTTCCTATGTGCCAGCCAGTCTGCTAAGCACTTTACGTATCCTAACTCTTCATCTCTTTTGTACGGATGTGGAAATGAGACTTTTCTTTTAAAGGAAAAGGACTGGGGCACTGGGTGGCTCAGTCGGTTAAGCATCCGCCTTCGGCTCAGGTCGTGATCTCGCAGTTCGTGGGTTCGAGCTCCACGTCGGGCTCTGCTGACAGCTCGGAGCCTGGAGCCTGCTTCGGATTCTGTGTCTTCCTTTTTTTTATTTCTGCCCCTCCCCCTGCTCATGCTCTGTTTTTCTCTGTCTCTCAAAAATAAATGTTAAAAAATAAAGGAAAACTGATCCCAGGTTAGTGTTAGCGGCAGAGACAGGATTTAAGTGCCAGTTGAGTCCATGTATGTGGGTGCTGTGTACCTTTGAGACCTCTAGAAGCTCAGAATTCTGTAATACCTTTCACTTACAACAGTTGATTTCCACAAACTGAAATGAATACGTCCCAAGAAGGAAAGCACATCATGCAAAGCCATGTGAACGCTGTAAACTTGGGTGGATCTTTTAACCTTGAGGTTTGCATTACACAAGGAAAGCTGTCAATTTCCTATTTAGTTAGGCTGGAAGATGTTCTGCAAATATCAGCTTTTAATTCTTATTTTAAAGAATGTATTCAGGCAGGAAGAAAGATCAAATGCGGTGGGCCTTTCAGAGTGGATAATTGTCTTAAGTGAGCAATTGCTTTTGAGGAAATTAGGCACCATTTTAAACTGCACGGATTTATCCTTGTTGAGGAAAATATGCATATTAAGATTTCAGGCATCGTAACTCAGACTAGTATGTAAGTAAAACAGTGGTGTAATTGGTTTGTACTATCTTGGAGGAATAGTTGGAGGCCTTGAGACTCACCTTCCTTCCCTGCCCCTGCCCCAGGAAGCTTGTGTCCATGTGTCTATTTTCACGCCTATCGAAGGAGACAGAAGAGAGCAGTCCTTTCCCTTGGGGGGCTGTAGGCTTTCTTCTGCCCTGTGAAGTTAATGCACTCTATCACCTGCATCCCCGAGAGCCTCCTTCCTTAGACATCTCTATAGTGAATCCAGGTATGATTTGGGCACTGGGGAACATTGTAAACTTGTGGGTTTTTAAAAAAGTAACGTAAGTAATGTAAGGGAAAAAAAGAAGCCAATAATTCAGTAATTTGGATTCAATAATTTGGATCTCACCTTGAAAATCACTTTCTTGTGGAAGCCTTTATGACCCACTGGTCTGGAAGGTATTATTCCGTAGCATATCCAGTGACCCAGTCAAGGCACATCTTACACTCCATGGTTCCTGGCGCTTTTCTTGTCTGTAATCCTCCAGTATATAAGAAGCTCATAGAGAGTTTGTGTCTGTCCTCCTTAGTGTTCTGTCTTCACTGCCTGGCACTTGTCTGGCAGATAGAAGGAACAAGTAGCTGTTAGAACAAGAATAAGATAAGCATACCAGAGAGGTGAAAACCACCTGTAATCCCACCCATGGCTATTGTGGCAAATTCTGAAGAACAACTCAGTGGGGCTGAAGCATCACACAGATCAATTCTCACAGAGGAGCCCATTGGGAAAAAATCATTCCTATCGACTGTGCAAGGAGAGAGACAGTCACTCCTCCAGAAAACCCTACCAACATGCCAGCTGCTGTAATGTGTGATTTTGGGGGGTGGGCATCCTGACTTCTAGAAAAAAAGTTGTAAAGGTGATAGGTAAAAAACAGCAACACGGTAATAAAAGGATTGATTTCTGAAGAAAGATTAAAGAGCAGCTAAGATGAGAGGCTAGCTAATCCTCTGCTTCAATTTGAAATCCAAAGAAAAATGGCATTCTTAGCTCGTACTATTCTTGTGATCAAGTTCCTTTTATGTGAGCTTAATTCACTAGGGCTGTGAATGAAAAGTGAAATTACTATGTCTCCCCCTCGGAACTTTCTTGTCCCTTCCCAGTAGATCAGTGTACTGTTAAAGCACTCAATGACCAAATCTGAGGCCCCACAGAATTTTGACACCTTGGGTATAGGGGGCAGAATTCTGAACAGCCACCGTGACCCCAAAGGGCAGTTGTGCTCGCCCACTTCTGGGGCACTTTAGATTGAAAAAGGCCCCCGGAAAGACTGTGTGATGAAGCATGTTTGCCTTTCATCCTTTACAAGAATATCACAAGACTCTTGACAGTAAAGCCGTGTGAATTTCCCTGTGGCAGGGACCACAGACACTAGTACAGAAGTACCACCAGCAGGAGTCCTACAGTGTAGAACAATAACCAGAGAATAATCAGAAAAGGTATGGGAACGCACAGGCAAGGACGGTGAAGAGGGGCAAGAAGCCGTTCCTGCCTACGTGTGAGAGACCTGGTTCCAGGAAAAAGCGTTCAAAACAGAGTGCAGAGGAGGAAACGGAGCAGTCTGGTTCACAAAGAGACCAACATGTTTGCATGAGGACTCAGAATTTAAATGTACCCTCTGGGTGGCTCAGTCGGTTGAGCACCTGACTCAGGGTTTCGGCTGAGGTCATGATCTCGCGGTTTGTGGGTTCAAGCCCCGCTGTTAGCAGGGCCTGCTTGGGATTCTCTCTCTCTTGCTCTCTCTCTGCCCTTCCCCAGCTCATTCTCCCTCTCTCTTAAAAACGAAAACACAAAAACTCTTTAAAATGTGCCCTCTTCCCATAAACCAAAACTTTATTAATATGTAATTCACATGCCATACAATTCACCAATCTAACGTCTGCAACTTGGGGTGCCTGGGTATCTCGGTTGTGCTTCTGACTTCAGCTCAGGTCATGATCTCATGGTTTGGGGTTCGAGCCCTCTGTTGGGCTCACTGCTGTCAGCCTATCAGCACACAGCCCACTTGGGATCCTCTGGCCCCCTCTCTCTGCCCCTCCCCTGCTTATAAATAAAAAAAAAAACATTAAAAAATGTTTTAAATAAAGTCTGCAATATAATGGTGGTTAATATTATTCAGAGGTGTACAACCTTCTCCACAATCAATTTTAGAACACTTTCATTGCCCCGAAAAGAAACTCCACCCCCAGAAAAGGTCACTCTGTCTCCATCCCCAACCTCCCCAGCTCAAGGCGACCACTAACTATGAACATTCGTGTGTAAGATTTTGTGTGGCAGAAGTTCAGTGATTGTATTCTGCTGCTGTATGACTTCGGTTTGGTACTTTCTTATACTTTCTCTTTGCTGAAGTTCTCACTGTGTTCATCCAGCCTTCTCCCAAGCTTGGTGAGCATGTTTATGACCATTACTTTGAACTCTTTGAATCAGGTAAATTACTTATTTCTGTTTCGTTAAGGTTTCTTCCTGAAGTTGTATCTTGTTCTTTCGTTTGGAACACATTCCTGTTTCCTCATTGTGCTTGACTCTTGTGTTTGTTTTTGTGTATTAGATGAACCGGCCACCTCTCTATCTTGAAGGAGTGGTCTTGTGTAGATGAAACTTATTGTTGAAACTTGCCCTAGCTTTTGGTTGTCTCTTGAACCTTTGTGATTGTCTAAGCAGCCTGATTTGTTCTTGATGGGTCCCAGTTGGTGAGCAAATGCCAAGACCTGTGTGTTCCCCAGGGAGGGACCTCTGTCAGCACCTAGTTTCAGATTGATTGGGAGCTGGTCCCTCAGGCAGCAGCTTTTAAGGTATGCAAATGTATACAGACTTACAAGACCACAACTGTAAATCCTACTGGCCTCCAGACCAGGTGATCTGGAGGTGCCCTCTTGGTGACATTGCAAAAACTGGGGTTCCAGACAAGTGTATAAGCTGTTTGCTGGATGGTACTACCAAGCCGTAGTGAGGCCAAGGGAGAGTGCATATATGGCATCCCCCAAGCCCACATTGCTTGAGAGCACTTCCATAGCCTCTGGATGCGTAGTAAACCTGAAGCCTGTCCCTTGGAGCAGTTCCAGGACAAGTAAATAGGCCTTTTTCAGAGGAAGAATGGGGTGTGTTTCAGTCTGCTGTCTGTGCAGTGCCCTGGGAGCGGTCGCCTGCCAGGAACCATCTCTCCCATTGTTTCATGGCAGGGCCATGGGAACGGGGTGGGTGCAGGGGCGGGTGCTGGCCCGCAGGTTTTGGTACAACCGCTGGCCAGTCTTTTTTATTGCAGTCATTCTAGTGGGTGCAAAGTGATGTCTTGTGGCTTTGATTTGCATTTCTCTAATGGCAAACTATGTTGAGCATCTCCTCACTTGCATATTGACCATTTGAATATCTTCTTTGCAGAAATGTTTATTCAGAAACTTTGATCATTTATTAACTGGGCTGCATTTTTATTATTGTAAGAATTCTTTACCTATTCTAGATACAAATCTCTTATCAGTCGATGATTTGTGAAAGGTTTTCTCCATTCAGTGGGTTGTCTTTTCTTGATGGTGTCCGTTGAAGCACAAAAGCTTTTGATTTCTATGAATTCCAATTTATCTATGTTTCCTGTGTCATTTGTGCTTTTGGAGTCCTGTGGTCAGTGATTACAACTCACTGAAAGTTCAGATGATGTTAGCAGTTTTTAGTAATAAAATCTTTTTAAGTTAAGGCATGTACATTTTTTAGACATAGTGCTTTGCACACCTAATAGACTCTGGTATAGTGTGAACGTAATTTTTTACATGCACTGGGAAACCAAAACATTCACTTGACTCACTTTATTGTGATACTTGCTTTATTGGGGTGATCTGGAATCAAACCCACATATTTCTGAGGTATGCCTGTCATTGATTTTCAGAAATGGTTCTGACCTACTGTTCTGCCCCCAAGCGTAGGCTGGAGCTGAAGGTGAAACAGTGCTGGTCACCGCTGTCTCATTCGGCCTGGCCAGGGACGCTGAGCGGTCTTAGACATTTTGCTCTAACTAAAATTAAAGACATTTTCAACTCTTTAAAACTTTGGTTATTGCATCCTCTTCTGAACTTCTTTTTGTTCACATGTAGTACAACATGCAGCCAGTAATGTTCTGGAGCTTTCTGTGCTTGGGAATTGCTTTGTCAGTTCTCGTTTTAAATGCATCGAGACATTTGCCGTTGCTTCTTTTCAGAGACTGCTCTCCCAACAAAATTGTTCTCTGTACTGCATTGCCTCTTATTTTTCTCCATCATATGATTTATTGTGGCTCTCAGCAGCGTGTCTGTTGCCTTATTCTTTCCACTGGGCTGTCTGTAGTGTTTCCCCTCCTGTTGAACCCCAGTTCTAACCGTGCCCCAGTTATTTTCTTCAGCAAGAGAGAACATGGAAAAGTCCCGATTTCTGATATTTTTTGTTGTATTTGTCACTCTTGAGTCGCCATTTTTGAGCCCTGCCAGCATCCTGGAGGGTTTTGTAGGATAGATACACACAGCCATTGCTCAAGTATCTTGTAATCTGATTCAACACCGGGCGGCCAGTGTAGACATAGACTTATTAATGGCATTGACAGAAGCTAGGTAGTTGAGTGTCACAGGGATGAGGCTGTTGGCTTCTAACAGCAGACCACTTTGTGCCAATTCCTGGGTTTAGGGATGAAAGAGGCAGCAGTCTGTGTTGCTGAGTGATGCTTTCACGCCTAGGGGTCCATCCTCCACTCAAAAGGGGAGACTAGTCTCCAGTGTTTTAGCCTTGCCAATATCCAAGAAAACAAGTCAGATTTTAACTCACTCTTGCCTAGCCATTAAAACTCCTCACTCCATGCTATAATCTCATTTTTGAAAGGTAGCCTCATCAGCCCGATTTCACAGACATTACAAGGCTCTAAACTCCAGGTTAAGGCCATAGAAGCCCAGTCCCTTCCACTGCATGGCATAGGGCAATATCAGGAAACAAGCAGAATGCCAGGTTCAAGTTCAAGATCACATGAAAACATTTGAGTCCTCTTTGAAATGTGTGTTGTTTTCTTAAATAAAATTTTGACTTGCTATAGTTTTTTTTTTTTTTTTCCTTTTCAGTTTCATCTTATTTTTCCAAGGTGGGATAGTATGTCTTTTTAGAAATCATTTCATCTGGGACAACAGTACCTTCAGCCAGCCTGTCCTCAAGGAAGATCCTCTGGACATGGAACTGGTTGTCCGTGTTGATGGGGCATCCAGAAGGAAGCACTGCCCGGGGCTGGAGTTCAAACCCAGCCCCTGCCTCGCAATGCTCCCCTTTTAACCCCCCATCCCAACCAATTGGAAGCTGGCCCAAAGAGGCAATGTCTCCTCTCCCAGATGAGACATCTTGCCCTTCTCCTTGATGAGAGAATGGGGACCTCCAACAGTTTACATGGGACTCAAACGTCATCAACCACCTTGAGAGACACAGTGTAAGTGAGGTAACACTGCAGTTTTACATTTCTCCTCACCCATTCGGTACAAGATTAATTTTAGGCTATGGGTCTGTGAACCAACCTGTCTGCTCTTTGGTTTCTGGTCCCCTTCCATTTAATAGTCCCATTTCAATCTGCGCTCTAGGAAGCAAAACAAAACAAAACAGTAAGTTTTAATGTTTACAAGGAACAAATGAATTCATATGTCAAAAGTCTATATGTGAGGTTAGTCATGATCGTGAGGTCTGGGTCAAACGAAGCCCCTCCCCACCTCAATCCTTACTCCACAATAGACCACATGTGCAGAGAGAACCGATTTGAACCTGATATAGCTTCCAGGTATAAGGAGTTTAAAGTTATCCATTAACTAACTCTTTAAAAAAAATTTTTTTTAACATTTATTCGTTTTTAAGAGACAGAAAGAAACAGAGCATGAGTGGGGGAAGTGCAGAGAGAGGAAGACAGAATTTGAAGCAGGCTCCAGGCTCTGAGCTACCAGTACAGAGCCCAACGCGGGATACGAACCCACAGACCGCCGAAGTCAGACTCTTAACCAACTGAGCCACCCAGGCACCCCGATTCCAACTGGCTCTTGAACTTTCAGATACTATATGCCCTCATTCTGTCCACTTGTACGATTGCCCGTGTGAGAACTGAAAATCTTAACCTCACACTTCTGAATAAGATTCTCTGTACACTAAGCTGGTAGCTAGGCCTCTGGCAGAAAAGGCAAATTTGGGCTTTCCCCCAAAGCCTCTATTGTTATCAACTTGCATTCACCTCCAACGTAACTGGGAAATAAAGGCATTGTTTTTTTCTGACTTGATATTTCAGGATGTTGAGCTCACTTTTGCTTCATTTTTTCTGGCAGACCTGAAGATCATTCCACAAGGTAGAACAACTCATTGGCCTGTTTGACTTGGCCCCAGGAGTGCTTCATACAGAGATTTCCTGTGTGGAAGAATTCTGATAGAACTCCCTGGAGAAAACACCCATTTGAGTTGGCATATACTAGAGTCCCTGGAATCAGTTACTTAGTTACAATCCCTTAAAATTTGGAGGGATTTTGGAATTGCTGTTGTTTTCTTGGTAAATTACTGGATCATACTGGTGTCTTGGAATAAGGCAACACATTTTAAATGCAATTTTCCATAAACTGCAACTCAACTTCCCCAGCTCCTAGGGGATTTTCACTGGCCCAGACTCAGGAAGAATTTTCTTCTGTGGGATCCAAGACTTAAGAGACCAAACATTTCCTGAAGACTCTCCTCTGCTTTCTGACCTCTACCTACCTCCTCCCAAAGACATACAAAGAAACGATTTCTTATCTGTGCAGGCATCCAGGAGTGCCCAGTGGGCCTAAGGTGCAGGGTAGGGGAATAGGGAACACGAACCCAGGATTCTTTCTCTGCATTATGGCACCACGGAGTTGCCTGATAGCTTGAATATGTTAACCCCTTGCTTTATGACTGGAATTTTTACTTCCCACTCCTGGAGCTATTTGAAGGAATTGATTTTGTACATGGTGTTCATTAATATTCTGGAAACTAACTCTATCATAAAATAGGAGTGATGGTTTAGGAGTAAAGGCAGCCAAGATCACTTAAATTATCAGACTCTGGCACCTCCAAAGGTTTTGAAACTGGTTAGTTCTGCTGCCTCTGCTCCACAGCTTGTTACAACCTGACCTGGGTGTGTTGGGTTAGTGGTTTGGGGATAGAATTTTGGATCCATTATTAGGAGATGGTGCTGGTGGGCACTCCCACTCACCCCTGCTGGTGGCCATGTAGCCTGTGGAGTGGCATACCAGGCCCTTTCCCTGCCACTGACCAATCCAGAACCTCCAAAGTTCTGCAGGGACCTGGAAGGTCATGTTCTCCCACTTCACAAAGTTGCAAACGTCTTCGCCCATAATTGCAAAAGTCTTGTTTGAACTAGACTCTCTCTGCTCCTCCAGGGTAGGATCTTTGTTCCTCTCTGTCCTGGCGTCCTTACTGCCCTCTCCACCCCCGGGCCTGGTCTGGCCCCTGGCCAGTGGATGCTCTGTTAATATGAACTGGCACTGGTGGGGTGTTCCGGGCACTGCCAAGACAGGTCCTGGCACTTGTCACCAATTATCCCAATTCTCACCATCTTTTCTTCATCCCCGTCATCGGTGGACGCCTCTTGGAGATCATGACCCCAAGTTCAGGATACGGTCCCCTTGCCATGCCTGCCTTCCCTCGGGAGATGCTCTCCCCCAACCCCACCCCGCCAAGCCCCTTCAAAGGGTGCGGTCCAGACCCCTGGAGTCCGAATCCCATCTGGGCTTGCGGAGGCACCGAGCGGAGCCGGGTGGCAGCGAGCAGGGCGTCTGGCCAGGGTGCCCAGCGCCGGGGCTGCCTGCAGGGTGGGGCCGCGCTCGCGGCCGCTCCCTGTCCGCGCCTTCCCCATCCCCAAAGACGACACCCCTCCTTCCGCCCGGCCCGCTCCCCACCCTCGCCGCGGCGCCGCCTCCCGCCGCCCTCCCGCGCTGGCCCCGAGCCTCGCAGGCAGCCAGCGAGCGAGGGGAGCGCTCTGGGATGGGACTTGGAGCAAGCGGCGAAGGAGGAGACAGCGGCCGCGGCTCCGGCTTCTTCCGCGGCTCCCACGAGCGACCCCCGAGGAGAACCGCGCCTCTCCGAGCGGCGAGGGGGCCGACGCCGAAGACCCGGGGGGCTGCGCCCGTCTCGCTGCCCAGGCGTCCGAGGCGGCAGCGGCTGCAGGTGAGCGGGGCGCGCTTTCCCCGGGGCTCTGCACGGCCCCGCCGCCCCGAGGCGCAGACACGCCGACCGCAGACCGCCGAGCCGCAGAGCTCGGGCACACGGGCGCACGCGGGTGCTGCCCCCGGGCCTGCGCGCCCGCCTCGCCCCGGGCCCCTGCGGCTCCGCGCGGCCCCTCCGGCCAGGCGCCCCCTCCGGCCCGGGGCCCGTCGCCCCGACCCCGCTGGGCGGGCGCGAGCGGAGGGCGGCGCTGCCCGGACCCCCGGCGCGGGGAGAAGTCCCGCCACCTCGGCCGGGCGAGCGGGACGCGCTCCCCGCGCGGGGCGCACCGCGCGGCCGCCAGACCGCAGTGCCCCGTGGGGGCGCTGTCAGCCGCCGCGGGGACTCCGGACTTGGGCTCCAGCGACCCGGGGAAAGGGAGACTTGTTGAGCGGGCATCGGTGTGGTTCGTGTAATACTGGCAGGCCAGATGCAGTCGGATTCCTCCCCTCGGTCGGCTGGTATTTTAATGCCCTTCATCTGGATTTTGTTCTTGGTCCTCCCTCTTGTGTCTCTCCATTGTGGAGAAAGGAGGGAAAGGGGAGGGCATTTTGTGGTAGTTGCTAGAAACCCCGAGGACAATTTGGGGAGGGGGGACCCTCTCTCTTTAAGATCTCTAGGGCTGGATGCGCAGGAAGGTACCTCCTCGGGAACAGACCCTCACCCTGAACTAACCCAATTGACAAAGTTCCAAATTGTCAGAAAGCAGGGAGCCGGGTGCTTCTGCACCAAGTGCATTGAACCTGCCTTCCAGGAGATGGGAGGCTGTAGGGCTTACCACCAAGGGCATGGAGTCTGGGATTAGCCTGCCTAAGTTCACATTATGGCTGTGAGGCTCACAGGTTAGTAACCTTAGACTTACCCAGCTATGCTATGCCTCAGTTTCCTCATCTGTCTAATGGGGATGATAATACCTACAGGACTGTGAGGATTAAAGTCCTTAGAACAGTTCCAGGCACAACCTAAAGTGAGTTTCACCACCTCTCTTTCCAGAAAGAGCAAGGCATTCCTATGACCAGTCACCTCCTCCTCAACTCAGGAAGATAGCCTCTCCACAGATACATGAAGGTGGCAGATAATCCACATGTATTTAACCGGAGTTTTCCATTCAGGAGTCACTCCTACATAGTTCTCCCTGCCTGCTTTCCAAGGGACAGGTTCATAAAACCATGTCAAGATCCCAAAATGGGCTTATGGCCTGCCCCAAACAGTCCAGCATGGCTCAATAACCCCCCAAGGGCTTCTGAGCACAGCAGGGTGATTGATGTTCTCAAGGATGACCCTCAGACCTGAGTTCCTTGCTGTGGTAATGGCCTCTCCATCCACTGGGCTGCCCGAGCCAGGAAAATCAGCCCCGTCCTCAGCATCTCCTTTTCTCTTTTCTCCTCGATCTGCTCAGGCACCAAGTCCTATGAATTCCCTCTCGGCCCCTGAAGCTTGGTCCCTTAGAATCCCCCGTTGAGAATGCGGGTATCTGTGGCTCTTCACTACCTGTCCAAACTTTTATTCCTGACGGTAGGATTCAGCCCCAGGCCCCCCAGTTGCCAGGACTCTTATAAACCGGAGCTCCAGGGTTCCTTGCTCCTAGCATCCAGGCCCAGGCAAGCCGGAGCCATTGTGGCCTGGGCTCACGCGCTGGGGGTGCCATAGCAGGATCTACCTCTGAGATCTCCTGAGCTGGTTGTCATGCCCTAAGCTCTTACCAGCAAACACCGTGTGTCTCTCTGTTCCGCAAGAGGTATTTAGAGGGAAGCCCAAGATTTACAGAAAAGGAAATGGATGATTGAGCCTTGAAAAATCCAAAAGAAATAAGAGGGTCTTTGGAGGTTCTAGAAGGAAATCCCACAGTTTCCTAGAAACAGCTCTGGCTGGTGCCTAAGAGAAGGCAAGGGATGAGGCAGAGGTGTGTCTGGAGAAAGAGGCAGAGACAGGCTCAGGCCTCAGGAAAAGCAGACCGAAGAGGGTGTGATGGATGTAAACGCCGGCGGGCACCGGTGTTGGGTGTGCAGCTGGGCAGGCAGTGACAGAGGACATGCTAAGACTCGGGGATGAGTGGTTGGGTTTAAGACCAGTCAAGGGGGTGAGGGAGCCTCTGGTGCTTTCCCTGGGACTCGCTGTCCTCTGGCCTGCAGCACCCGTGTTCAAGAGAGCCCTTACCTGGGACTCCCCACCTTTAGGGAAGCTCAGGAGGGCTGCCCTGTTTAGCATTCATGTGAGAATAGGTCAGGAGGGTCAGGGGAAGAGGGAGGCCGAAGCCCCATACAGAGCGGAGCCTGTCATCACTGTTGCTAGTAAATAGTGCCAGACAGGCCTTTCCAAGGAACCAGTTGCCACTTGGAGCTCCAGACTGTGAGGTCATCTTTGAAGCCTGCCATGTGGCTCGGCAGACAGCCACGACTGCCTTACCTGGCAGGACCCTGAGACTCGGGACTCGGGACTCGGGACTCTCAGGACTCAGAGGGAAAGGCAGGGCTGGGCTTGATTCCGGAGGTCTCAGCTGTTGTCAGAAATGGGTTGTCGTGACGATGACAGTGATGACAGGTAGTGCGGGTACAACCCACAGCACACCAATCTTGGCACCTGAAGGAGCTGAGTTCCAGTCTCAGCCCCATGTGTGTGTTTGTATATGTGTTGGGGCGGGGCGGGGGGAGATGCTTGGAGTTGTTGAGGTTGGCACTGTAACACAGAGCCGGGTCATGGGGCTTTGAGTGCCACAAAAGAGGGAGGCAGCACAATTATTTTTTCGTGAATGTGTAACCAGCATTCTGCTTAATCAGTAGAACGTTTTCAGCACTCCAGAACCCCCCCGCATGCCTCCTTCTGTGCACTGACGCCTATCCTGATTCCTATGATAGAGATTAGTTTTGTCCTTTTTGAATTCTGTCTTGTTCAGCATTATGTTTGTAAATTTACTATGTTAATGCATGAAGTGGGAATTCATTCTTTTCTCTTGCTGTGTAATATCCACACTCCGCCACAGTGTGTCTGTTCTACTGTTAAGGGTCATTCGCGTTCTTTCCATTCACAGTTCCTTTTGAAAGGGAGCGACCACCTACCCGTGTGTCAGTTGTCATAAACTCAATCCAACCAGCAAAGAGACATTGTATGAGGTTATGGGACTGGATGAAGGGTTAATGAGAGAGAGAAAGAGAGAGAGAAAGAGTGTGTGTGTGTGTGTGTGTGTGTGTGTGTGTGTACTGGTGGGGTAGGTGGGGGGAGTAGTTGAGGTTAGCATTTACAACATAGGGTCAGATAACAGGGCTTTGAATGCTAAGCTAAGAAATCTAGATTTTATCCTATTGGTATGTGGAAATCTCAGGCAGTTTTTTAGCAAGAGCATGATAAGCATGATATTGTGTTGGGAAGATTGAATTCAGCAGTGGCGCTAGATGGATTCAATAGGAGAGGCTTGGAAACTGTTAATTAGGAGTATGATCAATTCCAAGTTACAGAAAAAACTGAAATAACAGTGGCTTAAAGGAGGAAGTTTATTTCTGTCTTGCGTTCTAGAAGCCTGGAGGCGGTGAGTTCAAAGTGAGAGTAAAGTCAGGGACCCACACTCCTGCGCTTCGTTATTTTTACCACGCAGCACGGCTTCCGTTTCCGTGGTGGGTCAGGGTTCAAAATGAGAGCTAGGTATCTAGCCGGGATGTTCTCATTCTAGCCAGCAGGAAGGAAAAAGGAAAGGAGGTCATTCCCTCATCCCTCCTTAAGGAGTCCTTTCAGAAGTTGTACGTACCATATCCACTGGAATCCACTGGCCAGCAGGCAGTCACGTAGGCAAGAAGCAAGGACTAGGAGCTGTGGTCTTTGTTCCAGCCCATCACGTGTCCACTTAAAAGTGAGGTTTCTATTACTAAGGAAGGAGAGGAAGGAAGGTATTGGGGGATAATTGGCAGTGTCTGCCAAGACCTTTGTGGTCTCTCTGATGGGAATAAGGTCTGCGACCTTGGTATGGACTGGAGAGGGAAGAAGACATGAGGGACATCACTGAGAAAAAATGGCAGGACTTGGTGCTTGAGTGCATGAAAGGGAAAAAAGATATGGAAGGAATATATATATATATGACCATATATACCATATATACCATATATGGTATACCATATATACCATAAGATGAAGAGAGTTCCCCCCCAAAAAAATGATTCCTTGCTTAAAAATGTTTATTTTTGAGGGGGAGGGGTAGCGAGAGAGAGGGGGGACAGAGGATCTGAAGCAGGCTCCATGCTGACAGCAGAGAGCCTGATGTGGGGCTCAAACCCATGAGTCATGAGATTATGACCTGAGCTGAAGTTGGACGCTCAACCGATTGAGCCATCCAGGCACCCCCCCAAAAATTTTTCCTCAGAAAAGAAGAACTTGCCCTATATTTGAGTCCCTGCAAAGTGTCTCAAAGTACAAGGAATCTATCAAATATTTTGAACAAACCGTTGTTTGGGGAATACACATAAGTTCAAAATGTCTTCAGTCAATGTGCTAGTTTGGGTTCATGCAGAAGTCAATTGACCAAAACAATAAAAAAAGCAACTCAGATTTTGTAATTATTCTTGAGAGCACAATTTCACAATTGCAAGGATTGGATGATGCTGGATATAATCCATTAAACAGCAACACAATGAATGAGCAAGTTGCAGAGATGGTGAATTTATGCCTCTGGAACATATACGGTCCTCATGGTATATGAGTGGGAATTGCTGGCCTGAGGTGAAACTTCCAGTGACAGCATCCTATATGGATTTGGAAAGTGCTGAATCTCAGACAACTTAGACACAAGTGAAGATGTTAGAAGACTCAAAAAGTATCTTTAGTGGTGACAAAATATTGACGTTAGGCAAGCATTTGAAAACATTGTCTTAGGAAACAAGACAAAACATTGTTCTATGAAACATTTTTAAATGTTTTATCTTTATTTTTGAGAAAGAGAGAGAGAGAGAGAGAGACAGAGCAGGGGAGGGGCAGAGGGAGAGGGAGACACAGAATCCGAAGCAGGCTCCAGGCTCTGAGCTGTCAGTCTAGAGCCTGACGCGGGGCTCAAGCTCACAAACTTCAAGATCCTGACCTGAGCCAAAGTTGGATGCTTAACTGACTGAGCCACCCAGGTGCCCCTATGAAACATTTTTAATGAAAAGAGCATTATTTGTAAAGTGATGTATTATTTTGTAATTTAAAATGTTTTGAATATGCGTTTGTGACTAAATTGATACATGAGTTGTTATAACTAGATATTTGATATTTTATCTATATCTTTTAAAAATTATATATTTAACTTTTCTCACCCAGCCTCTTCCCGGAGCTTCGGAACTGCTCTTTCTGCCTGGCGTCCTTCACCCAGGCAGAGAAACTTGGCTGAGAAATTTGAGGGAGGGGATCCTCCCATCATAAGAGATAGCCGTTGGAGTCACCTGTAGTTAGGCAAATGTAGTATGTATACGAAGACATTAGTTAGGGCATGGCACTTGTCAGCTACAGAACTAGGGCCAGTTTGAGTCAACATTTATCGATCTTTCATTCGTCGACAAATGTGCTTATTCAACATTTGTCTATTTTCTAAAAATGTATTTATAAAATTCAGCACCCAGCATGTGGGTGATACAGCGATGACGATGTATGGTCCCAGGGAACAGCTCACAGACGAGGCTGGGAGACAGATATGGCAGCAAGAAAACTCAAGTGCTGGAGCAGACAACAAACCCATTGTCAGGGGTGTATAGGAAAGTCGATCCTCATTGGGAAAATTGAGAACATGTTAGAGAGTGGGTGACACAATGAGCTGAGCCTCGAGGAATGAATGCACTTTTGACTAACGTAGAGCTTCCAGGCCAAGGGAGCAGCATGGATGGAGGCACTCAGCTATGACAAGAATCTCAGTTCTTCAGGCCCCAGTGGGAGGTCCGGGGTGGCTGTGGGATTGCCATTGTTGGAGGGGTGGGCAGCGGTCAGTCAAGGAGAGCCTTGACCACTAATGTGATGTAGTAAGGCCATAGATGGGTTCTGAACAGAGGAGGGCCAGAACCAGTGGGTGAAGGACGCCAGGCAGAAAGAGCAGTTCTGAAGCTCCGGGAAGAGTCTGGGCGAGAAAAGGAGAGCACAGAGCCTTGCTGTGGCAATAGGACAGTCAGGAGGGTGGGACGGGGAGAGGTGGGAAACCAGGGTTTGCCCACTTGTGAATGTGATGGTGATACGAGGAAGACATGGAGGCTGGCTGCAAGTTTCCTGGCTGGTGGCTGAGCACATGGGCTACCCTGACCGTGAAAGGGCTTGAGTGGAAGAAGATGAGTTTGAACTTTGGAAAGGCTGAGCTGACAAGCAGGCCTTTTTCACTGGGTGAAAAAATCACAGACAGGCAATGTCAGGGCGACTTGAAGGCAAAGGGCAGTCTAACATTTAAAGCCACGTGCAAGCCATGGCCTTGAGTCTGAGCAGTGGTTGGGTTCCGATGGCCAGACAGGCAGGAAGGAGGTGGGGATTCCGGTCTCAGGTGGAAGATGAGCCTCGGATCTTGCTGTGGCTCCAGTCCTGGGGGACTCTGTGAACACAGAGAGTGGTTAGCGTGCTGACAGGGGAGGCCTTTGAGGAGCAAAACAATAGAATCTGAGGTCCAAGAATTTTCAACATTAGGGAGGCTATTCCAAATCTTTTTTCTAACAAGTAGGCTGCCTGCGAGATGGCAGGGATAGGCTTTGTCACTTAGCTAAGCTCTCGGGCCTTGAAGCGTATCTTCCCATCTGTGAATCCTAGTGTCCCATTCATAAAATTGGAAACTCATCCACCTCGCAGAATGATTGTAGGGGTTAAATGAGATGACAATATACAAAATGGCCAGTTCACGGTGTGGCCCTCCCCCCTTTCTCTTCTTGTCCAGAAGGCAGAGTTTCCCACGTTGGTAGGAGGTCATATCAGCCTTAGGATCGCAGGGTTGTACTGGCCTGTGGTCCCGTTTAGGTTGAGAAACACTGTTTCCAGGTCACGCCTCTCATTTTACGGCTAATTAATTAAAGCCCAGAAAGGTGAGTCACCTAACTGAGGTCACACAGGGTATTGTAATAGGGCCAGGCCTCTCCTCTTAAGGCCCATAGTACATCCTATTGGCTCTGATGCGATTCTACTCGCCTGACCATTTACTTGGAATGGTGATGCCTAGAAGAACCCAGAGTTAGAACAATCTCCTCTCTCTCTTCCCCATCCCCTTGCTAAAGCTAAATGAAAAGATTCATTGTCCCACGGAGAGGAGAAAAATTGTTCAAACAAAAGTCAAAGCTGATGTATTTTTTTAAAAAATATTCTTTCCATGACCCTAAATGCTTCATGGAATCTGTTCAGATTGAATTAACCTCTGTTTCCCAGCACAACAATCCTCCTATGCCCATACATGAAGGGACTGTTTCTCAAGCATCAGTCCATTTTCCAGCTAGAACTGGCTCCTGTTCTTCAAATACTAGCAGCTGTAAGTGTCCAGCTGAGAAACATTATGAATATGGGTTCCATGCACTCATTTATTTTTGCTTGTTTCAAAATGCTTGTTCCATTGCATTTCTTTCTTTATTTTTTTTTTACATTTTATTTATTTTTTGATAAAGAGAGACAGAGCGTGAGCGGGGGAGGGGCAGAGAGAGAGGGAGACACAGAATCCCAAGCAGGCTCCAGGCTCTAAGCTGTCAGCACAGAGCCCGACAGCGGGCTCGAGCTCACAAACCGTGAGATCATGACCTGAGCTGAAGCCGGATGCTCAACCAACTGAGCCACCCAGGCGCCCCCACTGCCATTGCATTTCTTTTTTAACTTGAGAGTGAGAGAGAGAGAGAGAGAAAGAGAGAGAATCCCAAGCAGGCTCCATGCTCAGCATGGAGCCCAACACAGCGCTCGATCCCACAACCCTTGGATTGTGACCTGAGCTAAAATCAAGAGTCAGATGCTCAACTGACTGAGCCACCCAGGCACCCCTCACTGCCATTGCATTTTTAAAAAAATCTGTCTTGCCTATATTGTCATTACTGGTTTTATGTCGACATGCATCCAGTATTCTTTCCCCTATTCACTTTAGTTTCTTTTAAACAGCTTTTTTGAAATATAACTTCATGCGATAAAATTCATCACTTTTAAGTGGACAGTTTGATGAATCTGACAAATGCATAAAGCCATGTAACCTCCACCATAATCATGCTATTAACCACTTCTGTCACCCCCCAAACTTCCCTCATGCCCCTTTGTAGCTGATCTTTTGCCACCCACAGGCCCTTGGAACCACCGATCTGCTTTCTGTCATACAATGTTGCTCTTTATTGAATGTTACATAAATAGAACCATTCAGTATATAATTTTTTTGTATCTGCCTGCTTTCACTCAGCATAATTATTTTAAGATTCATCCAGTACCTCATCACTTTAATTGCCAAGTAGTATTCCACTGTATGGATATACCACAATTTATTTATCCATTTGCTATTATGTGGACATTTGGGTTGTCTCCAATTTTTAGCATTTATAAATAAAGTTTCTGGGAGCATCTGAGTAGAAGTCTTTATGTAGCTGTGTTTTCGTATCTTTTTGGTAAATTCCAAGGATTGGGGCTGCTGGTAGGGAGGTGAAACATCTCAGTCTCTCCAGGACTGAGGAGTTTTCTGGGATGCAGGACTTTCAGTGCTAAACCATGGACAATTATGGGCAAACCAAGACAATTGGTCATCCTGTGCTATGTCATTTGGCAAGTGTGTTTTAAACTTTAAGAGAAACTGGAAATTTGATTTCCAAAGTGGCTGCACCATTTTGTATTCTTACCAGCAATATATTAGGGTTTTAGTGTCTTCATATCTTCACCAGTACTTGGTTATATCAGTCTTTTTAATTTTAGTTTTTCTAGTGGACTTGTCATGGAATCTCACTCTGTTTTTGTTTTTGTTTTAATGTTTATTTATTTTTTGAGATAGAGAGAGACAGAGCACATGTGGGGGAGAGGCAGAGAGAGGGAGACACAGAATCCCAAACAGGCCTCAGGCTCTGAGCTGTCTGCACAGAGCCTGACGTGGGGCTCAAACCCACAAACCGTGAGATTATGACCTGAGCCAAAGTTGGACCCTTAACTGACTGAGCCACCCAGGTGCTCCGTCAGTCTGTTTTTTTTTCTTCTATTTATTTTTTATCATTTATTATTCATGTTTTACTTATTTTTTAAACTTATATCCAAGTTAGTTAGCATATAGTGCAACAATGATTTCAGGAGTAGATTCCTTAGTGCCCCTTCCCCATTTAGCCCATCCCCCCCCCCTCCTCCAGTAACCCTATTTGTCCTCCATATTTAAGAGTCTTATGTTTTGTCTCCCTCCCTGTTTTCATATTATTTTTGCTTCCCTTCCCTTATGTTCATCTGTTTTGTATCTTAAAGTCCTCATATGAGTGAAGTCAGATGATATTTGTCTTTCTCTGACTGACTAATTTCGCTTAGCACAATACCTCTAGTTCCATCCACGTAGTTGTGAGTGGTCGTCAGTCTGGTTTTAATTTGCATTTTCTAATGACTAAGAATGTTGAACATCTTTTCATACAGTCATTTGTCATTAGACAACCATCTTTGCTGATGTGACCACTCAAATATTTCACATATTTGCAGGTGGGTTGTTTGTCTTCTTCTTACTGAGTTATAAGAATTTCTTATTGAGTTATAAGAGCTTATATAGTCTGGCTATCAGTAATAGATCAGATATGTTGTGCAAATCTTTTCTACCAGCCTGTGACTTGCCATGCCATTGCATAGTAAGAACGGAAAGGTTTAAATTCTTTCAGATACTAGCGTGTATTTTTAAGTTATATATTTTTGTGTCATTTTATTATAATAGTCATAAAAAAGCACAGAGGTTAATTTCATGTTCATTAAATGGCTTAATATGACAACATGAATAACTTGTACTTTATATTAATTGTTTTGATTGCATAATGATAACAAGTAGCTAACCTTACTGAGCACTGACTGTGTGCCACTCAGTGTTCTGTGTGCTTTATATATATGGACTGATTTGATCAATGTAGCAACCAGCTCTATTTGTTATCTCCAGTTTAAAGATGAGGAAACTGAGGCACAGTGTTGTCTGCTCAGTGTTAGACAGCTAGAAGTACTTAGTGCTGTTTATTTTATTTTGTTATTATTATTTTTTTAATGTTTATTTATTTTTGAGAGATAGAGTGTGAGCAGGGGAGGGATAGAGAGAGAGGGAGACACAGAATCCAAAGCAGGTTCCAGGCTCTGAGCTGTCAGCACAGAGCCTGACACGGGGCTTGAGCCCACGGACCATGATCAGATCATGACCTGAGCCAAAGTCGGACGCTTATCCGACTGAGCCACCCAGGTGCCCCTTGTGCTGTTTATTTTATTTCCTTTTTAAATTTTTTTTTTTTTTAATGTAGGCTCCATGCCCAACTTGGGGCTTGAACTCATGACTCTGAGATCAAGAGTCATATGCTCTACTGACTGAGCCAGCCGGGCACCCCAAGTTCTACTGATTTTTAACTCCCTACCCTTCACCTACTCTTAGTGCCTTTTGGTTAATAATGGGGACCTGAAAACACAAACACTTCTTGAAATCAGCAGTAAACCCGACCACGTGAAATGGTACTGTTTTCTTGAAAATGATAATTATTCATCACATCTTGGATGTGTGCAAATGTTTGGATTTGAGAGCAAATATGTCAGGTTGGAAGTGGGCTTTGAGAACTTGTTGTATATATTTTGAAATAAATGAAGGTGGACTTTGTATTTGGTCAGTTTGGAGGAAGGAGAGAACATTAAAATAATAAATCACATATAAATAACATAACACACTAATAATGTCATATAAAATATGATAAGTATCCAGGAACCTTGAAAGTAAATAGTAGGTTTAAGACCAGAGAAAGAGGCAAAATCCAGGTTTTCTTCCTTTTCTCAGAAGGAATCCTACAGTTAAAGTTATGAAAAGGGAGGGGCACCTGGGTGGCTCAGTCGGTTGAGTGTCCGACTTTGGCTCAGGTCATGATCTCACAATTTGTGGGTCTGAGCCCCGCATCGGGCTCTGTGCAGACAGCTCAGAGCCTGGAGCCTGGAGCCTGCTTTGAATTCTGTGTCTCCCTCTCTGTCTGCCCCTTCCCTACTCATGCTCTGTCTCTCTCTGTCTCTCAAAAATAAATAAACATTGAAAAAAATGTTTTTTTTTTAAGTTATGAAAAGGGACCAATCTAGTAAAGAGTTTAATTTATTTAAAAAGTTGGGGGTAGTAGTTATCAGTAATGAGCCAGTATTCTCTGAAGCTTCACTGCTTTATCAGCTGTATAACCTTTGGCAAATTACTTAACTTCTCTGAGTTACTGTAAGAATTAATGACTTAATACATTTTAAGCATTTGGCCCAGTGCCTGGCAAATAGTAAGCACTGAATAAACATTTGCTATTTTTAAAATAAATTTAATGCGTAGTGAAAAGTGAGCTAGCTCTATACAGCAAGTGTGAAAAACTGTGGACTTTGAAGGTTCACAGGCTTGGGTTTATCTCCAGGTCAGTTCCTGAAAGCAATTCACTAAATTACTGGGTTTTTTTTTTTTTTTTTTTTTTTTTTTAAGTTTTGGGAAACTGTCCTTGCCCTGGCCCTGCCCTCTTCCTGCCTCTGACGAGAAGATAGCTATGCCGTTTCATGAATTGACTTCTGGGGACTTGACTTGCAGCTAATTGAGTTTTCTGTTAATCAGAGAATTGGTAATTGGCCTTCTTACCCTGGGTTTGAATCTCTGCTTGCCACTTATTTTAGCTGCATGACCTTGATCAAATTGCTGAGCTTCTCTGAGCCTCAGTTTCCTCATCTCCAAAAAGCAGAAGTAATAATCCTGATTTCTACAAGACAGGTGTGAGAATTAAATGAAGTCAGTTGGGTGAAATCGCCAAGCACAAGATGAGGACTTAGTAAAGATTTTACATGCAGATGATGTTACTGAATTATTGTTCCTCCTTAAATATTCCCTCCTCCCCACCTAATTTATATAAATTAATAAATTGCTATGATACTTACTCTACACATAGAAAATGGGAGGATAAATTTAAACCTAGTTCCAGGACACTGCCTTCTCCATGAGGTTTTTCCAGGCTGAACAGTCTTGACACCATTCACCATGTGGCCAAGTACCTTTCTCATCTCGTGTGAAGCACTGAGATTGGCCATCCTGCGAAAACCTGGTTGTGACCCTCTCACTGTCCTGCTTAGAATCCTTCTAAGCCTTTATACCAGCTGGCCTCCGGCACCAATACAGAAAATGGGTAAAGGCAGTGCTATTTTGGTAGAGACAGTGCCCCTCTGGTTTGAAGGACCCCTTGCTCCTGTGGATACCTGAAACTCAACTCAGGGTTAAAATTCCTTATGCATCTGAGAGCTTCATGCTCAAATTGGGTTTGATCCTATTCTTCTCTGGTCCCCCAGCCCCTTTGCTCCTTTGCTTGTCCCCACCTCTCCATGGGTGCCAGGCACTATTCTCAATGCTTTAGTTATGTGTATCAACTCACTCAATTAACTAGTATTACCGCATCTTCGCATAAAGCTTGGGAGGTTAAGTAGCTTGCCCAAGGTCATACACAGTTAGTGAGCGTCAGAGTCAAGGCATAAAGCCAGGAAGTTCTATGCCAGAGTCCAAGCCTTTAAGCACTACACCATGCTGCCTCTTAATAGATGTGTGTGGGAGGCAGGGAGGCTAGGAAGCTCACTCTGCAGTGCTACGTGAGGCCAGCCATATATGATTTCCTTGGGAAATTTATATATATTAATTTGTGCCATCCACTGTTATTAGACTGAAGGAATAATGTTACTTGTAATGTTCAGATATAATTTTTCCTTTTTCTTAAAACTTTTTTTAGTTTATTTGAGAGAGAGAGAAAGAGAGAAAGCGTGTGTGTGCCCGTGTGAGTGAGGGAGGGACAGAGAGAGAAGGAGAGAGAGAATCCCAAGCAGGCTCTGAGCTGCCCAGTGTCTGACGTGGGGCTCAATCCCATGAACCATGAGATCGTGACCTGAGCCGCAACCGAGAGGTGGATGCCTAACAGACTAAGCCACTCAGGCACCCCTAGTTTTTCCTTTTTCAAATCCAAGATGTAGAATGTGATTATAAATAATTGATAATAAACTTAATTGAGGAGAAACTTCAGTAGATATATGTATTTTTCCCCTCAAGTTTTCCATTCGGTCTTACAGATACAAAAGTGATGAAAAATTTTAGTATGCATGCCATCAGAGTATCCAAGGACCTACTAATGGAAGTTGCTAGAGTTCTTAAGGATCAAACACATAAATGGCATTGTTAAAAGTTTATTTATTTATTTTGAAAGAGCAAGAGTGGGGGAGGGACAGAGAGAGAGGGAGAGAGAGAGAATCCCAAGCAGGCTCCACACTGTCAGCGCAGAGCCCGACTCGGGGCTCAGTCTTACAAACCATGAGATCATGACCTAAGCTGAAATCAAGAGTCGGATGCTTAACTGACTGAGCCACCCAGGCACCCCCACAAATGGCATTTTATTTTTTTTATTTTTTATTTTAAAAATTTTTAATGCTTATTTATTTTTGAGACAGAGAAGAGCATGAGGGGTAGGGTCAGAGAGAGAGGGAGACACAGACCCTGAAACAGGCTCCAGGCTCTGAGCTGTCAGCACAGAGCATGATGCGGGGCTCGAACTCACAGACCGTGAGATCATGACCTGAGCTGAAGTCAGAAGCTCAACCGACTGAGCCACCCAGGCGCCCCACGAATGGCATTTTAAAGACAAGTGGCATGTCTGACACTGAAAAGGTGAAACGGCGGGTCTATAGCACCTAGAATTCAAGGATTTCTGGAAATCTCACCCTGCTCTCTCCTTTTCTTGTATTTGTCACAGCCTTGCCCCTCTTCCTCTTCTTGAAGATGGAGAAGATGCTGGTGGGCTGCTTTCTGCTGGTCCTCGGACAGATCCTCCTTCTCCTCCCTGTTGAGGCCAGGGAGCGGCCTCCCTCGAGGTCCGTGTCCAGAGGGAGACACGCTCGGACTCACCCCCAGACGGCCCTCCTGGGTGAGTGTCGATGCCTCTGTCACTGAAGCAGGAGGGAAGAGGTGGTTGAGGGCAGACGTCCAGGCTAGGAGGTGGACACACGTCAGTCGGGAAGCTCCTCCCTGGGACTCCTGCTGGGTGTGTGGGGAGGGGTGGGGAGCAGATCTCATAGGCAATGGGTGCATGGGGTTTTCCAAATGAAATCACACCCTTCTATTTCAAGGCCTTCCGTTTAATCTGAGGTTCACGACTTTTCTCCAATACACAAGGAAAAGATCTGAAAAGGTCCTGGTGTACTTATCTGGACAGGGGTGTGATAGGAGTTTTTTATTGGATCTGTTCAGCTTATCTGCATGGCAGCATGGGGAAAAGAGCAGGCCGGCTTGTGGGAGGTGGGAGCGGCCACAGAAGAGAGGTGAGGGCACTGTGAGCCAGATCAAGATATTAGGAATAGAAAATGTTGGGCTTCTGTTGCAAACACGTTTTCTTCAGGTGAATCTTCCTCTTTCTCCAAGAGAAGGAAAAGGTCATGAAAACACATAGATATGGATAAATGAATCTGGTTGTAAACACGGGCTCTGGGAAGCCCAGGGTGTGGAAGCAATAGGAAGGTTGGCCGGTGGAAAGGGAGTGGGTTTTGGCATAGACCTGGGTTCAAGTCCTGGCTCTGGTACTTACCAGATGTGTATACTTAGCCAGTGTTGTCTCTCTGAGGTTCAGTTTCCTCATCCATAGAATGGGAATATTAATGCTGACCTCGGAATATTTTTGTGAGGAGAAAATAAGGTAATACATGTAAATTGTAGGTATGCCATGAATGGTAGTTTAACCACAACTGTCATTTTACGAAGTCGTTCTCTGAAACTGTGTTTTATAGCTTGTGGGCCAGCTGACAGAATCGGACTCCCTACGAAGTCCATTGAGAGAACTACCCTATTGACTGGTAGCCTCAGCATTCAAAATTATAATCAGAGACCAGGGGGAACCCAAAAAAACTTTGTTTTGAGAGGTTGGAATCCTCACTCATGTTAACTGAATGATGGCCCCCTGATTCTGGGCCTTCCATGTCTTTAGTCTTCTGAGAATCTCCATCTCCATAGTGACTTAAACGTAAGACTTTTGCAAAAATGGCAAGGACTGGAGGATGTTTACTACACTGAAGGGCTTTTTAAAAACAATTTCAAGATGACAAATATACCTGTCCATCTGTCTATCTATATAGATATCTGTACCTAGATATCCATATATCCATATATCTATAGCTATACACACACTCACACACACACACACACGGAGGAAGAGAGAGAGAGAGAGTGGAAAATACCTGACCCCTAGATCACCAGCAGTTAGGTTTCTGACGGGGCTTTCAATATGAGCCACCACACACTTACCTGGAAAAGCATCTTCCTCTCAGCCCTAAATGCCTCCTCCCCATCCCCAGCCACACACACACTGGGTCTTCCCTAGTTGTCAGCACTCACTGTCCTCTCCTTCACCCTAAGTTCAGGCTCTGACGTAGAAACCCCTTGTCTTCTGACACAAGAGACGGCGTCCTGTTTTGCCAAAGGCATCAACCCCACATCCAGTTTTGCCTCCTGTTTCTCATTTTGCCGGAGAATGCGCCAGGGACATGGAGGAGGATGGAGCATGGCACATGTCCCCACCCCAGAGAGTGGCCAGTGGCTACTCCCGGACGCTCCAGAGGGCTGCTTGACTCGTGAACGTGGTTCAGTGAGAGTCATGAAGCCGGAAGGGCAAACACCACAACTTTGGCCTGGGTCCTCGTGTGTCACCTGCTTTTGTTCTCCTTTGACAGAGAACGAAGATACAGAAGCCACATTCGTTGTAGTCCTTGCCCTGGTCATGTGACCTTCTCTTCATTCTTAAAATATGATGTCTGACATTTAAAAAAAATTTTTTTAATTTTATTTATTTATTTTTGGGAGAGAGAGAGAGAGCATGAGCAAGGGAGGGGGAGAGAGGGAGACAAAGAATCCGAAACAGGCTCCAGGCCCTGAGCTGTCAGCACAGAACCCGACGCGGGGCTCAAACCCACAAATGGTGAGATCATGACCTGAGCCGAAGTCGGTCGCTTATCCGACTGAGCCACCCAAGCGCCCCATATGGTGTCTGACATTTTATGGGCGTTTGCTTTTCTCGATTTTTTGTTTTTTATGTTCTAAACATTGCCCAGGCACATTTCACTTCTGTGGCAAATCATTTTGGCTGTAGTTATGGTATGCACTGCATGCTGTATTTCACTAGCTGCTTACTTGCAAGGGTGGTCCGTGCAAGTTTAACAGAGAAACAGAATTGTTTCTTAGGGTAAATTCTTCATTTGGGCTTTCTGATTTTTTTAAAGAGAAGTTTATATTTTATGTCTAAATTCAAGTCAGGGTTCCAGTAACAGCTTGAGCCAATTAAAAAAAAAAATAATGCAGTATTTATCTGCCCCTCCTGTGCATGTTTCCAGGCTGCTCAGGTGGTAATCAGTGGTGATGTGTGACCACGTAGGCTCCTCCCGTACTTCATTCATCCATCTGGAGTTTCTGCTGCTTGGCAGATGTGGGGGCTTTAGAAAGAACAACTGCCATTAGGAAGTAGTGGGGCAGACAGACATGTAATAAACACTTAAAAATAAACACTTAAAAAATATTTTACTTAGTTAATTCATTAATTAAAAACAAAATAAACCCCCAACATAAGCCATAACATAAAATACTAGTATAAAAAAATGACATTTTCTAAATTAAAAAAAATAGTGAGAAGAACAGCACTGTTCTACATTTTTATAAACCAATTTAATGTCTGGCTTTTTAAAAAAAATTTAATGTTTATTTATTTTTGAGAGAGAGAGAAAAAGCATGAGCAGGGGAGGGGCAGAGAGAGAGGGAGACACAGAATCTGAAGCAGGGTCCAGGCTCTGAGCTGTCAGCACAGAGCCCAATGCGGGGCTTGAACCCACGAGCAGTGAGATCATGACCTGGGCCGAAGTTGGATGCTTAACTGACTGAGCCACCCAAGCACCCCTAATGTCTGGCTTAATCAAAGGCAGCTGGATTCTCACCTCATCTAGTCTGTCATGAAATGTTGTTTTGGTTGGACTACATGAAGAAAATATGGCCTCACACAGATATGTAGTCTGACAAAGGAAAAGCATTCTTTTTTTTTTAAATATAATTTATTGTCAAATTGGCTAACATACAGTGTGTAAAGTGTGCTCTTGGTTTCTAGGGTAGACTCCCATGATTCATCGCCTACATACAACACTCAGTGCTCATCCCGACCATCCCTTCTCAATGCCCATCACCCATTTTCCCCTCTCTTCCGTTCCCCCACCAACCCTCAGATTGTTCTCTGTATTCAAGAGTCTCTTATGGTTTGCCTCCCTATTTTTCCCCCTTCCCTTTCCCCCTGGTCTTCTGTTAAGTGTCTCAAGATCCACACATGAGTGAAAACATGATACCTGTCTTTCTCTGACTGACTTATTTCACTCAGCACAATACCTTCTAGTTTTGTCCATGTTAGGAAAAGCATTCTAATAGCCTTTTCAGATAATCGTGGATATTCTTCTTTGATATGACACCAAAACTTGACAAATGATGGTTTCTTAAAGCTTAGTTGCAGAACCTAAAACCACATCAGTAAACTTTTTGCACTCTATATAATCGTGAGAGAATAAGAATATAAAAGGCAAACATTAGTGCTATTATGGATATAGTTCTGACCTCATGGACCCTTTGAAGTGCTCTCAGGGACCCTTACGGGTCCCCAGACCACACTTTGCAAACAGCTGGTTCAGGGCTGCATTCCTAGTGAAGGTGGAGATCCTCCCTGAGGATCTGAGCGGGCAGGGGGGAGGAGTGAGGCTGGAGCGTGGAGGTGGGACCTGGTCAGGCACTGGAGACCGCCATGCTTGTGAGGTGGGTGGTCTGAGCTGGAGACAGCCTGGGGGAGGGAACCAAATCACTTAGGGCAGGGGTGGGAATGCCTGGGAGACTTTAACCAGGCAACAATGGTGATCACTGCTGACTCCCTGTCCATTCACTGTGCCATCTGGACAGTCTCAGTCCTCGTGGGCTGTGGCAAAGGGCAGGGAGAGCCTATACTTGCCTAGGCCACCAGAAAATGACAGAACACATTCTCTAGCCCCAAGTCCCCTCCAGGCAACAATGCCTGCAGGTGGAATTGGAGCTGCAGGATGGGCCGTACCCAGAGAATAAGCCGGCGGAAGCCTCCAGAATCTTCCCCTCTGTACTCCTCCTTTATCAGTGGCCCACATCCCCTCCCAAACTCCCCACCTCCTCCTTAGGCCCCCTTCAAGGAGGGGCCTAACCAGAGGTCATGTTGCCTCCACCCGAACTACCTCTGTCTTGCATGTGCACATTTTTTCTCTTTATTACTTGGGGGAGGGGGGTGGACCTGTTGCCAGGACAACCACTGGATTCATATCAGCCTTTTTGGAAACCTTAACCCACTGTACTCTTGACTCTCCTTACTCCTAGAGCAAGAGTACACAAACTGTCTACACTTCTGCCAGCTGGCTCTCCCTCTTTTGTCTTTTACAAGGTCTTGTTGACACGTGCATTCTTCTCTCAGTTTACCAATGTAGCCCATTTTATTTCTGCTAACTAACCTCGAAACCTTTTCCTTTCCTTGTGATAGATTCCCCTTCACATCAGTAGTACACACGGAATTCACGTTTATGTTTTAAGAGACAAGTGGGAGGCAGAGCCTCTAAAGGAGGCTAGCCCCATAGTACGGTTAACAGGTGGTGGGAGCTGAACCACCACTCCCCCAGCGAACGCACACACGTGCACACACACGCACACGCTCTGCTAGGGAAAATTCCAGGGGTCAGAGGTGTTCAGGGGTACAGGCTACAGAATTCAGTGAAATTTAACAACAGTTAACTTACCAGTTAAAAATAAAGCTAATGAAGACAGTCTAAGAACTCATAGCATACAGCCCCAAGTTCTGTTCCTTGGCAGTCACAGTACTTATAAGGGACTTACTTCCATCTTTGCACACATTTCCAATTAAATCTGACATCAAAATATTAGTAAAAATGCAATGTGTTTCATATAAGGACCCGAAACCTCCTAAATTAGCCGCATGACCGAAGGAATTGGCTGGCCAAGAGAATTAAGTGTAAGAATGTCCTACTCTCTGTTGCCAATGGCAGTTTTTGCCTACGTTGATAATTATTCACATTTTCAAGTGTTGGCTGCCAGTAAATGAATTTCCACATCCTAAAACAATCCTCCTAATTGACAAGTGTTGGCACTCTCAGTGAGGGAGGAAAAGCACATGCCAGAGGCCATCAGAGCTTTTGGCTCCTCAAGTGACAGACCCATTGAGGCCACAAATCCTACATGCCCTGAAGCCACCTTATCACGATTTGAACTTGTGTCTCATTCCCTGTGCTTTCAGGGGCTTTGTACACTCTCTTTCTTCTACCTGGAATATCTTCCCTTAGCGGAGGCCTGTGCATCATCCAGGGCCAGCTCTTCCCTCTCCCAACCAGGTGGGACCCTCTTGGCCTCGGCCACAGACACCGCAGGTCCTCTCCCAAGGTGTCAACCCCATCTGCCTTGTATTTCCGGGGGTAATAGTGGCACCCACTCAAGATGGATTCCTATTCTAGTTATTTTTGTACTTGTTTTTACCGCTAGACTACAAACCTTTGAAGATAAAGACTGTTTCTCACGTCTCACAGCACCTCTGGAGGCTACTCTCATTTACTGAGCCCCTGCTGTGAGTTGGGACCTGCTAGCTCATTTAATCCGAGAGAAAAGAGATAAAACACTGCAAGGTGGTTACTGGCTTATCTCATTTGCAGAAGAGGAAGCCCAGGCTCAGAGAAGTTAAGCGATTTGGCAAACTTGTCAAGGCTTCTGCAAACCCAGAAAGAAAAGGTGCCCACTGCCACCCCTCTTAGGGAGAAGATGCGCAGCTCAGGGGAAGATATGTGTTTGAACAAAGAAGAGGGCACCTCACCCTCGAGCTTGCTCACTGACCAGGAGTTTTTGAGCAGGCCATGAAATGCCCATCTGCATTTGGAGGTGCTGCTGCTTCTGTCAGTTACCCCGAGGTCTGCGGACCTCAAGGCCTGCACTGGTCCGTCCTGTCCTCGGGAAAGCTCAGTGCTTGTTGAACGACTGAGAGGATGAGATGCACAGATGGCTGATTTCATCCCCGTTTGGATGCTTCTGGTCTTGGTTCCACTTCTACTTAGCAAGTGACACTGGGCAAGTCGCCCTGTCCTGCAGTCTGTTCATCTACAAAGGGAGGTGGTTGAAGTCCGTGATCTTCATGTCTCATCTAAGGTGTGGTGACATCACTGATTCTGGGCCTCCCAGACGCTCCTTCTCTGGCTCTTGTGGTGAAACGCCCACTTCGATCCTTGGCTTTCTTCCACTTTCTCCAGGTGGGAGAGCCAAGGCGGAGCCATATTCTGGAGACTGAGGGGGCAGAAGTTTGGAGACAGAAGAGGTGGGGCAGTAGAATCAAGTGGGGGGGTGGGAGAGGGGATGAAACAGCAGTATTAGGCAGAGGGGTGGGATAGAGTAGTAGGGTCAGGCAGAGAGGTAGAGGGGACAGTAGGATTGCGCTGGGAGCAGAGGTGGGGAGGTAGGATCAGGCAGGGGTGTTGGGGGCAATAGGAGCAGGCAAGGGGGTCGGGTGAGGCAATGAGATCAGGCAGGGGGTGGGGGATGGGGGCAGTGAGATCAGGCAGGGGGTGGGGGGTGGGGGCAGTGAGATCAGGTAGGGGGTGGGGGGCTGGGGGCAGTGAGATCAGGCAGTAGGATCAGGCAAGGGGGTAAGGGGGCACTGGGATCAGGCAGCAGAACAGTGGTTCTCAAACTTCATTGCACATCAGAAGCTCCTGAAAGGCTTGTTAGAACACAGACTACTGGTCCCTGAGCCCAGAGTATTTGATTCAGTAGGTCTGAGTTGGGCGCATTTCTGGAGATCTCCATTTGAGAACCACTGTAGAACAGAAATCTAGAAGGTGGGGTGGGGTGGGGGGATGGGCAGGAGGCAAAGATCTTAAGGAGGAGATGCTGTGGGGCATGAGCCAGAAACATTGCAGGATGAGTAACCTCTGCTAAGAAACTGCAGTTGGAGAGAATAAACTGTGGGCTGGGCCCACCCCTTCTGAAGCTTTGAAAATAAGCTGCTGGCGATTTTCTACCCCGGGGTGGGGAGTTGGCAAAGGTGGGCCCCCAGCCTGCATTGGGAGCCGGCCTCTTACAGCAGAGTGATTAGCACACATCTGAACCATCAAGCGGCTGGTGTGTGTCTTTGTCATCAGAACTAATTATACTGAAGGTTAATGCGTAGAGCTAATCAAATTGTTTTAACTATAGCAAAGGCTTTTCAAAAATAAAATCCTTTGAAGTAAAATCACACCCCCCTCTTCAGCCCTCCACAGCATCCTCTGCTTTACAACTGCAGCTGGAATCAAGGACTCAGTGGAGAGGCTGTCATGGCTGCTGCTCAGCCCAGAGGCATAAAATGCCTCGCTTGGGGCGCCTGGGTGATTCAGTCAGGCTTAAGCGTCCGACTTCGGCTCAGGTCACGATCTCACGGTTCGTGAGTTCCAGCCCCACGTCAGGCTCCGTGCTGACAGCTCAGAGCCCAGAGCCTGCTTCAGATTCTGTGTCTCCCTCGCTCTCTGCCCCTCCTCCTCTCTCACTCTGTCTCTCTCTACCAAAAATGAATAAACGTTTAAAAAAAGATCTTTAAATGCATCTCTTCATGCCTCTGCTCTGTTTTATATATAAACTAATGTCTCTGTTATCACTCGTGTTTAATAAACTGCATAAACTGAATTCCTCATTCCTATCTTGTAATTAACATTGGAAGAATTTTTAAAAAAAATTTCTTTTTAACGTTTATTTATTTTTGAGACAGAGAGAGACAGAGCATGAACAGGGGAGGGGCAGAGAGAGGGAGACACAGAATCTGAAACGGGCTCCAGGCTCTGAGCTGTCAGCCCAGAGCCCGACGCGGGGCTTGAACTCACGGACCGTGAGATCATGACCTGAGCCGAAGTCGGACGCTCAACCGACTGAGCCACCCAGGCGCCCCAGAATTTTTTTTTTTTTTAAGCACAGTATGTGACTTCCAATAAGCTACAAAGTTAAAAGCTTTCCTAGCCAATGGGGAAAACAATGATTTTTTTTTTCTCCTACAGATTCTCTCTCTCTCCTTCTTTCTTCCTTTCTCTTCTCTTAGATTCTTTATCCCCTTCTTCTTCCGTAACTCTCCTTTATCTCTCCCTCTTAAATCTTTCCCACCCTCCCTCATTTCCTTCTTCAGTTCCAGGATGTTCTATCCTCAGCTTGCCCATCTGTTTGGCAGCTGCAGTGTGCATGCATGGGGATCACGGCGGGGAACATCCCTCTCTGTGACTGACATAGCCACTCTTCTTTTCTCTTTGATGGCTTGTCCTCTTGGAAAGGCAAGCCATACAGTCTTACCCCTCTGGCCAATCACGTCCCAGGTCTCCCTCACTGACGATAATAAAGTAATGATAATGAGGTCTATCTTTTTTGGGGTGGGGGGGGTCATCTACTATGTGTCAGGCACTGTACTAGGTAGTTCCCAGTTTATTCTGCATGGTATTATTATTCCCATTTTACAGATGAAGACACTGAAGCTTACAGAGGCTAAATGGCTTGCTCAAAGTCATGTAACCATTGAGCGGCAGAGGTAGAATATGAGAATACAATTTACCTTTTCCTCTGCTCAAACCCTTTTCTGCAACCCTGCCTCTTCTCTTTTATCCAACCGAATTGGACTCATCTTTTAGGACTCACTGGAAGCATTCCCAGTCTTTTAGGTTGGCATTTAATACCCCAACAATGCATTCCCCCAGCATGCCATATGTCTCAGCACAGCACTTACAGCCTGTACAGCGATTGCCTGCTTCATTGTCTATGTTGTATTGGCAGTGATTAGTAACGTGCCAGGAACACAACAGGCACTTGGTAGATACCTAGAGAAGAGTAAATGAACTAACAAATGAGCAAAGAGGCATTTTTAGAGAGGAGCCACAGGGCTGGTGAAGGTTTCTGAAGCTAGGGCATGTGGAAAACATTTGAAAGACTTGAGAAAGTTTAGCTTGAACAAATAGAAGTTGCAGAAGGGCTCTCTGAAGGCTGTTATGGATGAGTCCAGACTTGTTATTAAGACCTTGAAGAGGAGATGCAGAACCAAACACTTGTGCTTTCAAGGACACAGATTTTTCTTTCATATGAAGTTTTGTAGCCACCAGATTATTCCAGGAAGGAAACAACTTGCCTCCTCAGGCTTCAGGGATGTTCGAAGCCTTGGGTGTAGAAGCTTAAATAAACCTCTCCTCGGCAAACCCTCACATTCCAAGATTCTATGGAGTTGCCTGTGGAATTAGGAAATGAACTGGAAGATAAGGACTTTCTTCCCTATTTAAAAAAAAAAAAAAAAAAGCTAAATATTTGCTTTCCAAGAACAATCTGCCTTAGGAGCCTTTCCAAGCACATAGTTTAAACAAGGGAGAAACTGAGAAATTTTTAGTGACTGGCAACATACAATTTGTTGAATCCCTGAGTTTCACTTCTGGCAATGGTAACTGAATGAATGAAAAGAATGATTACAGGTTAATTGTGTTCGCTTTTTTGGTTAATTCACGGAGGGCTTGTAGTCAGTTATTAGGACTAGACCTTTAGTACACTTGGCTTAGTAGCTGACATATAGCAGGTGTTTTTAACATAAGTGGGATACTTCGCTTTTTTTGTGCTAGATTTTATCTTCTTCATTTCAGTTCCTCATTTTTGAGTCATATCTTTTTCTTTCTTAACGTAGCAATTTAGAGTCATTTGCATATTTGATAACATGCTTTATATATCTTCCTGTCCCCACTGAAAATATTAAAAGAATGTTTTCTATTCTTTTGAAATGATTATAAACAATAATCATCTTTACTTAAAAAAATTCACACTTAAATATTTAATGACCACTAGGTACTGAAAATAGCAAGAGGAGCTGTTTCAAAAAGTTTCCTTGAATGATCAACCTATAAACATTTCATTTATTCTGGAGAGGAAATATTATGGAGACTTGAGTTGTGTATTAGTTTGTTAGGTCTGCCATAACAAAGTCCCATACACTGGGTGGCTTAAATGCTAGACATTTATTTTCTCACCTTTCTGGAGGCTAGAAGTCCAAGATCAAGGTTGGCAAGGTGTCGGTTTTTTCTAAGGCTTCCTTCCTAGGCTTGCAGCTAGCTGCCATTTCCTGGTGTCCTCACCTGCTCTTCCCTCTGTACCTGTCTACACCTACATTTCCTCTTCTTTTTTTTTCATTTTTATTTTTTATTTTAGAGAGAGAGAGAACAGGCACACTCGAGCAGGGAAGAAGGGCAGAGGGGGAGAGAATCCCAAGTAGCCTCCATGCTCCGCGCCAAGCCTGACTTGGGGTTCGATTCTGCAAACTGCGAGATCATAAGCCAAAATCAAGAGTCAGATGCTTAATTGACTGAGCCACCCAGGTGCCCCCAAATCTCCTCTTCTTATAAGGATGCCAGTCGTATTAGATTAGAGCCCAGCCTAAGACCTCACTTTAATTACCTCTTTAAAGATCCCATCTCCAAATACAGTGACATTCTGAGGTACTAGGGTTAAGACTTCAACTAGTGAATTGTGGGGGGACGCAGTTCAGCTCACAGCCAGTTGCTTTGCTTTTCACTTTCATTTGTGGAGGACAGCATGTCTTCTCTGACATGTTCCTGTGATAAAACTGTTGCTGAGTTACACCGGAGAAGCACACTCAAAGACTTCAGAGATGTGGATATTTCTGAGTCCTTAAAGCGGGTTGGACAAACATGGTGGGTTGGACAGCCAACGTCCTAGGGCTGCAGATGGGAAATGAATGCAGCATAGCCAGGATGGGAAGCCAAGTCCGAATAAGATTTTTCAAAAGCCAAGAATTAGAACCACTAGCTCAGAAAAGCCTTCTTTCAATATATCCAGAATAGGCTGATTTACAGGGGAAGATGAAAGGAGGGCAACATGTGTATTTTGGCTGCTCGGAGGATGGTGGGGCTGGGAAGGGAGGAGGAGGGAGAAGTTATCATAAGGCTGCAGCCAGCCAAGGAGTGAGAACATCAAAGAGGAAGCTGATGGCCAGATGTACAAAGAGCTGATGCAGGGGAAGGGTCTGGGGGGAGAAACAAGAGGAATGTAGGCATCTGACGACATGGGTTCAGAGCCAGGAGGGGCCTTCAGAAAGGCACGATGGGTGACGTACACTGTGGGGCGTTTGGCTTTGAGAAACCTAGGGAGAATGAGCCTCAGGGGCCTTTAAAGTCAGGTTGGACCATAACGTAAACTGGAGGAATCTCAGTTTACTGGCAAAGGCTCAGTGGGGCTCAGACCTGGCAAAGGCTGCTAGAAGCTGCTTTCCATCTCTAGCTCTTAATTCCCCAGCCTGACATCAGGACTTGTTCCAGTCTACGGGATCCATTGACTGAATGAATATGTCCTGAGAATCCCCACATTACAAGCTATGTTAGGCCAAGTGAAAGATGCAGAATCCTTAAAAGTTTGGGACTCATTGCTGGGGTAGCCAGGGAAGTGTTCCCTTCTCCTAGAGGTACCATTTGTCCATACTGTGCTCAGATGCCTGTCTCCCTGTGGCTGTCCTGTGTGATTGTCCCATCTACTGAAGGAAGCAGGCTCCTCCACTCCCCTAGTCCAGTCAAACTTGAATTTGTCTCCAAAATGCAGAGGAATAGGAAAGCCATTGATTTTACCTAGTTATGTTTCTGTACCCAAATCGTTTAGTTCTAATATGTTATTTTTTGTTTCATGATTTGCCTCAGTTTTATCACCTATTCCATTTGTTAAACAGGTGTGCATTGAGTATCTATAGTGTGCCAGGATGGCGTGGTTTTGGATGCCGATGATACTGCAGAGTCAAGAGGGTCTACCTGTCATGCTTTAGGGTCGCATGGGTCTTTGGGAAGGAATTCATATAGGATCCATGAGAGAAGAAGTCCTCAAGAGCTAGTAGAACGTACTCGTAAGCCATCCGGGGTGGTGCCTTCTGTAGAGAGGATATATTTCACAACAAATTCAATTTCTTTTTTTTTCAACGTTTTTTAATTTATTTTTGGGACAGAGAGAGACAGAGCATGAACGGGGGAGGGGCAGAGAGAGAGGGAGACACAGAATCGGAAACAGGCTCCAGGCTCCGAGCCATCAGCCCAGAGCCTGACGCGGGGCTCGAACTCACGGACCGCGAGATCGTGACCTGGCTGAAGTCGGACGCTTAACCGACTGCGCCACCCAGGCGCCCCAAATTCAATTTCTTTAACAGTCGCTAGTCTGTTTGGGCTTTCTATTTCTTCTTGAGTCTATTTTGATAATTGGTGTTTTCCTTAGTTCATCTCTATTTTCAAATCTATTGGCATACATTATAGGTCATAACACTATCTTTTAATATGGAGCATGGTACTCTTTAACAAAAGTGCTCAGTGTTTTGTTCCCATAGTTCACAAAGCTCATACCAAAATTCTGAAGGAATATTGAGACTGGAGGATGGTGTGCAGGGGGTGGGGTCGGGGGGAAGATGTCTCTATTGATTCTTAGGTTTCCCTGATAACACCTAGCACTTATAAGAGGGCTTTACAGTTTTGGAAAGCACCTTTTGCTTGCCTTCTCTCTCTTTCCCTCGCATAGCCCTTGAGAGGTAGATTTTACCACAGTTCCCAGCTACAGGTAAGGACAAATCTGGTCAGAGATATTAACTTATTTATGACATGTAGATGAAGCTGAAGTCACTCGTAGATCATGCCAGTTTACCTAGGAGAGAGTTTAGAGATCATGTAGTTGACAGGTGTTTAATGGGTGGGCAGGTGGGGCATGGACCACCACAGAGCCTTTGGATAGACTTCAATGGGTCCCTACTTTGGATGGGGAAAAAAATGACATGCTTTCTCACTAACCTCTTAACTGCAGTTGAGCATTTCCTTCTATTATGATTGTAAAACCACAAACCACAGGAATAGTAGCATTACTGTATCACCAACAGAGACCACAGATATTTTCATGACACATTATAGTTGTCAGAGATAATTCAAAATACAGTTGATATGAATTGCTACTTTGAGATATATGAGTTAGTGGGCCCACCTTTTGTCCTTGTTATTTAATTGTTTTAAAGTACATTTGTATGGTAAAGGACCTGAATGTGAGACAGGAAACCATCAAAACCCTAGAGGAGAAAGCAGGAAAAGACCTCTCTGACCTCAGCCATAGCAATTTCTTACTCGACACATCCCCAAAGGCAAGGGAATTAAAAGCAAAAATGAACTATTGGGACCTTATGAAGATAAAAAGCTTCTGCACAGCAAAGGAAATAACCAACAAAACTAAAAGGCAACCAACGGAATGGGAAAAGATATTTGCAAATGACATATCGGACAAAGGGCTAGTATCCAAAATCTATAAAGAGCTCACCAAACTCCACACCCGAAAAACAAATAACCCAGTGAAGAAATGGGCAGAAAACATGAATAGACACTTCTCCAAAGAAGACAACCGGATGGCCAACAGGCACATGAAAAGATGCTCAACGTCGCTCCTCATCAGGGAAATACAAATCAAAACCACACTCAGATATCACCTCACGCCAGTCAGAGTGGCCAAAATGAACAAATCAGGAGACTATAGATGCTGGAGAGGATGTGGAGAAACGGGAACCCTCTTGCACTGTTGGTGGGAATGCAAACTGGTGCAGCCACTCTGGAAAACAGTGTGGAGGTTCCTCAGAAAATTAAAAATAGACCTACCCTATGACCCAGCAATAGCACTGCTAGGAATTTACCCAAGGGATACAGGAGTACTGATGCATAGGGGCACTTGTACCCCAATGTTTCCAGCGGCACTCTCAACAATAGCCAAATTATGGAAAGAGCCTAAATGTCCATCAACTGATGAATGGATAAAGAAATTGTGGTTTATATACACAATGGAGTACTACGTGGCAATGAGAAAGAATGAAATATGGCCCTTTGTAGCAACGTGGATGGAGCTGGAGAGTGTGATGCTAAGTGAAATACAGAGAAAGACAGATACCATATGTTTTCACTCTTAGGTGGATCCTGAGAGACTTAACAGAAACCCATGGGGGAGGGGAAGGAAGGAAAAAAAAAAAGGAGGTTAGAGTGGGAGAGAGCCAAAGCATAAGAGACTCTTAAAAACTGAGAACAAACTGAGGGTTGATGGGGGGTGGGAGGGAGGGGAGGGTGGGTGATGGGTATTGAGGGGAGCACCTTTTGGGATGAGCACTGGGTGTTGTATGGAAACCAATTTGACAATAAACTTCATATATTGGGAGAAAAAAGAAAAAGAAATGTCAATAGCAATAGTACCCTATTAAGTGCACCATATAAATAAATAAATATTTCTGATAAAAAAAAAAGTACATTTGTTACTATATCTCCAGCTTTTAAAATATCTTGATAACTGTAGTTCAAATACTTGACCTCTTTCTTAGCCGTTACATTTATTCATCCGTTTGTTTATTGTGGTAATAGGTATATATAAGATTAAACATCTTAAACCATTTTGAAGTGTACAATTCAGTGAGTATATTCCCATTGTTATGCAGCCAGCATCACTGTCCAGAACTTTTCATCATCCCAATCAGAAAGTACCCATTAAGAAGTGACTCCCTTTCCCAAGTGACTTCTTTTTTACTTCCTGTCTCTATGAACTTGCTTATTCTAGATACCTCATATAAGTGGAGTGATATAATTTTCATGCTTTTGTGTCTGACTTTTTTCACTAAGTATAATGTTTTTAAGTTCATCCGTGTTGTAGCGTGTATCCGAACATTTTTATGGCTCAATAGTATTCCATTATATAGATAGATAGATATCCATTATATCTATCTATCTATCTATAGATATAGATATAGATATAGATATAGATATAGATATAGATACCCATTTTGTTTATCCATTCGTCTGTTGATGGACGTGGGTTGTTTCTACCTTTTGGTTACTATGAGTAATGCTGCTATGATCATTGGCATGCGAGTATCCATTTGAGCCTCTGCTTTCAATTTTTCTTGGATATATACCAAGGATGACATTGCTGAGAAATATGGTAATTCTCTGTTTAACTTTTTGAAGAACTGCCGAACTGTATTCCACAGTGGCTGCACCATTTTACATTCCCACCAGCAATGCATAAGGGTTCCAAGTTTTCTGTATTTTTACCAACGCTTGGTATACTGCGTTTTTTAAATAGTAGCCATCCTAGTGGGTGTTGCATTTTATGTTAGGCATTTAACAAGTTTATTCTGAGAAGGGATCATGGGCTTCACCAGACTGCCATGGAAGTTCTTGGTACAAATAAAGGTTAAGAACTAGGATGAGGGAACCAAAGCCCAGAGATGAAGTGATTCACCGGCAGCACCTATGACTTAAGACCAAGTCTCCCAGGGCTCAGGGGAGCTCTTTTCTCCTCCTGCCACATGGTCTCTTCTCATGTAGACATTTGCCCCAGCCAGTGGTCAGACTGAGTCAGGGCTGGAACCAAGCCATAAACCAACCAGCCACTGAAGCTGAGGCCAGCCCCAGGCACAGACGAGACAGACATAATCCCTGAATGCGAACCGCTGTAACCTAAAACTACCACACACAACCACAGCAACTAAATTTTTATTCACTCAACAAACATTGAGTACCTTGTGTGAGATCAAATTCCATGTTCAGTTGGAGGGTCTAAGGGGCATCCAAAGGGACATCCCTTGGAGATGCTCAACTGCTAGTTTGGTTTACAAGTTAAAGCTCAGGAGGGAGAAATAACCCTGCCTATGTTTCCTTTAAATACAGAATGGTGTCCTGAACTGTCACTCCTGGATCAGGAGCCTCTAGCTCTGCAGAGACAGCTTAAGATGGCTTCCTTTTTCCTGATAATCTCCTTGTGCCATTTTCTTATGAGCTTGCAGTCAACTGTGGCTCTTGAATCTTCCCACACCTGCCACCACGCTTGTCAGTTGGTGTTAAAAATAACAGTAGCTAACTTTTATTAAATATGCATTCTGGCTTTCCACTGTGTGACCATGAATAAGTAACAAAACCACCCTAACCTCCAGTTGTCTCACTTGTAAAATGGGGATGATGAGGAGTGGGAATGACCATGCAGACAAAGGGCTAGCACGGAGACTGGCACAGAGGAAACATTCAGTAAATGCTCATTGCTGTTATTGTCAATTTTAAAATTTATTATTAAAACACACTTTGTGCATTGCAAAATGGAATTAACAGATCCCACTCTACAGTCACATCTTTAAATCTAGGAATTAGGTCTTTTCATCTCTGGGTCTAAGGCATCTGGCCTAGTAGCCTCCCACTAATGTGTACTGAATGAATGAATGTATGAATGAGAGATGACATTTATTAATATTATTAGTATTACTAATTTGTATTTATTTATTTGAGCATCTACTGACATATAAAATAGCATTTTTAACCATTTTAAACCTTAAATCAGATATTGGTCTTAGAGAAGAATCTCTATTGAATTGACTACATGAGTATTTTAGAAAATATGCATACTTAGCAAAATAGTCTAATAAATTTATTTTTTCAAATGGCAAAATCTGTACCATCAGATCCATCCCTTCCTACATAGAATACATTTTTATTGAGCAGCTATTCTGTAGCAGGCTCGGTATCAGTAATGAATTCTCTGGGTAGTAGGTAAATTGCAGTTGGCTTAAGCTAACAGTGGTTTTATGAAAAGAGATTTAAATATCTCACAAGAAGTTTGGAGGTCAGTGATTCCCAGCTGGTGGCAGCAGCTGGTGGCAGCTGTTTTGTCATTGAGGCCAGAGTTCTTTCTAGCTTTTAGATGTGTTGTCCCAGGAGATTGGCTTTCCTTCCTTGGGCTTTTGCCTTGTAGTCACAAGGTGATTGCCATAGCTCCAAGCATCACTTTTTTCCATGATCATGGTCAAGTCAGGAAGAGAATAAAGAGGACTTTTACATTCCTCGGTTCATGCCTTTTGTCAGAGACCAGAACCTTTTCTGGAAATTTCAGTAGAGTTTCCCTTACTCCTCACTGGCTCAAACTGGATTGAATGCCCACTCCAACGACCTAGTCTGGAGAGTAAGATAACCATGACTGACTTGGTTCAGTAAGGAATCCTTCCTGGTGGGGTGGGATCTGCCCTCATGGAGCTCATGGGCACCTCTTTTCTGCTTGAAATCTTAGGCAAGGGAGTAGGAAGGGGTCAAGGAGAGGAATGAATTTTAAGTCGTCAACCTCTAGTGTTGTCTACTCTATTGTGGTAAGCCATTTTCTTGAAAGCACACAAAATGGAAGGAAGGAAGGAATAATTAAGGTGACAGATGAGAGAGAGCACAAGAAAAAAAATTACCCAAATGGTTGGTGCATGTTAAAAAAAAACTAAAAAAGAATGTCAAAGCCTTAAATATTATTACTGGTTTTTTTTTGCAAATTTAAGGCTTGTATGATAAATGGAAATGTATTAAATGCAATTTAAATGTGTTTAATGCAATTTAAAACTTGTATAGTAAATGCTTTATGAATTTTTCTAGGAATCTTGAAACATAGCTGGCTGAAATCCATACATATTGTCCGTATCCTATAGCATGCCGAGATTGATCCTATAACTTCCATTCTCTGGTACTGGTTTTGCCTTAAGAGCTAGAGTAAATGTGCATCTCCAACCTTTAAACACTTTTTAAAACATTTTTTGTTATGGAAGTAATATATGCTTATTTTTGCCCTTGTTATCTATTGGATTCATAGAGGTTCTCTCATGCAAGAGTAGATTTAATCTTGTTTCTGTAGAAGTTTAGAAATATAAATATCCAGGCATTTGCTTCGAGTCTTTTTTTCCAGGACTAACCTTTGAGAGGTGAGAAGAAAGTTGTAGGAAACCTTCTTCAAGTCACGGTCTGATGCTGTTTTCTCGTGTCACAGGACCCCAGATATGTGCCTGTTCCTTCATTCATCTAACAAATAGCTGTTGAGTCACTTAGTGATGGGGGTGTTGGGAACACTGCTGGGAACAAAATAGGCAAAAATCCTTGATCTCATGGATCATGTATTCTAATAGAAGAAACAGACAATCAAAAATAAATAAGTAAAACATATTTGAGAGAAGTTGATGAATGCTATGGAGGAAAATAAAGCCAGAAAGAGGGTTAGGAGTGCTGGCTGGGATGGGGGTGGGGAATTTTAGATCATGAAAGGGAAGGCTTCACTGAGAGGGGGTGCTTTCTACACGCCCCCAAAGGTGGTGGGGGGGTGGCAAGTCACTGAATCCAGAATGTTCAGACTGAGGGAACAGCAGGTAAAAGCATGCCTGAAGTGTTTAGAATAGCAATGCCAGTGTAGTGTGGCTTAGAGAAGTAACATGTGGGCCTTTGGGAGCCATAGTTAGACTTTGGCTTTTCTCTCAAAAAGATGGGAACCGTAGAAGGGTTTTAAACAAAGGAGTGAGGTGATTTCCCTTGTGTTTAAAGGATCACTCTGGCTGCTGGATTGAGAACAGTCTGTAGAGGGGCAAAGGGAAATGCCAGTTGGGAAGTTAATGCCATCATCCAGGTGAGGGATGTTGGTGGAGGTGATCATCTCTGGAGTGTAATGAAGAATGAAGAATTATTTTATTTTGTGGCAAGTTTCCCAAAACCTTCTTGAACAGTGCCAGTTGCTGGGAATTTATGGATACAGCCCTACAGTTACAACTAGGGAACATTCATGTAATGTAAAGTCATGCAGATCGCACCCTTGTCTAGCTGTGTGTGGAAGTTTGTCGTTTCTTGTAGGTTAATCCTGAAGAGTATGAGTTGTAGACTCAGTTTCCCGGATTTGAATCCTGGATCGACCACTTACTACCAGTGTGACCTTACTCTAAACTCTCTGTGTCTCAGTTTCCCACCTGTTAAATGCGGACAACAGGTTGTTGCAAAAAGTGAGGAGTTAATACATGTACACCATTTAGCATTGTGTTGATATATAACCATTGCTCAGTAAACATTAGCTATCATTGTAGATACGGATATAACCATTTATAAAGGTCAAGGAACAGCCCTACCTAACTTAATTTCTTTCACACTGTGGTGTACTAGAACTGGAAAGGAACTGAGACATCATTTAGTCCAACCCTAGCGATCAAAGTGACATGCCCCACCCCCCTCCCCAAAAGAAGGAGGTTATGTAGCTAATGTGGCAGAGTAGGGATCAGAACATGGACCACTGGACTCCCAGTCTGCTGTTTTTTGTGCTATGCCATGTTGCCTCCCTATAGCCTTCAATATAATACCAGGTGGGGATAATAATAATCGTAATAACCACAGTAAGTGATTTTTTTGACTCTCACTTTGTGCCAGGCACCATTCTACATGTTTTACACACATTCACTTACTTAATCCTCATGACAACCCTATGAGGTAGGTAAAGTCATTGTCCCCATCTTATAGAAGAGGAGACTGAAGTTAGAGTAACTTGCCCAGGATGGGGAATGTGTGTTAGGTGGGGCACATGGGTGGCCTGAGAGTCAGGAGGCTGCCCTACCATTACACCGCATGATCTACATTCGCTGCTTGTAAAGTAGGGACAGTGAATCCTGTCTTGAAGGTCCCTTTCGGTTTTAAAGTTTGCACATCCTAAGTACTTTGTGATTATCAGGTCGGTAACAAATACCACGTTAGTTCATTAAACATGCTGTCTTATTAGCTGATCCTCATTTTAATGATCAGCTGCAAGAAAGACTATTTGTAGAACAGCCTAGAAACCAAAGTCACCAAGGCTGTGAGGGATGCTTGAAATGTTATTTCTGGCTTCCATGGCAACCCCAACATAGGGCGTTAAGCTTAATGGAGTCAAGTACAGCAGCTGGAGCCGAGCACTCACCCAAGCGTTATGAGTGACGAGGAAGCAAATAGCAGGCTCAGTAGTTGTCCTTTTGTGTAACCCACGGTCTCGGTATATTTTAGGGAGTGGAGACCTACGCCAAGATGAGTAAGGATGGAGGAAATGAAGCATCGTATCAAAGTGGAGAGAGGACAGTTTCCAAATGAGTTGGAGAATGAGAACGACCTAAGTGCCTGGGGAAGTCACTGTGGAGAGAAGGGTGGGGGAGGCGTGCAGAGGTTTCAGGGAGGGGAGGAGAGTTGGCCCCACTTTCACCAAGCTTGGAGGCACTAGGCCTTCAGGTGAGCTTTGTGAAGAGGACTGAACATGCCCAGCAGTATTTTTGTTTGTTTGTTTCAGTGTGTTTGGAGCTCTCAGTAGGAACCCACTGCGGATGAGCGTGGTGGCAAAATGCAGATACGTTGAGGAGTTGAGGGGACCACCAGGGCCAATGCGAGAAACAAAGCTCTCTAGGTATTGTAAGCAGAAAGGGATTTCAGGGGCGCCTGGGTGGCTCAGTCGGTTAAGCATCCGACTCTAGGTTTTGCCTCAGGTCATGATGTCACGGTTTCATGAGTTCAAGCCCCACATCGGGCTGTGCGCTGATGGTGCGAAGCCTGCTTGGGATTCTCTCTCTCTCTCTCTCTCTCTCTCTCTCTCTCTCTCTGTGTGTGTGTGTGTGTGTGTGTCTGCCCCTCCCCTACTCACGCTGTCTCTGTCTCTCTCAAAATAAATAAATAAACTTAAAAAAAATAAAGGGATTTCATACTGGGAATGAGGTACTTACATAATTGTTGGAAAGACTGGAGAAGTGGGAATTGGGTCTGTCACACAAGAATTCATTGCTGGGATCAGAATGCTCCTGTCACCATAACTGCATCCAAGAAGCTGGTGAGCAGATACTAGAACACCAAGCCTGTCTTTCTACAACCTTTCTTGCCAGCAGAAACAGACTCCACCTTGCTTCCTCCTTTGTGAGGATATCTAATTGGTGGTACCTGTTACCCAGAGCCCTAGCTGCCCCGGGGTCTGGGAAGTATGGTTCTTGTTGTTCTCGCTTCTGCACTATTGGAAGACTCCTGAAAGAGGTAGCACTTCGTGCTGAGTGCCAACTGACGTTCCATCAGTGGTGATTTCAGGTGACATCTGAACTAACTGGGGCGAGCAACAGAGGTACAGGAGTGGGACACGGAAGAGAGAGGCGTTGGGAGGGTCCCGTTGCCGACCTAAGCTGTCTGCTCCACCCCTGAAAGTCCTTCAGGCAGACTCGCTCCAGGGTTAGATACCAACGGGGCAGAAACTCAACTCCTAAAGATGAGAGAACTGTCTTAAAATTCTCTCTGGTGCCTTCTCCATTAGTTTATACATAGAAGATATTAATTTACATCTGACACCAGGCTGGGGTCTTGAAGGGAAAGCAAGGGGTGGGAGGGTGGGCTTGGAGAGACTCGTTCTGGGTTGGGCCAGGGATGGAGAAGAGTGATGTCTGGGCTGAGTCAGGAGCCCCTAGAATGTCCCCTAAAGGAGGATGGCACACAGTGGTTCCCCATTGGCTCTTTAGCGAAGTCCAAACTTCTTCTTCTTTTTTTTTAAGCAACTCGATGCCCGATGTGGGACTTAAACTCATGACCCTGAGATCAAGAGTCATATGCTGTGCTGACTGAGCCAGCCAGGCACCCCGTAAAGTCCAAACTTCTTAATAGGAGGTGCACGCAGCCCTCCCTACCTGGCCCTGTCATCCCCCATGGTGCCCTTCAAGACCCAGCCATACCACACCCCCTGTGGTTACCCATGCACGTGAGCCCCCTACCCTGTTCCGACCTCCAGGCCTTTGCTCACACTGACCCTTTGCCTAAAGTGCCCACCCCGACTCTGCCTGACCAACACCTGCTCGTCCTCTACTAATAGAATAATATTACAAAATAATGTAGTACCCATCAGCTTCTCCAGCATCTCCCTTTCCGCCATCTTGGGATCAGTGCTCTCCTCCAGGCTCCAGTTGCTTGTGTTTTTCATAAATCTTATGAATCTGTCTTTCTTTAAAAGGTTGTCAGCTCCTCCCAGGCTGAGATTGGTTCTCATACTGTATCCCCAACGCCTAGCACAAAGAGGGGGGTTCTATAATGTTTGCATAACTCAGCCAAACCAGAATGATGAGAGAAGTGTCTCCAAAGACCCATTTTGCCTTTGCCGGCAAAGGGCTGTGGAAACCGCTCTCCCTTCCCTCTGTGTGTGCCTGCGCCCTCCCCTTGCAGGGAAAGGGGTGCAAGACTCCGTCAGAGTCAGAGTCAGAGTCAGGGCCTCTATCCCCTTCCTCCTGGCTGTTATCTGTTCGGCCTAACCCTGCACGGCTATTCCCGGGCCTCTCTGCTCTGCTCCCGAGTTCCATTTGCCAAACTCCCAGAAAGCAGATGAGGCAATTGCTCAATTTATTAAGTTAAAACGCTCCTGTGGGTTAAATGCCCACTGCTTTTTTAAAGCCGCCTACGCTGTTTCTCACTTTGCAGAGAGAAGAAATCACCTAACTGTTTCCCAGTACTTTCTGTGCTATCTCGTGGGGGGACGGGCGGGTTTTGAGGGTGTGTATGTGTGTGTGTGTAGGTTATGATTTTAAGATATGAGTCATTTCTCAATTTGGGAAAGGAAGAAAGACAACGAGAGGGATTTTGATAGAGAATTCCAAACTCACTCTGCACCTATTCGGTCACCTCGGTGAGTTTTAAAACCATCGATTATTTTAGGACTTCTTTATATTTTTCTTTATCGATTGGGAGAAAGCCTGTTTGTAAGACAAACTCTGAGAGAAGATGTGAGGGGCATTTTTTTTTTTTTTTTTTTTTTTTTTTTTTTTAGTGAAACTTTAACAAACTGCTTTACCTTGCAAGGAAATTCATTCAGTTCATTGGAAACTGTTTTCTCCAGGGCTAAACCGGGGCAGCTTTCTCTTTGGCTCCTTTGCAAAGAAAATTGTCCAGGGTTCTGGAAACCACAGTTGTTGAACCTCATATGATGTCTTTTCTTTCAGCTCATGTAACAGCTACTAGAGAAGACTGGTGTGATGTGGCATGTTTTTTCTTTCTTTCTTTTCCTTTTTTTTTTTTCTTTTCCATTTTGCTGGCTCGTTGGTACACACTCCCTGAGGGCCTGAGAGAGCTGTGTTCCTAAAGGAATTTATGACAATCAGCAGGGACGACTGAAATTTGAGCTGGTGTCGGTCCAGAATCCCTCACTGCTACCCAAAGATGCAAGTTCATTCACCAGAACCTTCTTTAAAAAAGAACAACAGCAGCAAAATCTCGTTGTGACATTGGAGAGTATATTTTGCACAAAAGCTCCCCAGTGTGCGTCTCCACAGCCAGATAGCACCCATCACCCATCCCTCCCAGTGCACTTGTCTCCGTCTGCTCTGCAGACGTTCTCCCTGGTAATAGCCGGGGAAGGTAGACAGGGAGCAAATGTGGCCGTAGTGAAATTCCAGCTGCTGCCCGGGACCTTTGGTTCAGCTTGTGGGTGTTGGAAAGACCTTAATAGAATAAGAATTGACGTTCTGACCGTATCTCCTGTGTTCTTGAGAGAAGCACTTGGTATGTGGTGGCTCGACTTTTTACCCAGCTCATTGGAACAAGCAGGTCTGTGATAAAGAACACAAGGGGCGCCTGGGTGGCTCAGTCGGTTAAGCGTCTGACTTTGGCTCAGGTCATGATCTCGTGGTTCGTGGGTTCGAGCCCCACGTTGGGCTCTGTGCCAACAGCTCAGAGCCTGGAGCCTGCTTCAGATTCTGTGTCTCCCTCTCTCTCTGCCCCTCCCCTGCTCTCTCTCTCTCTCAAAAATAAATACACATTAAAAAAAAGAAGAAGAAGAACACACAGAGCAGAGAAAAAAACTGGAGGGGCTCTGGCAGGTTGGGGGCCTGGCCAGCCACAACATCCCTTCCCTCAGCCCTCTTCCATCTTCTTTCTTCCCCAACCAGGCATTCAAAGCAGGACGAATGGGAGCCAAGGGGGGAGTCCGTGGAAATCAACTCCATCTGGATGTACTTGTTACTCTTCTCTTCAGTAGTTGGCCAAGAGGTAGAGCACGTATTTGCTCTATATTTTTGCTGTTTGTGGCTCCTTGTTCAGAATTACAGTCTCTAGTGACTCTTCTTTATGGTCAAGGGTCGGGCTGTTCTGGCTGAGCCTATGCCATGATTAGGATTACCAGATAATGATTCACCTTACCCTGCGTCATTCCACAGGCTTCTGTATGCTTGTCTCACCGAACCCCTGGACTGTAAGCCCCCGGAGGCCAGGGACTGCATCTTCTACCCGTCAACACCAACAACTCCAGCACTGTATTTTGCCCATAGTGCCTTCAGTTCTCTCCCCTCTGTCTACCAGCCCTGAGCCAGGGGGTGGTGAAATACAGATGAATAAAGCCCAGTAGTGACTCCAGAGGTCTGTCCTGCTGTTTTGTGGGTTTGCAGGCCACTAAGTCTGGTATTTGTGGGATGACATCATGGCACATTGTCGCGAATGGTGCTTAGTGTTGGCACTGCCTGGTGAGGCACAAGGCACTTTTGGACGTGGATGCGTGCAGCAGGTGAATCCCTGGGGCTAAGGCACAGTGGTGCCCCCCACCGCAAGGCACTGGCCCAGGGTAGAGAGTGAAGAAGACATGTGCCCTGGGGGAGTGTGTCTTGAGTTGAGCTTTAACTCCCGGGGCTCATCCAGTCTCTGCTTCCAGTCCTCCCCAGATTTCATCGAGGGAAAAATGTGTTAATTGGCAACCAGGAGTTGCAGTTAGGTAAGGCTCTTCTCTGGGACATTTTCCTGCTCATAGGAGACTCTTTACATCACATCACGTACTGGGAAGTAGGGGCTAACAGTGCAGGTCCTAGCACCAGACTGGCGTGGGTTTGAAATCCTTACCCCACCACCACTCTTTTGCCCCATGCCAGTGGACTTGTTATTCAGACTCTAAGGGTCAGCACTGGGGGCAATAATGGTGCCTGCCTTATTTATTTTCTGAATCTAGTTGAAAGCCAGGACATAGCTGACACGTACATGATCCAACATCAGAAGAGAACATGGGAAAATCCAGGATGTATGGTTGCCATACTTACAAGGTCTCTCTCGGTCTTGGAAAGGGCTCCTTTGATACTGTCCTCTCCTCTGGACTCTTGGCTCAGTGGTACATGATCTTTCTGGCTCACATACCCCTTGGGATAGAGCTCTCAGATTTGTCTCAAGAATCAACGGAAAGAGTTACAAGTGCAGATTCCCGGGCACTAGCCCCAGAGAGTCAGATTCACTGCCTAGGGTGAATTCACTGACTAGGTCTAGGGTGCTGCCTGGAGCTCGGCATTTTAAATACACACCCCAGGTGTTTATTCTTTTTTAAGTTTATTTATTTATTTTGAGGGGAGAGAGAGAGAGAGAGAGAGAGAGAGAGAGAGAGAGAGAGAGAATGAGAGAATAGCAAGTAGGCTCCACCTTGTCAATGCAGAGCCTGAAGCAGGGCTAGAACCCCTGAACCATGAGATCATGACCTGAGCCGAAGTCTGGAGTCAGATGCTTAACTGACTGAGTCACCCAGAGGCCCCCACACCCCAGGTGTTTCTGATGTCATCAAGACATTGAGGTTACTGCTGTGGGGGTTCTTTCTTATATCTCCACTGACCAGTGCTCCCAGTTCCTAGAGGAGTATCTGCACCTTCTCTCTTCCCTGTCCTTCCACCCCTCCCAGTCATACATGTACATCAAAAAGATTATGGAGCATCATACCTGGAACTATGTGGATACCAGGGATTCGTAGAAGATACCGCATGTGGCTGGGTAGCTCCATGCGTGAGATGCTGGGGGGAACACGTCCAAGCAGAGGTAATTGGGGGAGGTACCCGAGGACTCAGAGGAAGGCCTAATTTAGGCTGGTGGGGTGGGGGCATCAAAGAAAGGTTTTCAGAAATAGGTGCCCCCAGGGTTGAGTCCTAAGCTGAGGAGGCAGCCTAGAGAGGATGTAGGAAACTACAGACTAATATTGTCAGGGGATAAGGTATAGGGTAGGGAGGGCTGGGCCAAAGCCTTTATTAGTTCGTTCTCCCATGAACATGATTATTTTTTAAAGTTTATTTGTTTATTTTGAGAGAGAGAGAGAGAGCAGGGGAGGGACAGAGAGAGAGAGAAGGAGAGAAAGAATCCCAAGCAGGCTCCGTGCTGTCAGTGTGGAGCCTGATGTGGGGCTTGACCCCACAGACTGTGAGATTATGACCTGAATTGAAATCAAGAATCAGACGCTCAACCGACTGAACCATCCAGGCACCTCTCCCATGAACATGATTGATCATGCTGTCAGTGACCCTTAGGTGGTGGCTTTGGAAGAAATTGCTTTGATGAAAGAGTATCCTGAGAATTTACAGCTGCCAGGTTTAGCTATTGTGATTCTGATCAATGAAACTCACCAAAATATTCGTTTATAGGAAAGTTCTGCTGTAAAGAGAAGAGTAAGTTCCATTTGTGGGAGAGTCTCTCTATTCTCTCAGGCCAGGAAAGCCATTGATGAGAAGGTTGGGGCGGTGGGGAGTGGGGGGTGGCGCCTGGGTGGCTCAGTTGGTTAGGCGTCCGACTTCAGCTCAGGTCATGATCTTGCAGTTCGTGAGTTCAAGCCCTGCGTTGGGCTCTGTGCTGACAGCTCAGAGCCTGGAGCCTGCTTTGGATTCTGTGTCTTCCTGTCTCTCTGCCCCTCCCCCACTTGCATTCTGTCTCCCTCTCTCTCTCAGAAATAAATAAACATTAAAAAAAAAAAAAAAAGAAGGTTGGGGCATTATGGTTGGGTGGGATCTAAGGGCCCAGTTGCAAAGGGTCTGGTTGGCAAATCGGTTTCATTCCTCAAGCCCCCTCCAGACACCAGGTGGAGGGAACTCAGGGTGCCAAGCCGGGAGCTGTGCTGTGGCAGAGCTTTGATTCTGAGCCTGCGATTGATTAGGGGTCTCACAGGTGCCAGGTCGGGAAGCCGGGGGGATGGCGTGCAAAGCTTGGGATTTGCCATCCTGGCTTGAGATTTTATCACGTGACTGGCTGACAGGCAGATGTTCTTTCCCTATGGTTTATACCCTTGGGTTTTTGAGCCCTATGTGCAGGGCTTACCATTTATGCCAATTAGATTTCATCTTGTTAGTTTTGACTCATCATTCCAGCACTCAGAAGTCCCTTCTGGTCCTGACTCCGTAGTTTGGCTTACTCGCAGTTGCTCCCGGCATCATGTGTGGTGGTGTTGAGAGACCCGTGAGTGCCCCAGCATTTGGAAAAATGTTTGGAAAATCTTACCAAGTGGGGAATGATTTGCTAATGAGTCCAAAGTATGTTTTTAGATGCCATCAAGAAGCCCAGGGTGTTTCCCTAATAGAATATAATCAAGTTTTCAGGATGTTCCCCAGGGATTCTTTAGGAGGTTGCGAGTAGAGCATAATGGATTCACAGAGGGCCGTAGCTCATCAACATTTACTGTCAGATGTCTGGCAGGGGTTATACAGCAGCTGGCGACTGACTAATAAGGGAAGTGGAGACGGAGGGACTTGACCGTGGTCTTTGCAGCCCTAGCCAAGGAGCACGTGCCCCAATCAAGTGCCCTAAGTACAGGGGAGTTGCAGGTTAAGTCACTTTGGGGGCATAGGATAAAAAATAGTCTAAACTGCCTCTGAAATATCCATGAAATCACCTGTAAGTCCCAAGAACTAGTCACAGTCTGGAGGAGGCACAAGGTGACAGAGCCACACAAGGTGGCCTCAGGGGCCATGTCTCAGGCATCTGTGGACATGTACTCATTGAGCATGACACTGGGTAGGGTTGTGGTGCTGTGTTACATGGTAGTCTTTTTTTTTTTTTTTTAATTAATATTTGAGAGAGAGAGAATCCCAAGCAGGCTCCGCTTTGTTAGTGCGGAGCCCGATGCGAGGCTTGAACTCACTAACCGTGAGATCATGACCTGAGCCAAAGTCGGACACTCAACTGACTGAGACACCCAGGCACCCCACATGGTAGTCTTTTCTCTTGGTCTGTCTGTCTCTCCAGCTGTCTTTCTTTGACCAGCCCATATACCACAATTCACATAAACCAAACGCTTATGGGATGCAGTTTCCCTCGGCCCTCCATCACCCACATCCATCCTGCAGTTTCCCCGGCCTTGCTCCTACTGATCTCTCAACAAGCACTTGTCAGATGAATGAGAATGGAAATGACCAGCAGCCGGATTTACTGGGCTACTGCTATTCAGGGAGGCAAGCATCTGTTTTATCATTTTATTCAATTTTTAAAAAGACAAATAGGCATGGAGCAGAGAGAAGCCCTTGGCAGGAGGCAGGCAAGTTTGAGCCATAGCTTCCAGGCTGTGATTCCAGGGAAGGAAGGGCCAGTGCAGTCCTGGTGTATCTTGAGTATGCTGAGGGTGACAGGTCTAAAAGAATAAAACCCTTCCTGAGTATTGCTTGGCGGTTAAGAGCGTGGGGTACAGAGGCAGACAAAATGGGTTCAGATCCTGGCTCCCCTCCTTCCTAAATACGAGGCCCTGAGCTAGTTATCTGGCCGTTCTAGGCTCATTGTCATCACCTGTAAAATGGGATAGTAACAGTACCTACTCCCTAAGGTGTTCATGAAGAACAAAGAAGCCAACAACTGGAAAGTATTCAGAACAAGGCCCAGTACTCATTAAGTGCTCAATAAACAGTAGCTATAAATTGTTACTATATTCTTCTGAGTTTCACAACATCCCTGGCAGGTATTATTGTCACCATTTCACAGAAGAAGAGAGTGAGGGTCAGAGAGGATAAGGAGAGGCACGAGACCACATGGACAGAAGGTGGCAGAGGCTGGACTTACACTCAGGTCATAGGACTGTCTGTTGTATCACTAAGCATTTCAGAGCTCCTTTTCAGTCTCCGGATGAAATTATTTTACCCTTATTATAGATACATATTTTCCTTCCCCAAACATGCTTTGATCTTCCCAGGCAGATGGCACCAAATATTTACTGTACAATTACATGGCCGTGATTGAATTTAGCCAGAGCAAGGAGGCTGATTAGTCAGGGGTCTGCAACCCTGAGGAGAGGAAATCCTTCCAAGGTTGCAACTGTAATCCCGCTGGGGTAGAAATGTTGCTTAAAATTGTCCTGGCTCAGGTTCAAGGGTAAGAGGCACTTGTTTCCCCAACTTTGGGGGCTTTGAAGACAAGCTGACTGTACTGAAGTGCTGGTGACAAGGTCCAGACTGTCACTTTGTGGTTCAAGGGATGACATTTTATGATGTGCCCAAAGACCCTCATCCAGTGCTGTTGAAAGTCTGTCATGAGGGGCCAGAAGGAAGATTGCACGCTCTTCTCCCAGGCTAGGGACACAGGGATGCCATTTATCAGAACCTGTATGTGAAGGGAACACACAGAGGAGAGTCTAGAAACACCTCTTAGCAGTCCCCACATGGAAAAGCTGTGGGGTTCTTCACAGCAAATATTTCAGAATGTCCCCAGCATCTACAAAGCCCATATTGTAATGCCAGCTGTATTGAGAATTTCCAAGGTGTCCACCATGAGGTAGAGGAAGAGCCATTAGTATAGTTCCAGGTCTGACCCTAACGAGCCATAAGGCCTCACAGAGGTGGAATCACATTTCTAAGCCTCAGTTTCCCCTTCTGTAAAGTGAGTGACTTGGACTTTATTTCGATCCCTCCAGCTCTAAGAATTTATTGGTCTATGAGTCTACGAACCAAAGTTCCAAAGTGGCTATGCTTCCTCACAAAATGGCAAGATTTGGGTCCAGAATCTATGCCTCTATTAGCAGAATCTACACCTGCTCTAGACCTTCCCGACTTTGTGGTTTTCATCCACCTCCTTGAACTGACTGCTGTGGCTCAATCCCTTTCACCTGAAGCCTTGCTCCACCACCCAGAATTCCATTTAACTCTGCAAATGTTGACCAAAGACTTACTCGGTTCCCACCTGCACGGTTAGGCAGATGAATGCAACTGTCTCCCACTTGGGGGAATTCACAGTGAGATGGTGAGGTCCAGACTTGCCAGAACTTCGTTTCTCCAGAGATCCCTCTAGTACCTAAACTAGGGGTTCTCAAAGTGTGGTCCCTGGGCCAGCAGCATCAATTTTGCCTGGGAACTATCTAGAAATGCAGATTTTCAGGTGTCACTGTAGATCTACAGAATCAGAAATTCTGGAGGTGTGGCCCACCGATCTTAGTTTTGAACAATCCTTGAGGCGATTGGGAGGCACCTCAAGTTTGAGAACCACCGGACTGGCCTTCTCAGGGACAAGCTGAAAGACTGTGGTCCTCAGCCCCTAAGGGACCTGAGGAGTTCTCCTGAGGAGCACTCGGTCACTCGGGCTGCCAGGACTGGCTTTCAGCTCATAGCCACAGCTCCCTTGGCACCTCCCACAATATTTCGAACCTTTGTGGTGTTTTTGTAAATGCCCAGGCATTGTGGAAACTACACATTTGTTTTGACGGGAGCTAATCCAGTTTAGCACATAATTCCCCATGGAACTTCCAGGCTTCCCTTTAAATTGACTGTGATGCTTGATGGGATGTTGACACCATGACTAAGACCCACAGCAAAGATCCCAACCCCAGAGGACCTCCTGCTTCCAAAAATCTCCCGAGGAAGAGTTCTCAGGAAGCCAGTCTGCTGTCTCCTCTCTCCCTCCCAAGAAGGCTTTCCTTAATATCTTCCTCCATGGCAGGGTCTGAGCCTGGTTGCAGTTCTCCTCAGCAGGCGGAGGTCACTGGGTCACATTCTCCCTGCAGTGAGTTCAGACATCAAGGGTGGGGTGCGGGTGGCTCCTGGAGAGGGGCCAGCCTGGGTCCTGGCCCTTGTCTTCTGTCCTGGGACCTGCGGGTCTGTCGTCCATGGCTCCGACCCAGGGCTGTATGCTAGACCATCGGCACCTTTGTGAAAATTACAAGAGGCACCCCTTCTAGCTGCTTCTCGGGGTGGACACAGCCCCTGGGGTTCAAGATTTCAGCCCCTTGCCTCATAGGGCAGGTGCCTGTGTGCAGGAACAGCGGCCTTCTCCCCAGCCTGGGCCCTGCAGAAGACAAATGCGGGGCGGTGTGGGCAGATAAGGGGGTTCCCACACACAGGACCCAAGGCTACACTCTTCACCAGCGTCAGTTCCTTGAGTTCTAGCTACCACCTAATGCTGTGGGTGTTGGTATTGTCTCCATATAGGTTTTTTTTTCTGTATTAAAAGGGATTTTCAAACTTTCAGTGCCTCCATTTTCTTGTGTATCCAAATGGATATGACACTAGTCTTTCCCCTTAAGAGCTTGTTCTGAAAATCAAATGAGACCATAGAGAAGAATGCACTCTGGAAAATAGATTTTAAAACATCCCACAAACGTCAGGTTTTATATTGATCTTTCTCCCAGAGTCCTTGAATGCAGTTTCTGGGGCCTCTGGTTTGAGAAACACATTTTGAATTCACACAGCCCCGGCTTTATGTGTGGGTGCAGCACAAGGTTGGTCTCCTGCCAGGAGGCTGTGGTTTGGGGGTGCTTCCTCGCCCCCAGATCGGAAGACTTGTGAGGCCACGCGGTGGACGAGGTGTGTGTGCAGGCGCTCGGGGCCAGTCACAGCCTGGCAAGCCGGCCTGGACAGGATGACCTCATGGGCCTTTCCCACTTTTCATCTGGATGACTGGGTTCACTGTTTCATATTTGGCTTCCTCTGTCTTTCTTGCAGCTGTGGTGATTGGGATTTAGGGCAAGCATTTGGGATCCCTTTTCTAATCCCTGTCAAATCTGGATTTAGCTACAGAGTCTGGGAAGGGGAGGAGGCACCCCCCCTTTGGCTGGAGAAGGTAGCTCAGAACATCGGAGAAATTCCTCCACCCTCTGAGGGAGGAGGCCTCTCATCTCATCCCCTATCAGCCTCTTCCCAGGATGTGATGAGTTTCGCCCACAGACTCAAACCTCTTCTAGCCTCCTTGTTTGAGGGTTTCTGGAACAAGTATGGTGGGGGTGAGGGAGAGACTTAACATTTGCCTTTTTCCCGTTAACTGTGTCCTTTGTCTCTCGGTCAGTCCCTTCTCCAGCTTCAGCACCTGCTCCCCTCGTTGAGGTGGAGGCCCCCTCTCAACCAGTGCGGCAATGGTCGGCATCAACCACCTTGCAAACCACTGCCACCCTCATTGGCTTGTTATTATGTAACCTCCCTACAGGTGAGCAGAGTTACATGGTGTGATGCTAATATACTGTGCTCATCACCGGTGGCATCAGGTGCACATTTCCCAGGCCTTTCATAGCTGGCTCGGGGTTACCCTCCAACTCCGTTCCTCTCTGCACCTCCTAGCAGCCCTTCACCGCTCACTCCATTTCCACCACCCTCGTGCCATCGTAGGCTTCTGTTCACGTGTCTGCCTCCATGTGTTCCTTCTCTGGATGCGAACGCCGTGTGAGACCAGTTCACGTCCTGTCTCCTTGACCCCAGCCCACTAACATCCCCGTTCTCTGAACATCTAGTGTCGGCACCGTGCTAATTATTCTTTCATTTGTTCCGTTAGTTAAGTTCCCAAGGTGGAGCGTAAGCTCCTTGACGGTGGTCCCATCCTAGGCTTATTGCATATTCCCTGCAGTATCCAGCCAGGCTTATGTGGCATGCAGTAAATAATAAAATCATTTTGGCCCCGCTCAGGTGCGTGCCCACCTAAAAACTGTATTGATGGCTTTCTAGAAACTGAAGTGTCCGTTTATCTTGCAAAAATAAATAGTATCTTTGTAGCCAATACTCACGATCACACAGTCATGCACATTTTTTTACCCTTACAGCTTCCCCGGGCGGGGAAGAAAAGCCCGTGGAGATTGGAGGTCTGGAAGGTGACCCCCAGCCCTAGGATTTCCAACAACAGCCAGGCTGCCCTGGGCCTTAGCACTCTTCTAATGGATCTGACCTCTCCTCTTTCCCCAGAGAGCTCCTGTGAGAATAAGCGGGCAGACCTGGTCTTCATCATCGACAGCTCCCGCAGCGTCAACACCCACGACTATGCAAAAGTCAAGGAGTTCATCGTGGACATCTTGCAATTCTTGGACATTGGCCCTGACGTCACCCGAGTGGGCTTGCTGCAGTATGGCAGCACCGTCAAGAACGAGTTCTCCCTCAAGACCTTCAAGAGGAAGTCTGAAGTGGAGCGTGCAGTCAAGAGGATGAGGCACCTGTCCACGGGCACCATGACGGGGCTGGCCATCCAGTATGCCCTGAATATCGCATTCTCAGAAGCAGAGGGGGCCCGGCCTCTGAGGGAGAATGTGCTGCGGGTTATAATGATCGTGACCGACGGGAGGCCGCAGGACTCCGTGGCCGAGGTGGCTGCAAAGGCACGGGACACGGGCATCCTGATCTTTGCCATTGGTGTAGGCCAGGTGGACCTCAACACACTGAAGGCCATCGGGAGCGAGCCCCATGAGGACCACGTCTTTCTGGTGGCCAACTTCAGCCAGATGGAGTCGCTGACCTCGGTGTTCCAGAACAAGTTGTGCAGTAAGTCCTGCTCCTCTGGGGCTCTTCCAGGGGGAATCATGAGGATTCCTTTTTTCATCTCCCCGTGTTGTTTCTGTGCTACCTTGTCCCAGGTACTGTGTTGGCAAGGGGTGTTCAGCAAAGGCCAGGATAGACATGGCATTCTCCTGGGGTTGCACTCTGGCCAAGGAGACAGATAGTGAGGATGTAGTGATGCAGATAAGTAAGTAACTGCAGTTGTAACAATATCATAGAGGAAGAATTCAGGGCAGGACCCAACCTAGACCAGGGTGCCCAGGGAGAATCCTCTGGGGAAGGGACGTTTGAACTCAGACAGCAGAATGAGTACAAGTAGATGGGCAAAGCTTTTCTCCAACACATTGGACTGCCCTGGCGTTCCTTAAGCTAGAATTCATGAGTTGGAGTAGACATGGGGACGGGAGGGCAAAAAAATTCCATAATGTCTCCTTGGCTGGGGCCGAATACCAAGCATTATTGCCCCATGGTGGTGCTAGTGGTGGAGATTTTCTCTTTGAAGAGGCCCAGTGCACGGGGAGGGCTGAGATTTGGTCCCCTCCTTCTGTAAGGGGGATACCTGTCCACATCCTTGAGCTGCCTTCTGCTTCAGGGGTCCTCTGCCCTCTCTTGCTTTCTGATCCTCCTCTCCACAAGGCTTCTCTCTCCCTTCCTTGCCAGCCTGCGCTCAGTTACCTGAGCCCAAGGGCTCCTGCCTCAGCTTTCCGCAGCAGGTCCGCTTGCCCTCTCCCCAGTTTCCTGCTTCTGCAGCTGGCTGCTTGTCCTTTCTTCCTCCAGGAGGGCAGGGGCTCAGGGGGCCACCCAGCCTCCTCTGTAGTCCTTGGAAACTGGAGACGTGCCTCCTGACCTGGTAAACAGTGTCCGGTGTTACCTTGCCCTTATCCATCTGTCCCTGTCCCCTCCAACTGTCATGCTTTTTTGATGGGAAAGCAAAAGGAAAAACCTATTTGGAAATAACTAGTGTTCCAAAGTATGAGTATGTGTGGAGAATGAGCTTAGGACCAGACTCATCTCCAGCTCCCCAAGAGCGGGGGGGCTCTGAGGACTCTTTTCTCAGACTCTTACACAGCCTTGGGACCCCCACTACTCCCGCTGAAGCCTCAGGGAGGAAAGATGGTGTGTTTTTGATGTGTTGTTGTTTTTTTGAATCCCCTGCTGAGAACTAACCTCAAAAAGCAGAGACTCCATTGTTTCTTGACTCTCAAGTCAAAAGATGTACTTAAAAAAATCAATGCCATGAAGGAAAAAAGAACCTTTTTCTCTGCAATGTCTCTTGGAGAGTTTTCAAAAGTGCCGTTTGGCCTGGCACGCAGAAGGGCCGTGTCAATGGGGTGCCATGGCTCAGGTTGCCCGGGAAAACTTCAACCAGTAGAACGCGCTGCAAACATTTTAAGGTTTATGACTTTAAATGACTTCTGCAGAATTTATGTTCCCCTTTTCCTGGAAATATTAAAAAAGAAATTGGTTCCGTGACAGTATTGATGGGTTTATTCATTTGTCTTGGAAAATGTCAATGGAGTTCTTTTATAAGCGCTCTGGATTTATCAGGAAATGGAAAGGCGATATGAGGCTAAGGATGTGGACTTGTGTGAATAAGGACCTTTTCTGTGTGCCTTATGGTCAGGCAGCAAAATTAAAAGGCAGTTTGGATCCTCCGCCCCGCACTTTGTTGTAATCTGGAAGCTTTTAAGAAAATATTGGGATTATGCCATTCGTTCGTTGGCATGGCCCAAGAACCCAGGCCCCCTGCCTCCCCGGAAGAGACCAGTTTCTCTCCCACCACGTGGCAGGGTTCTGCTGAGCAGACCTGTCAACCGTCTTGACAGGTTGAGGAGGTCCTGAGGCCTCTTTATCAACTGTGCAGTAAAGATTTCAATAACTAATATTTATAAAGCACTTACTCTTCTGTTTTTATATTTGATCCTCACAAAAATCTGGGGGAGGCAACACAATACCATCCCTCCCCCCTTCACACCTTAGTAACTGCTTATGTGAATTCCCCGAGAACATATAGCCAGCAGGTAGTGGGTTCTCCTTTCGAAGCTCTTGCTCATTTCACTCCTCTGCACGCCAGGGGTTATAAATTCCTCTTTTAAAGTAAACCATTTTCTGGTGGCCACCTCCACAGTCCAGCCATGCTGAGTAAACCAACTTTGAGGTTGACATTCACCCCAGAATTTATAGGAAGCTTTGTAGGTTAGGGGAAGAGCAGACTTGAGTCTCAATGTCCCCACCTGCCACCTATATGATACTTAGCAAATCCGCTTGTCCTGGGCTAGGTACTTTCCATATGTTCTTCATTTAATACTTATAACAAGCTTATGAGGCAGATGCTATTATTATTCTCATTTTACAGAAGTGGAAACTGAGGCTTAGAAAGGATAAGCAACTTCAGATAGCAGGATTGGAGATTCAGTTTGCAGTTTCTCTGGCCCAAGCTCTTACCCTACCCTTCACGTGCCAGGCCTGAGGGTTCCAGGCTGGTAGAAAGATGCTCTCATCACAGAGAAGTGGGATGTTGGCTATCCAAAATGTGCACCTCAGAAGCCTTGGAGAGTCACCAGGGACTGAGGGAACTCTGGTCAGAGAATACCTTGGTCTCCCTAGGAGCTTCTAGAGAGCTTTAAAAAGGAGATAATAATATTAATAATCATTGCCATTTATTTTTTTATTTACTTATTTAAAAATTTTTAACTGTTTTATTTATTTTTGAGAGGGGCGGGGGGAGAATGTGTGGGGGAGGGGCAGAGAGAGAGGGAGACAGAATCCAAAGCAGACTCCAGGCTCTAAGCTGTCAGCACAGAGCCCGATGCGGGGCTGGAACTTATGAACCATGAGATCATGACCTGAGTCGAAGTCAGACGCTTAACCAACTGAACCACCCAGGTGCCCCTAATCATTACCATTTATTGACATTAATATGTTCATGCACTGTTTTGAGCTATTAGCCTATATTAATTCATTTTATTCATACAAGAAACCTGTGAAGTAGGTACTTTTACAATTCTCATTTTACAGAAGGGAAAACTAAGACCCAGAGAGGTTCAATGACTTATCCAAGGTCACACAGCACTGTGGTAGCATTGAGATGTGAGCCCAGGCATTCTGGCTCAGTGTCCACATCTTGACCATTAGGTGCTACAAAAACTTGAAAGATGAATAGGAGTTTTCCTGGCTAACTGAGGGGAGTGCGGTGGGCGACAGCAGTAAGCCAGGAAAGGAAAGATATTTTCACTTGATTTTTCCATTTCATTAAAACAACAGTAACAGCAGCAGCAGCAGCAAAGAACTAGTCCAGATTCTCTCTTAGTTTTATAACCTGCTAAAAAGACATGACCCACATTTGAAAAATGCTGACGAAGGGGTAGGCAGGAAAGTGGAGGCCATGGTGCAACTAGGGACAAGATTTCAGAGGGAAGAAGGGCTGGGGCTCCTGTGCTTCGAGCAGAGCTGACAAGCTCTGCTTATCTGCGGATCAGGTCAGAGGAGACAGGCAGTCTTCCTGTGTGGTCAGAGCCGGTCCTTCATTGTCAAACTAGGAAGAGATTAGGCTCTGGAGCCAGACTGCCCTTGAGTGGGAGACCTGGCTCTGGCTGTCACTGCCTGTGTGGACATGAACTTGGGCACAGCAGCGGCTTTTATCTGCGGGCGGTGAATTCCCACACCAGCCACAGCAAGGCGGAGGCCGCTGAGGTTCCATTCTCAGGCCACCCCTGAGGGCACCAGAGAAACTTGGAGACCAGGTAGCCTGTGAATTGAGGCCCTGTCTACAAGACGACCAAAACCTACACATCCTGGGCTCTGCCATTTTTGCCACCCAGGGAGAAAGGACACTGAATTTAGGCGCTGAAAAATGCAGGTCTATCCTGGGCTTTCTGATGACTCATTGTAACCTGGGCGGGGCTGATTTTAAGTAACCTCTTGCTACCTGTTGTATCAGCCAAGCCTGGTATTTGGAGCCTAGAGGCTGGCAGTTCCTACCCTAACAGCCCCACCCCGCCCAGGCCAGGCACAAATTAAGGCTCTAATAGTGTTCCTAAGACACACCTTTCATCCACCAGCCTGGGCGAAGTCTACACTTTTTATTACAGCCCTTTGGGGCTCTGGTGTTAAGCGGGAGGCCAGATGGATTTCAACAAACGCTGACTCTACGTACCCAGTAATTGTTTCTTTCTAGACCCCCAGTCGGCCCTACCATTCCTTCGATCATTTATGCATCTGTTAATAGGCATTTATGCACATTCATATTTCCTAGTTAAAAAAAAAAAATCCAGTCCTGGGTGGCTCAGTCGGTTAAGCGTCCAACTTTGGCTCAGGTCATGATCTCATGGTCTGTGGGTTTGAGCCCTGCGTTGGACTTTGTGCTGACAGCTCAGAGCCTGGAGCCTACTTTGGATTCTGTGTCTCCCTCTCTCTCTGCCCTCCCCCACTCACGCTCTGTCTCTCTCTCTGCCTCTCAAAAATAAACATTAAAAAAAAATTTTTTTAAATCCAGTCTTGCCAGTGACCTAGTCTGCTGATGAGTGATTACTTCCCCAGAATACAAGGCCTTGACCCAGTTACAACCTACCAGGCCTTCTGAGAAATGCGTCCACTGCTTGCCAGTGGAGGAGGCAGGACAGTCACCTCCCCTTCAGCACACCACAGAGGCCGGTCCCACGAGATGGCAGGGGTGTGAGGACCCCATTGCTTTTGGGAACACCAATCACTCATCCGTAAAATTTTACAGACGGAAAATTTTTACTTTATCTTAGTAAAAAGATTTGAGATTCTTTTGCTTGAAAGTAACCGAAATTCAATTTGAACTAGCTTTTAAGGGGGAGGGGCCGTATCATATTACCCCGTGGAAATAAGTGGAAGAGTAACGAATGACAGTCCCACTTTCTCTCCATCTTCTCCTTCTGCCTCCCGTTCCTCTCTGTTCCTTGGGCAGAAAGCATGCACCCTGTCAGCCCCCGACAGGTACCTGCCCTTGGTTTAAGCCTCTCTTCCCTCAGTTCTAGCTCCTGGATGCCAGGAAAGGACTCTGATGGTCAAACCCTGTGCTGGTCAGTGGCATCCAGGAGCGGGGCTGCCTCATACCAACACATGGGCAGCTCCTACAGGTCCCACTCATTCGAAGTGAGAAGGAAGGGCAGTTTGTTGAAAAGGTGGCATGGGGGGTGGTGCTACCCAGACAAAATAATAAGTGTCTGTACTAAGGGTCCCTAGACACCATTCATGACTTTATTCTACAGGTAAAGAAACAGGTCTAAAAGGGCTACCCAACTTACCTGAACTTCCCTCCCTTGATCAAGTTAGAGCAGAACCGGAATCCAAGTCTTCTGGCTTCTTATCTGGTACGCTTTCCATTATACCAAATCACAGTCTCCTGGTTCTAATTCTTTTACGGCACATGGCCAAAACAAGCCTCTTTTAATTTCCCCATTTGACAGCTGAAGGAAGTGGAGTTTAAGGAAATTAAGTAATTCCTACAAAGTCATACTAAGTTGTGAAGCTGAGCATTCAGGCAGTCTGCTTCTAGAAGCCACCCTCTTCAACACTGTGCTGCCTGCTGCCCAACAGATATTTCCTCTGTCTCACATCTCCTGCCCCCTTGTATTGTCTGCCAGGGTCCAGATGAGAAGATGGGCACCGGTCATCACCTGGGCCTCACACCAGTGGATAACTGGTGTGTGGCTGGTTTCCAAACTTGAGACTTCCTTCATTACAGAGAGGGATACACTGAAAGTTCTTTAGGAATGCCCCCCGCCCCCCGCCATGCCTGTGGGTAGTTGGGCTCCAACAGTCTAGGAAAGAAAGAGAACAGTGCACAGCAAATGCATTTTAAAAACAGGATAATGATTTTCCACTCATAAGGCTGTCAAAACTTAACTATTTTGATAATCCCGAGCACTGAGGTTTTTTACTCTCATGCATTGCTGGTGTGAACCAGCTTGCAAGGCAATTAGGCCACATCTCTTCAAACTAGGATCCAGTCCTAGCAAAACCACCGCACTTGTGCTCAAGGAGATGTATCTGAGAATATGCATCCCAGTGTCAATGCAAGTGAAAATCTGGGAACTGTGCAAATGACGGCTGATGGGGAAATGGCTAAATACAATGAGGAAGAATCATAGGACCGATAGATAAAGCAATTGAAGGGAATAAAACAGATCTAACATATTTGATCAGATCTGAGATATACAGTCAATTCTCATTATTCTCAGTGATTATGTTCTATAAAGTCCTGGTGATTGCTGAATTTGCAAATACTGAACCACGACTCCTGGGGGAGATAGGGAGTTAGGTTCCTACAAGCCTCTAGTCTCCACATTTTTGTTAACTGATCAATACATAAACTGTTCTATGTGTCTAGAGGCACCTTATGTGATACACATGTTGATTCATTAACACTGAGCTGCTCACAGCTAGCAGCACTGTTGTTGAAGCCAGAGCCTGAAATGTACCTAGCGCACCTTTCACCTGTAAGGCGCCTGCTGCCTGCTTGCACCCAGAAGCACTAGACGCACATCACTAAGCTCTTCACATCAGCAAACGCTAGCACTTCGGCATTCTGCTCGGAGCCGTGTTAAACAGCAAAATCACCCACAAAAACAAGCCCAAAAATCAAAAAACAAGGCACCAAATAGACCTCAAAAAGGACAGTTGTGTACTGTCTGAGAACTGAAACAAGGAGGCCACCTCAGCTGGCAGTGTGCACATCAGGCGACTCAAATTTTTCATGACTGAGCCTGTCTGTGTTGATTTCACTGTGAGTATCGATTTTGGGGTTACAAATACATTTTAGTGAGTAGGCGAGTTCACGAATACGGAATCTGTGAATAATGGAGATCACCTGTTTGCAGCTTCACATCTTAACGTCTTTCACATTGGGGTGCATCTTAGATTCCCTGCAGATAGTATATACATCAGTACAGATAGAATCTGCAGTTAGTGTTGAGTGAAAATCCAAGGTGACGACCACTATGTGTAGGATGAGCTCCCACATATAAAATAAGACAATAAACCACCACACTTCCCAATGCTACATGCGGCTGTGTATGGAGCAGTCCCTAGGACACGGTTCTAAGTATTTTACCATCTTAATTATTTTAATCCTCACAAGGCTCTTATGAGGTAGGAGCTATTTTTATCCCCATTTTTTGAGGGGGCTGCAAAGGGAGAGGGGGAGAGAGAATCTTAAGCAGGCTTCATACTCAGTGTGGAGCCCCACGTGGGGCTCGACGTGGGGCTCGATCTCATGACCATGAGATAGTGACCTGAGCCAAAATCAAGTGTCAAACGCTCAACCCACTGGGCCACCCAGGTGCCTCTTATCCCCATTTTATATAAAATGGTTAAGAAAATTGTCCATGGTCACAGAAACATATTTTTTCACACCAAAGTAAAACTGATTGATAGGATTTAACTACTAACTTTCCAAACATTGTTTGTATCTTTTTTAAAAGTTTATTTATTTATTTTTATTCTTTAAGTGTAATTTATTGTCACATTGCCTTACATACAACACCCAGTGCTCGTCCCAACAAGTGCCCTCCTCAATGCCCATCACCCACTTTCCCCTCTCCCCCAACCCCCATCAACCCTTAGTTTGTCCTCCTATGGTTTGGCTCCCTCCCTCTCTGTTTGTAACTATTTTTTCCCCTTTCCCTTCCCCCACCGTCTTCTGTTAAGTTTCTCAAGATCCACATACAAGTGAAAACATACGATATCTGTCTTTCTCTGACCGACTTATTTCACTTAGCATAATACCCTCCAGTTCCATCAACTAATGAATGGATAAGTTTATTTATTTTGGGAGAAAGAGAGAGAGCACGTGCGTGTGTGTGCGAGCAAGGGAGGGGCAGAGAGAGAGGGAGAGAAAGAAAATCTCAAGCAGGCTCTGAACTATCAGTGCAGAGCCCGACAGAACCCGTCTCAAGGTTCATACCCCCAAAACCCTGAGATCATGACCTGAGCCGACATCAAGGGTGGGGCGCTTAACCAACTGAGCCACCCAAGTGTCCCCATTATTTGTATCTTAACAGGAGTTAAAACACAGACTATCATAAACTCACAACAATCAATCTTAATTGTATTGTTAAAAATTTTTTAAGTTTTACTGCCCTACTTTATTTATTTCCTACTGTATTTCTTACTTAGAAGTAACCAGACATATATGTTAAGATACACCATCAGTTTCACCAGTAGCTCCATTTTCCTAAGCACAGGATTAATGAGATTGTTCTTAGCTTTTGAAAGCCTCTTTTATTTGGGCTTCATAAAAATGTATTTCTACATATGGACATCTTTTTTGTTTATGAGAACACTTGCATAACTTGTACTCTGTTTATAATGATGCTTGTTAATTTTAAATATGTTCAAGTTGAATTATATTGAATAAAATAATAAATTAAGATGTAAAAAAAAAAAGAGAGAGAATTTTTATGAGCTCCAGACAGACTTATGCAAGAATTGATATATCTGAAAGCTGAGGTACTTCAGATACTAAATTCAGTAATATTTTAAATTGACAGAAAGATTAAGGAAACATGGAACTTAGGAATGAATTTTTTACTCCAAAATATTGTGTATAACACTTTCGCATATTAAAAGATTGCTCTTGGGATTTACGGCCCCCAAAAATTGTTGACTCTTACCATATCCTCATTTAATAGCTTTTCCTACAACCCCATTGCTGCCTACTGAAAATCCACATGTTAGCCAAAGCCCCCTCTGGTATCAGCAAACTTTCTGATTCCCCAATTGAGTATTATTAATTGAACCATGAAATTTCTCTTTTTTGTAGATCATTTTTGACCTATTTTAGTGGATATCGGCAATTTCATATGGCATCTTAGCGTCATTTCCCTTTAACCTTCTGTGGCCCGTTATAGATTCCTGGTGGCATTTATCTAGAACTGACTAGTCCAACGAGAGGCTCTGAATCCCCTGGAGGGTAGGGACTGCAACTTGTTTTCCTTTGGGTCCTGCTTTCTCCTTCACAGAAGGTTCTGGGTGAATGTGGGTGGATGAAGTCAGAGAAGGCGTCATCATTGCCTTAACTTGCTGTGTCTTCCCTTACAGTGGTCCACATGTGCAGCATCCTGGAGCATAACTGTGCCCACTTCTGCATCAATACCCCGGGCTCATACGTCTGCAGATGCAGACAAGGATACATCCTCAACTCGGACCAGACTACTTGCAGAAGTAAGATTGCTTTGCTGGTGTATCTGCACTGTCCTCCTCTGCCCTCTGCTCTCTCCTAGGCCCTATTTAATTCATGTGTGGCTCCTCGCTTAACCTAGTCATCATCTCCTTAAGGAAAGAAAGGAGGTTTTATAACTCGTGTATTTTGTGTCGACCTCCATCCTCCACCCCGCCATCGTAGTGCTTGGACCAGAGCCAGCACAGCACATAGTAGGCCAGCAGGAGGAGTTTGGAAGACTGTTGGAGGCATCTCCTTAGAAACAGCCTTTTGAATTCATGAGCTGGTGTCTTTTTCTTCCAAACTGTTCTTTAGGGGGAACCACTGGAGAGCCTTTTCATCCACTGTCTCTATTAACTATACCCTGAGGAATTGTTTCTGTATTTTATTCTCTTCTCTGAAGCATTGACTTAGGATGAGTTATTAACATTGGCTGGGAATGATTATTCCAGTTCTGTTTTAGAGGTGTGCAGTGATCTCGTAGTAGGGATCTAGTAGACCTATAAAGTCTCCTAAATGAAAAAGAAAAAAAAAAAAAGGTCAAACAGATTAAAAGTGCGGATAGAACTCAGATTCTCTTTTTTTTTGGCCAAGCTCCCAAACTAGACAACATACTGACATTTGAACCAGCAAGAGGTAATCTGCCTCTTAGAGGAGAGAATTCCCTATACACTGAGTGTGGTGCCTACATATGTATGTTTTTAAGTTGTAAGTAAAGCCACTGTGTTAGCCCATAGACAGCCAGGCTACCAAACCAGGCTTACTCAAGATGTGAGGAAGGCCAGCGGGGAGACCTTGCTCCTGGCAGCCGAGGCGCGATGTGGTTGGAGATTCTGCCCGGGATCGGTGTCATGGCCGTGTGCTTGGTCATCCCCGGCATAGCCACTGCGCACATCCACAGGTTCTGTAATGGGGGCAAGGAAAAAGGGGTTGCCATTATTACCCATATCACTGGAGTTTGATGCAAAGAGATAAGCGCATCTCTGGAGTTAATCGTTACCGTGGGTCAAAGGGTTTGGAGAATATTGATTAAAGAAGCCTTTTCCCGACTGATGAAGAATAACTCAGTTATGCTCATCTGCCCTTTCTGGAAGGTTATGCAGTGTATCAATGTAGTACATAATAAAAACAAAACAAGACAAAACAACAACAACAACAACAACAACAAAAAGATGTGAGGAAGACCGGCCCACACGGAGGCAAATAAAACTCAGCTAATCTGACACGCAGTTCATGCAACACATAATTGTTATTATACCTCATGGTAAGCAATTAAGCATTAATGGAAAGCATCTGCACAAATGGCTGTAATTAGTATCGAATATATGGAGCCAAACCACATTTTCCTGTTTTCTTCCCACTTCATTTTCAGGGTTGTAAATAGCTGGATAGAAGCCTCCTGCCCCCCAAGGTTAGGGAACATCTGCTTGACTCCTCCAGTTCTGTGGCCTCTGGAAACACAAAGCTTCCCGGTGCTATGTGTTCCTGGGCTCCTCCCAGACCACAGGGTCCCAGATTTTTGAGTGCAGCCTGAATCATCCTGATCTTCTGCTTGAACCTCTGACCCTTCTTGAGTTTCCACAACAAAAATTGCTCACACCCACCGCTCATGGGTTTAATAGAATTCGCTGGGAAAATGGGGGAGCCCTGGCAAGGTCACCTCACACACTGCTCAGCAAACAACCTAAACATCTTTTTTAGACATCCCCCGACCCTCTTCAAGAGCTCCGCCCGCCCCCTCTCCCAGCCTCTTCGGGAGCTCCCCTCTGCAAGGTGTTGCTCTGAAGAATGCTCAGCCTTTCACCACCTTGCTTACTCCCGTCATGCCCTTCCCTTCTTAGGAACACAAGAAAGTCCTCCCCTTGTCTTCTGCCTCAATGGCCTGCTGCAATCCGGGCATCTGCTGACGTCCATTTTCCATGGGCTGGCTTAGTCAAGTCAGAGGAATTTGGGGACTAGCAAATAAAGAATAAAAAGTCCTCCCCCTAGTGTCATGAGCCAGGCCTTCCCCACACCAGGTTTTGTCAACCCCTGCCTGGTCCCACCTCAAGCCTGGAGACCCCTAGGCTCTCCCCAGTGTTGATCTGTCCTGGGATCCCCACTATAGGAGGAGGGCTGTGGGTGCAAAGAGCATGAAGCAGAAACTGCCTGGGCTTCAGACAGACAGGAGCAAGGCGGCCCGGGTCAGAGGTTCTCAGGTTCCAGTAACTAAGAGCCACTCAGGAAGCTGACCCCCGGGGTCTCACCCCCAGAGATTCAGAGTCAACAGGTTTAGGGTGGGGCGCAGGAGAATGCATTTTCAGTGAACTTCTGACATGGATTGCTGCCACGCTCTTGAGATCCACTGGCATCAGCAACGGGGGGACCGGAGGAAAGGGCTTCAAGTTAAGGGAGAAGAGAAGGAGCTGGAGCCAGGGGTCTGCTGTCCCATCTGACCCAGCCCTCCGGTCACCCGGAATCAGTTAACCTCCCTTCACTGTCAGCACCAGACTTAGCTGAGTAGGTACAGTCATAAAGAGCAGTTATCTCTCTCCCCGCTCCCCCTTTCTTTCTCTTTCTCAAAGATAATCACTCTTGTTTGCATGTCTGAAATTCTATCTGGGCCAGTGGTATAGTCCACAGACTTCAATTTCAACCTTGACATTCAGGCTGTGCCTGTGTCTCACGCCGAGCTGATTATTTAAATTCCTTGACTCCACTTCCACAGCCATAAAATGGGAAGGGTGGTGACAAATTCATACCTGTCTCATCAATAAATCCCTGTCAGCCTGTGGTTTGGGTCTGCTGGACAGTTGAAAGTTGTGCCAAGGGAAGGCAGGGCCATACCCCGACTTCTGTTTATGAACGGCTGGCGGGGACCTTCCTCCACCAACATTGAGAGAAGCCAGTGGGCATGGAGAAGAATAAGACACAGTTCTTTCCATTTTTGAGCATATAAGATGTGCCAGGGAGCATGCAAACTACCGGGGAAAAAAATAGTGAATAAAACAGCAGTGTTCCTGCTCACTTTCTTGCATGGGAGTAATTCAAATAAACAACCAAGGTAATTGCAGCCAAAAGCAATTGTGTCCCACTCCCAGCTCAGTGTGAGAGGTCAGGCCTAACTATAGCCACTGCACTTATTAAGTGCTCACCATGCTCCAGGAGCTCTCCTGGTGCTTTATATGTGTTATCTCATTTAATTCTGACAATAAGCTCTTAAAGTAGGTTTGGTCATTCTCATTTTACAGAGAAGGAAAATAAGGTACTCCCCTCAAAACTTTAGACAGTTTACTCAAGGTCGTATGGCTAGTACTATGACCAAAGCAGAATCGAAACCCTGTTATGTAGGAGTCCATATTATTAGCTCTTAACCACCATTTGATACTGTCCCATGATCCTTGAGGGCCCCCAGATGGCAGTAGGGCAATCCTGCAACCAGAGAAATTCCTCCAGACCCAGGTTCACAGGCTCGCTGATCCCCAGGGAGACTCAGAACTAATTCAACAGGACTAACAATCAAATGATTGTCGCTCCCCAAGTCCACTGCTGTGACACTGTCACTATACAGAATGATTTGAGAGGACCTCTTAGGCAATTGCCTTCGGACGCGCGCGCGCGCGCGCACACACACACACACACACACACGCCCCCATAGCCACCATTTTTTATTCGTACCTGTTTGTGTGAAGAGAGGAGGCAGACACAACTAATTCAGAGATCCTTCCGGTGGAAATGGGTCCTGGCTGTCAGACTTTGAGCTCCCTCTCCCACATAACCCAAGAATTCTGTTCCCTCCTGGTGATGGCACATGTTCACCCACTACCTGGGATACCAGGTTGTTGCAAAGCACCTCCATCCCACCTCCAGACAGTGTGGACTAATGCTTGAGCTAAAATCCTACTCTCTGTGATTCCCACCTTTGATCCTATTCTGCCAGCTAAAGCTATATACCAGAAAGTATATTTCCTTTTCTAAATAAAGAGAAAACCCTTTGATTATTGAAGAGTGTCATCCCCCCCACCTCTCATTAATTTTCTCTTTTTCAGGGGAAGCATAAACACATCTTTAAGTAACTGGGTTTGGAATCTCTTTGTGGTCCAAATTATCCTCTTCCGGACACTACTTGGTCAGTGTCTCAAAATATGCTCTTCCATTAAAAGACTAGACCAAGCATATTAAATAAATATTGCCTTCAAAGTTCTGCCCATCTGAGCAATTTGGAAGGTACTGGAAGTCAACGTTGTGGATTCTTCTGTCCTCCAAAATGTCTTTCCCATCTAATACCTCTGTATGAGATATATGGAAAAGTGCTTAGCAGAGTGCATAGCCATAAGGCTCAAGAGAAGTTTATGTCCTTTGCTTTCCCCATTTAAAAAAAAATGGGGGAAAAACCCTCATGAAGTATGCCTGTCTTCACGTGTCTGTTTCCCACCATTCCCCTCCTCTTGAATTCCTTTCCCACTAGTAGGAAAGAACTTTATCTTCTTTCCTTTTCTTTATTTATGTTTTTAAATAAGGAATTTCCCCTCCCTTCTCGAATATTTAATCTATCTGGAAAAATATTGAAAACACAACATTTAGAAATTTTCACTTGGCCAAAAAATGTAAACTGTCTTATCCAGCATTTTTTTCTCTCTCTCTCAAGAACCATATCAAATGCATTTTATTGCTTTCAGTCTTCAGATATGTTCCTGACATTATTTTTTCCAAGCTATGCAAGTGACTTAATAGCATTTATTTTAGAGTTTAATCAAGGGGCATGATCCAGAAAAACAATCATATTATTGAAAAGAGAAAAGAAAATTATAACCAACATCCTTCGTGGATTCAGATGCAAAGATTCTTGAAGACTTAGCAAATGGAATCCATATTTATATACTGTAATCAAGACCAAATGAGGTTTATCCAAAGAATGCAAGTTTGCTTTAACGTTCAAAAAGCAATCAATATAATTCATCATATTTAAAAATGAAAACGTTTAAAAATGAAAATATTTAAAAATGAAAACATATATAATCATTTCAGTAGATGCAAACAAAGTGTTGGACAATATCCAATACTCATTCATGATAAAAACTCTCAGCAAACTAGCAATAAAAGGGAAATTTCTCAACCTGATAAAGGGTATCTATGAAAAAACCTATCGTAAATATATCATACTCAAGAGTGAAAGACTAAATGCTTTCCTCCTGAGAGAAGGAGTAAGAGTATGTTCATTCTCACCACTTCTCCTCAACACTGTACTGGGGGTCCTAACTGATATCATAATGAAATAAAAAGAAATTAGAAAGTCATACAGAAAAAAGTAAAACTGTCTTTATTCACAGACTATGTGCTTGCTTATGTAGAGAGCTGGTGGAATCTTCAAAAAGCTACTAAAATTAACAAATGAACTTAGCAAGGTTGAAAGATACAAGTCAAGATACAAAATTATTTGATTGTGTTTTTACATACTGGCAACAAAAGTCAGAAACTGGAAATATGTAAATTAGGGATAAAGTTTACAAAATTCTGCATGATCTGTACACTGAAAAGTACAAAAGATTTCCACAATAAATTGAAGAAGACATAAATAAATGGAGAGATATACTGTATGATGGAATGGAAGATTTAATATGGCTCAGATGTCAATTCTATTGATCCGTAGATTCAAAGCAATCCTTATCAAAATCCTAGCAGACTTTTTAAGGTGGAAACTGACTATCTGATTCATATATATATATATGAACATGCAGAAGAACTATCATAGTCAAATACAGTCAATTCTTACTATTCATAATTATGTTTTATAAGTCTCTGTGAACATTGAACTAATGATTACTAGATCATTGTTCCTAGAAGAAATACAGGGTTAGGTTCTTGTGAGCTTCTGGTCACAGCATTTCATCAGTGAATACATAACCTTGTTTTGTGTGTGCCTCTATTTATTTTATTATTATTTTTGGAAATGTTTTATTTGTGTGTGTGTGTGAGAGAGAGAGAGAAAGAGAGAGAGAGAGAGAGAGAGAGAGAGAGAGAGAACAAGCGGGGGAGGGGCAGAGAGAGAAGGGACAAAGGATCTGAAGCAGGCTCTGTGGTGACAGCAGTTAGCCTGATGTGGGGTCAAACCTCAAGAACCTCAAGATCATGACCTGAGCTGAAGTTCGATGCTTAACCCACTGAGCCACCCAGGCGCCCCTGTGTGCCTCTTTTGAAGACTCCTTATTGAGTATATATTACTGATTGCTTAACATTGAACTCACAGCTGACAGCACTATTACTCATGCCTTAGTGGAGATCATCTAATATACATGTTTTCTTCACAAGGCATATCACAGCTTTCTTGCATTTAGGAACACTGGACAGCATTTCAGCACTATACCTGAGGGCCATTTTAAACAGTGAAATCACCAACAAAAAGCACAAAAGGCAAAAAACATGGCACTAAATAGAACACAAAAAGAAAACTTGTGTGTAGTATGAGAGCTAAAACAAGAAGGCAGAGCATTGCCTTTTTTGCCCTTAACTGGGAACATATGCATCAGGTAGCTAGAATTTTTACCATTCTGTGCACATACATCAATGGTCATGAAAATGCTGCAAATATTGATTTGTGTTACAAGTAAATTTTAGAAAGTATATTAATTAGCAAATATGGAATCTGCAAATAATGGGATCAATGAAAACTCTAAAAAAAATAAAATAAAGTTGGGGGCTTAAATTACCTGATTTCAAGACTAATTATAAAGTAATAATAAACAAAACAGTATGTATAGGTGACATCAATGGACCAGAATATAGTTCAAGAATAGACCCATACACATATGGTGAAATGATTTTTTATAAAAGTGCCAAAGCAATTCATGAGGAAAGAATAATGTCACCAACAAATAGTGCTATAACAATTGGATTGTCATGTGTGAAAAAATGGACCTCATCCCTTACCTCACATCATATATAAAAATTAATTCAAAATTGATTTTAAATTAAATGTAAGAATGGAAGCAATTAAATGTCTACATGAAAACGTAGGAAAAAGTTTTTTGATGACCCAGGGTTTGGCAAGGATCTTTTAAATAGGATATAACATGAAAAAACTCAATAAATTGCACTTCACCAAAATCAAAACATTTACTTTTCAAAATACGCTACTACCAAAATGAAAAGGTGAACGAACCATAGACTGAGATAAAATATTTGCAAAATGTATATCCAACAAAAGACCTTAGAATATATAAAGAATTCTTAGAACTCAATATTAGGGAAATAACCCAGTCAAAATGGGCAAAAGATTTGAACAGACACTAAACCAGAGAAGATAGATGGATGGCAAAGAAGCCTGTGAAGACATATTCAACATTATCAGTCATTAGAGAAATGCAAATTAAACCCACAGTGACACGCCACCATGCTTCCACTAGATTGGATAAATTTTGAAATATTGGCCCTAAAGTACGTGTTGGCAAAGTTGGCAACAGGAACCGTCATTGTTCCTGGCAGGAACGTAAAATGGTTCATCCACTTTGGAAAACAGTTTGTTTTCTACAAAGCTGAATATGTACCTACAATATGACCCAGGCATTCAATTCTTAGGTATTTACTGAGAATAAATTAAAGTTTATGTCTAAACAAAGATTTGAACACAAATGGTCACAGCAGCTTTATTTGTAAGAGTCCCAAACTGGAAACAACCCAAATGTCCATCAGTAGGTGAATGGATAACAAATTGTGATATATGCATACAATGTAATGCGACTAGGCAATGAACAGAGTGACTATTGACACATGCAGCAAGCTAGATGAATTTCAAAATAACCATGTTGCATGAAATAAACCAAACAAAAAAAGAGTACACACTGTATGATTCCATTTATAGAAAATTTTAGAAAATGGCAACTAATCTATGTGACAGAGAGTAGATTAGTGCTTGCCTGGGACCAGGGGCAGGGGGGCAGGGAGCAGGTAGAGGGATTACCAAGGGGCATGAGGAAACTTTGGGGATCTGGGGGTAATGGATATGTTCATTATCTTGATTATGATGATGATATGTTGACATGTCAAATTTATCAAATTGCATACTCTAAATTTATGCAGTTTATTGTATGTCATTTGATTCAATGAAGCTAATATATATGGAGAGAGAAAGTCAGAACAAGGTGGTTTTGGAAGGTGAGTGGTGCTGAGACAAAGCCTGCAAGATAAGAGATTGGAGAGAGAATCATGGAACAATCAGGGGAGGCGTTTGGAGGAGGGGGTTTTTCTAACAATGCAGGGCTTGTTGTCTTTGAGGGTTCTAACTAGACCAGACGGCCTGTCTGGAAGGGTTTGTTTGGGGCATTGGTGGCGAATGAGGGAAGGAATGTAAGCTGGAACCAATTATGGAGCAATTCGATTCCCAGCAGCGGTCTTTGGTGGGTAGGGGCACTGAGCACAGGGTGTCAGGGGTAAAACTACCTTGTAGTAAATTGAGTCTAGCAGTAATATATGCGTGGGATTCAAATTAGGTACCGAGTGGGTGGGGAAGTACCATCCATCCATCCATCCATCCACCCACCCTATGTCCATTCACTCATTCATTTATTCATCCAATACTTATTGGTTCCTTCTAGGGGCCAGGCACTCTTACGCGGTGGTGGGAAGAAAATGAGTGTTTCTCTTATATGTCTGAGACCCAAGAAACACTCAGATCTTGCTTTCCCTTGTGCTCCACACGTGTGGAGCAGAAGGTGAAAGATGCCATCAGTTTACAATTCTCATCAGCTCGGTCAGTTCAGTACACGCTTCCTTATGCCCACAGAATTAATTAGGAGACCATAGCAATAATTCCCACACCAGGGACATAGCGAGAGGATAAGGGGTGTGGGATGGTCGCACGATTTAGAATGACAGATCACTTCAGAGAAGAAACCGGGCTTTGAGGGAAAACTAGTGAATCTGGGAAGGAGCCCACACAAGTGGTTGGATGCAGCTGGAGAGAGGGGTTAGAGTTCAAGGAAAAAGCCCTGGCTGGATGTGCTTGGTGGTAGCAACTGACCCTGAGAATGGATAAAATCTTGGAGGGAGAGAGAGAGAGCGTGGAAAGGGAAGGTCAGGGTCTGAGCTTCGGGGCAGCCCACAAGGAGAGCAAGGAGCCAGAGTGGAGGAGCAAGCAGGCTGCGCCCACAAACAGCCAGCCCGCAGCTTCTGAACAAATGGCCTGCCTGGCCCCAGGCTCTGCTAGGACCGCCCTGAGCAGAAAAGGAGGACTGCTGAGCAGAGGGCGTGCGGTCACGGAGCTTCCTCTCCGCCCTGGCTGCTGGGCCCCGGAACTCGGAGAGGGTTCCATGCAGTCTGCTCGCCCTCTGGCTGGGCCAGGCTACAGGGTTAAAAAACAAAGAAGAAGAAGAAAAGAAAGGAATCTGGGGTGAGTAGCGTTCTTATGGGAGAATTGAGTTGACTGCATGTGAGCAGAGAGCCGGCCATTGGGAAAGGATGACCACACGTCAGGGGAAAACGAGTTTGAAGCTCATAGAGCTGCTTTTCTGCTTTCCTCTTTTCACAAGCACCTAGAAAAGTGGTTCTCAGAGTGGCCCCCCAGACAGCAGCTCAGCTTTGCAGGGAAACTGGTTAGAAATGCAAACTCCCAGGCCTGACCCTAGCGCTACCAGATCGGGGATTCTGGGGTGGGACCTAGGAATGTGTGTTTCGGGGGCACCTAGGTGGCTCAGTCCATTCATCGTCCGACTCTTGATTTCGGCTCAGGTCATGATCTCATGGTTCGTGGGTTCGAGCCCCGCATTGGGCTCCCTGCTGACAGTGCAGAGCCTGCTTGGGATTCTCTCTCTCTCAAAATAAATAAATAAACTTAAAACACACATTCCCTTTTTTTTTTTTTTTTTTAACAAGCCCTCTGGGAAATTCTGATGTAAGCTCAAGTTTAAAAACCACTGACCTACGCACTTTGAACTAAATCTCTCCCTGAGAGGCTCCACTCAGTAAGGAATTTATATTAAGAACGTGATGATGTGACAGCCGTTTGGAAATTGCAAAGTGCTCTATAAGAATAGGGCATTACTTGTGCATGTTTATTTATTTTGATCAACCTCATTCGGTCAGATTTACTTACGTGTTAAGGCTTTATTTGGGGGGATATCCCTTTAAGAGAATGAAAATTTCTGTGAGTGAATAGGAGGACTGATTGAAAAATAATTCAGCTCTTGGGGAGAGAAGGATTCGAGGCACAGCTGGGGTTTGCCCAAAAGGACAGGTTTGTTTTTCTCAGTGACATTGGGTTTGTTTTGTTTCTTCCAGCATAGAAGCACAAGGCTGATGACTCACATTTACTGTTGAAAGTCTTAAAATCCGAACTGCAGCTGTCAAAATAAGATTAGTGCTTTCAGGCACCATGAAAGAAGGGGGATGGTCCTTGAAACGCAGGCTTCGGTTTGTGGAGTCTTAACTCTGGAAGGGCTTCAGATTGGTGCAGGCAGAACCCCATTGTTTCCCACTTGAGTGAAATAACAGCCCTAATAATACATTTCTCTTCTCTCTTGCTGCGAAAGATAACTTCGGATTTCTACATCTCAGGCTAAATAACAGCAGGAGCTGTTTGAAAAGTGGAACGTGTCTTTAAAGGTGTTCATTTTGCTTTAGCTCCAAACTAGCTTAAACTGTCGTTGGTGTGAACAGCATGCAGTGTGGCTTGTCTCAAACTCTGAAAAGCCAGTAAAAACCCTTTGATTTCGCCTGGCATGATGTCAGCCACAGCAGCCACAGTCTTTGTCCCGTGCTTCTCGTCCAGTGTAACCAGATGGGAGGTTTTCCAAGTTCTCCAGCCAAGGCACAGTACCAGGGTTTCGAGAGCACAAACTAAGGAAGGCACTTAAATCTAGGGTGCGTGCGTGCCTCGGGGCAAACACTAGGGTTGGATTTGAGCACAACTGTGGGGCTCTTACTTATCAAACCCTCAGTGATTTATCTCACCTGGGAAGACTGAGCAGCTGAAGTTAGCATCGCTCCCTGTAATTCACAAGGAACTAAAAGAAGAAAGTAAATTCTATCAGCTCTGTGCTAATGATCGCCTTCTGGTAAGGCATTGCTTGCGTTTGGTGAGATCTTTTGTTACAAAACTCACAATTGTCTACTTTGCCGTATCAGATCAATTCAGCAGAGAGTTCACAAACCACAGCTTAGTCAAAGATACGTTGACATTATTTAAAGAAATCTGAATCTATGTCTGGGTGTGGAATTTTCACAGGCACCCATAAAGTGACACTACATTGCAGTTGTGATGTAGGCAAAATTCTCAGTGAGACCACCTTCTGGCCACACAATATAAAACAGAAGTTCCCTTCTTTCCACACGCCCTACTCCCTTTTCCTGCTAATTTTGTTTGGCAGCACTTAAGAGATCTAACATATGGTTTTACCTGTTTATTTTATGTCTGGCCCCTATCAGTGGTGTGCTGGCAGATGTTTAACAACCAGATCTGCAGGGGAAAATGCTCTGGTTTCTAATGTTCACTGACTCCTGTGGTGTAAATACTGACACCGTGGCCAATTTCAAGCCACCTGCCTGGCCTTGCTGACTACACAGTAGGGGAGAGGTTGGCACTATCTGTCATGGGGGCTAGTGGGAGCTGGCCCCCTACACACCACTGGCTCCCCATTTGAATATTGGCTCCGTGGGCACAGAGATCAACTGATAGATTTTTTACCTCTTTCATTCACTGTTATTTTCCCAGTACTTTGAACAGTTTGACAAATGGATGAATCAATGCAATCATTCAGATATTTTTTTAGTTTGTATTTATTTTAAAATTTGTTTAATGTTTATTTATTTTTGAGAGAGAGACAGATCTTTATTTTTTTTTTCAACTTTTTTTTTTTTTTTTTAATTTTTGGGACAGAGAGAGACAGAGCATGAACGGGGGAGGGGCAGAGAGAGAGGGAGACACAGAATCGGAAACAGGCTCCAGGCTCCAAGCCATCAGCCCAGAGCCTGACGCGGGGCTCGAACTCACGGACCGTGAGATCGTGACCTGGCTGAAGTCGGACGCTTAACCGACTGCGCCACCCAGGCGCCCCAAGAGAGACAGATCTTTAACAGGGGAGAGGCAGAGAGAGAGGGAGATACGGAATCCAAAGCAGGCTCCAGGCTCTGAGCTTTCAGCACAGCCCAGTGCAGGGTTCGAACCCATGAACAGTGAGATCGTGACCTGAGCTGAAGTCTGACACTCAACCGACTGAGCCACCCAGGCACCCCTCAAATATATTTTTAAAAACTGACCATCTGCCAGACACCGTGCTAGATATTTGAGCTGGAGGGCTGAGCAAAGTAAGCCCTGCCCTCAGACGGTAGGGAAAATAGGATTCAATAATCATTGTAAGTGGAGTGTTAAATTGTGGTTGTGGAGATCATGAGGGAGAACTTGACCTCTAATGGGGAGCAGTCAAATAAGAGCCACCTGAGTACTCCAGGCTGGTGGCGGTCAAGTCCAATCAACAGATGTCCACTATGCACCTGCTGTGTGAAATGCATGGTATTATACAGGCATCCGGAGGAACTCCCAGGCTAATCCTGTCCCTCTCAGAGTTTTCAGCCGAGGTAAGATTGATGAGGGAGAAATACCTGACAACCCCATGCTTATGTAGCATGGACATGGGTTCATTCTCTCATTCGTAAGTCTTTACCGAGCCAGGCACCGTGCTAGGTACAGGGATGCAGCAGAGAACAAGGCCGCCAGTTCCTTAGCTGTCATGACCACACTGGCATCTGCAGCTGGGGCTGGCTCCCAGATGTCACTGCACTCTGGGCCCCCTTCTGGTATGGGAACACCTCTTTCTGAGGACAGGGAGAGGTAGAGGCTCAGGAGGAATTTTGTTCCCATGATACTCATCCTGCCAGGATCCCGTTTCTGATGGAAGAGAGTATTTTTTAGGACTCTAGGAGCATCCCTGTTGGGAGGCAGGGAATGTGCGCCCTTGTCACTCTTCTTTCAGCAGATGAACACTTACGGAGCGCCAAGCACACACGCTAGGACAGTGGGCAAGGCTCTGGGAAATCAGTGAGTCAGATCAGCTCACATTCCAGCGGGGCAGGCAGACGTGATCAGGTCCTTCCAATACCATTGGATAAATGCGTACGAGCTGGAGTGGCTCCCAGAGGAAGGGGCCTTTAAGCCTAGCCAACCTGGAGAAGGCTTCTTAGAGGAGGCGACATTTGACTGAAGTCATGAGCCATGATGGGGGTCGCCAGGTAGAGAAGGCTTGGAAGGATCACGGGAACTCTGAATTCAGTGCTTCTCCCATCCCTCATGGTTTTATTACCCTTCAGTGAAACCCTCCGGCTGTGAGAAAAAGAAGCGCTGTTTTTCAAAAGCATAAGGAGTCATTCAAAGATATCTGTGTTTGTTTCAAATGGAAGTGACCACTGCCAGAAAAACAATATTGTTTTGTCAGAGCCTAGTCTGCATGTATTCCTTTGTCTTTGTTGAATTAAGTTAATCCCTCAAAGATTTCCCTGGGGACGGTGCAGATCACCAGTGGCCATAAATCCCCGACATTATAAAAACATTATGAAAGTACAATACACACGAAGCCAACTGGCAAGCTTGCTCTTTGTGGGGCCGGACTTCTGGAATGTGAGTGATAAGCCTCCTGTTCCTACCACACTCCGTGCCCTCACGTAGTGTCTGCGATTCCGTCGGCCACTTTGGAGAGGGAACCAAGGACAGCGGTAATTCTGAGATTGGTTTAAAAGAGGAAACTCAGCCTCACAGTCTCCGTTAATAAAGGGGGGCTCAGTCGGTTAAGTGGCCGACTTCGGCTCAGGTCATGATCTCGCGGTCCGTGAGTTCGAGCCCCGCGTCGGGCTCTGTGCTGACAGCTCAGAGCCTGGAGCCTGTTTCAGATTCTGTGTCTCCCTCTCTCTCTCTGACCCTCACCCGTTCATGCTCTGTCTCTCTCTGTCTCAAAAATAAATAAACGTTAAAAAAAATTTACAAAAACAAAAAACATAAATAAATAAATGCCTACGCAATTAACATTGTGATACATGCCAAGGGGAAGAGTGAAGGCCTGCACTGACAGCCAATAGGGGAGGCGGAAAACTCTGGCCCTGAAGAACAAGCGAAGGTCCTCATATCAGGAGGTTAATTTTTCCATCCGTGTGCAGACAGACCAGAGCTATTTCAGCATGGAATTAAAAAACAAACAAACAAGCAAACAAAAAAAACCTACTGCTGTTCCCAAACAAAGCAGTGATTTTATTTAACAGCTAGAAGTCCTCTAAGTTTCCCAGAGCCAAAGAAGCTGCCAGATCCCTCCTTCTAAAGGACAACCCAGGTGGCATTGCCCTCTCTCTCTTTTGATGGATTTTACCCTGACTGGTCCCCATCACCTGCTTAATCGGCTTGGACTTCTCAGCCTACCTTCCAGCCCTCTGCCATCTGGTGTCAGTTGTCCTTCTGATCCCCCCTCCTGCTACTTCCCTTGGAATGCTCAGCATGGGATTTAGCTACCACAACTGTCCTACTTTCCTCATTTCTGCACATTCACTCACACTGCTCCCTCGGCCCATAGTACCTTTCCCGTTTTCCATTCTCTCGCCTATACCTGCCAGCCTTTTCCAGTCTACCCTTGACTATGGGGCTAGTTTGTTCTACCTCAGGACCTTTGCATTTGCCATTCTTTCAGTCAGAAATGCTCTTCCCAGAGCTTCATGTTACCCTTAGAATACAAGCTGGGTGACAGCAGGAACTCCTTCCTCTGTTTGGTTCACCACTGTATCCCCAGGGCCTGGGACACTGTAGGTGCTTCATTTATTGATAAATGAAGAGTATCCTGTGATTCAGATTTTTCTTAGGTCTCTAGCTTAGGCGTGTAACTTAACTGTAGGTTTTATCATTCTTTAATGATTCACTATGATTTTTACATGAGCTGAAGTTTTTTCTGGTTATTGGTGTTTTCCTTCTATCTAAATCCAATGGAACTCTCGATTGGAGTTCCCAATTGGAAATCTAAGGTAAAATATACTGGTAATAGAAGAATTTGCATCTATAATTTTCTTCATCTACTTTATTGATTTGAGAATGAAAATACTTCTTTTTAGCACTTGAAAGCCTGAGTCCTTATTTGTGGAATATTAGGCATAAGCCTTTTTTTTTAATGTTAAGAAGCAGATTTTATTTTAAAAAATTACTTAATGCATTTAATAGAGGTAATGAATCAATCAGATTTTATCTTTTTATCAATTTTATATATTTATCTAAAAGCATAATAAATAATAAAACTCAGTGACACAGGTGATTACATTGAAGTGTAGCCATTGGATTGATTCAGGGATCAATCAGGCTTTCTAGTTAATTGAGTTTTTATTGTAGCTTTCATAGTGATAACTTTTAACCAGAGAAAACTCTTTTTAATATATTCAATTTCTTTAATGCTCTTTGATTTTCTTCAACTTTAATGGTAAAGTCACTGGAAGAGCTAGTTAAGAGACCAAGGCATTCTCCTAGCTGAGAAGTAATGTTTATCGGGTCAGCCTGTTTGTGCAAAGGAGAGACTGAGTCAGCGATGGATTGAAAATGCCTTGAACCTTTTCATCCTCTGATATACTTTTAGTTTCATTGCAGCAAATGCATTCCTGTGAGTGCATTCTTACATTGCATTTGTGTGAAACCCCAGGGCTCAGCACTCTGTGGACACATAATAAATACTTGACCGACGTAGGCCCACTAATAACCATACATCCATTTATCCCTAGTAATCTTTGTTACCTCTACCTAACCTCCTTTGGCTTCGCCTTTTCCTCGTGTGTTGCTGGCATGAACAAATAAAGCTCAAGGAGGATTTCCAAAGATTGTTCTGGTAGACAAATGGAATGAGGAGAAGTACATCCAAAAAGACAGATGTTGAATTGGGACCTGCCATTTTTTGGGTGGAGTGACAGGTCTTCCCACTGTGCTCTCTCTCAGCTTCCCCGTCTGCAAAATGTCAAAGACAGTGCAGATTATCTCCTGTTAACCGGTGAGACTGTGATTACAAAGCATTTTCGTTCTCGAAGAACACGAGTGGTACTTGGTGCTGACCGGTGCAGATGCCTGCTCATGATAACTTCTAGTTCTCGGGAACCATCTGAATGCTTCAGAGCACTTTCATGAACATGAGGAAAAGACAGACCTGATGTTAATTCGAAATTATTCAATGCATTTAATAGAGGCGAATGATTCCAACTTTGAAAGATCTGTTTTTATTTACACATAAAAATCCACCAAAATGTTAATCGTGGTTGCCTCTGGATGGTAGGATTACAGTTATTCAATACGTTAAAGGTTATTCCGAAGGTTATTTTAGCAAGTGCTTGTTGTCTGGCCACGCACGGAGGGCAGAGGGTCACGGACGTGTGTTCTGATGGTGTGACTTTGCCCCAGTCCAGGATCTCTGTGCGGCAGAGGACCACGGCTGTGAGCAGCTCTGCGTGAATGTGCTGGGCTCCTTTGTCTGCCAGTGTTACAGCGGCTTCATGCTGGCCGAGGATGGGAAGAGATGTGTGGGTGAGTATTCATCTGCCTCGTTTCATGAGGAAGGGCAAGTTGAGCACCGTGAGGAGGGAAGGGGAGCCCCCCAGGGACCCAGCTGCTTTCTTTTGAGTTTCAACAAAGTGCTCAGGTGTCTGGCCCAGTTGTTGGTCAGAATGCAAACTCTGAAGACTTCATTTAGGGCTGCAGCTGGCATTTTCTCCTACTGGGTCCTCAGCAAAAGGCATATTTATGGTAATCTACGTAAATAGAATTGTCCCTTTATATACTACATCGCTTGAAAAGGACTGTGCTGGTCTTCAGCCAATGCGGAGGCTGTTTGAGATGGCCTGACTTCAGGACAGCTCATGTGTTGCACACTCACTTGCCGGTGGGCGAGCTTGCTGAGTGGCCCCTCAGGGACGTAGGCAGCCTTCCTCCTAAGTATAGATCTGCAGTTCGGTGACAGTCCCAAGTGGCTGCCAGGTGTAAAGCCCAGCTGTATGCAGGAAGACACCATTGTCAGAGGCAAGGAACAGTGGCCTCAAATGTGGACCCCAGGGAAGAAGTTTCAGGGGCAGTGCTTAGAATTTCAGGCACCAACTTGCCATCGGGTGAGTGACTTCCCACTTGAGCAACTCCACATTGTGTGACCTGGTGGGAGGTAGGAAAGGTGGGGTGGCATCTGATTTCTTCAGTGAAGGATGATGGTTCTCCTCAGCACCTGGAGAGCGGGCCAGCACATCCCTCACGCCCCCGACCAGTGGGTCTGCAAAACACCTAAAACTTGCATGGTCTCTTTCATCCTTCCTCCAACAAACAGTGCCCGGCAAACAGTAGGTGTTCCATTAACTGAACTCAGTACTTAGAAGGCAAAAAATCTGGAGGCAAAGGAAGGGAAAGGGCTCGACTCACACCAGACCTGGAACCTGCATTTTTCTGACTCTAAATCCTGCGTTTTCTCTTCTGCCCACACCCCATGGTTTTCAGGGGCCTTGTATGTCTTCCTTCCCATAGTGAATGATTATTATTTTGCACATAGAATTGACATTTTCCAGCACACTTTGATCCTTAGCTAAGGATGTGGAAGGAAAAAGCAACAAAGCAAAGGCATGGGTGTCCTGCTCATCGCAGGTGAGGATAGAATGGGTTTGCTTGCTTGTTTGTACACACTGATGGGAATGAAAACTCCACTTGTCACAAATGGAATTGGCTCCAAAGCGGTTCTGTTTATTTTTTTCTTTTTTCTTTTCATTTTTTTTAAATGTTTATTTATTTTTGACAGAGAGAGAGACAGAGCATGAGCAAGGGAGGGACAGAGAGAGAGGGAGACACAGAATCCGAAGCAGGCTTCGGGCTCTGAGCTGTCAGCACAGAGCCCGATGCAGGGCTCGAACTCATAGACCGCAAGATCATGACCTGAGCCAAAGTCGGATGCTCAACCGACTGAGCCACCCAGGCGCCCCTGTTTATTTTTTTCTTAATCTGCTAGTGGTGACAGCGATAGGTGGCAAGGCACCACATCCACTAGCACAGGCAACAAAGAAGCCGACATATAAACACCAACTCTTACTATTTTTGCTTCATTCATTTGTATTCTGCAAGCAACATACTTTCATTGAGGATGAGGATTAAACACATGAGAAAATCCCTATTAATCGTTTGTTATATTATCTGCTGGACTTTCCCCCATACAAATATCTAATTCAAAACATTTTGTTAATGTTTAACAAAATGAAGTCATACTATTTATTTTGTTTAACCTATATTTTTTCCCTCACCAGTTGTTAAATGGGTAGAACTTTGGGTGCTATTGGGTCAGAAGGAAATCAGGCCATTGGGAATAAGGCCAGGGGATAAGCTTCAGGAAAAGGGGTGAGGGTGACTGCTTAATTGGGTGAGGGAAGGAGCAGGGAAGGCCCAGAACATGTGTGGGTGACAGGGGGTGGAGGCGGTGGGGGGGGGGGGCGAGCAGTAGGGGCCATGGCTGGGGCAGGAGGCCTGCCCTGGCCCTTGGGAAACTGGAGGGTGGTGAGGAACCCAGTTTTCTGAGTATTGCCAAATAATTGCCTAATCATCCCTGTGTATTAGAGGACCTTTGTGTCTCTAAGGGTTTTGCTGTAACTTTGGGGGTTTGACATTTGCTGAAGAGCAACAAGCCTGAGAGTAGATTCTATGGTTGCCAGGGAGCTGTTGTGGACTGTGTTTATCAGAGATGGGCATTTCTCTGCTGCTGAGTGTATGTAGAATGCCTTTCCTTGGTGGGGCATCAAGGCAGAAGAATGGGAAAATGGGGAGAGACTGTGTGTGACCGAGGTGTCATCCACCAGATATTCCTGTCATCCTCCTCCCCAACCAAGCACCTGTTGGAGGCTGGGAGTGAGATGATTACGTGCTGGTGGACCATTGTTGCCAGTTTCCTTGGTTAGGGATACGTTACAAATTTTCAGAAGGTCAAGTGCTTTTGATGGGTTTATGCTGAGTGCATAACAAGTGGTGATGATAATAGGCTACAGAAGGTCAGAGAAGAGGGTCGTTATGACGGCTAGCGTGGGGGGACATCTGGGCGATGCAGGAAGGGTAGCCATTGGACAAGTGTCCAGGGCAAGGGGAGATATTGAGGGCAGTAATGGTGTGGGGACAGCAGTGGTCATTGGGAGGGGCAGGCCTTGCTCCTGGGAGCTGGTGGAGGAGGGGGAGACTGTCACAGGAATGCCACACTGAAAGCTTAACAGGCAACCTGACCTGAAGATATCTGTCTGAAGGGGCTTGTCAAAGATGAAGACCCCGGGTGTCAGACTTAGACAGGAAATTTAGAGAAGCAAAGGCTGGTAAGGACTATGGAAGCATTCCATCAGGTGCTAGTTTGGGTGGCCCGTATATAGATGGGAACGTTTAAGAATATGGGGACCATAAATCCCAGTTAATCCAGGACGATCCCAGTTTATGCCTTGTTGGCTCAATTCTCAATAGCCCTCCCTTTCACTTTCAAAGGGGTTCTATTTTGGGTGATAAATGATAGGATCACCCTGGTTAAAACCCATCTGACTTAAACAATGGAAGAGACCAGCTCTGTGGAAGCAGGGAATTCCTATAGGTGTGAAGTAGAAGACGGAGATACCAGGTGGAATCATAGTGTTCAGGGCTTTGAAAATCAGGCTGAAGAGTCTGGGCTTCATCTCTGGAAAGGAGACACTGACGGGTTTCTAATTGGGAATGGCAAATGCAAAGCCTCATTTTAGGAAACTTAATCTCCTTGTGGTGCACTGCAGGATAGATTCCAGAAGGAAGATGGTGAGGGATGGAAAGACCAGTTAGGAGACTCTGGCAGCCTTCAGGGGAGAGGTGACAAGGGCCAGAGTTTAAGTGGTGACTGAAGAAATGGAGAGGGAAGGAGTAGAGATGAAGAGAGGCTGTAAATAAAGGGGAGGATGAAAAGTCAAAAGTGCTTTCACTTGAGTTTGAGCTTCCATGACTCTGAAAGAGAATGAGTAGTTTTAGACCAGGTGAGTATGAAGTTGTGGTGGGACCCCGACAAGGATGTGTCAAGAGGGAGGAGAAAGGAGCACCATGTGAAGAGAGATGGGTAGAGCCATCGATGTAGCCGGGAAGCAGCTCAGTCCATTTCTTTCTGAATTTTAATTTCTACTTATTTTTTACTTTAAACATTTATTTGTGTGTGTGTGTGTTTGTTTTGTCCGTCAATACAGTAAGACCTGGGCTCAAACCCCAGTTCTGCTGCTGGCTGGGCATGGGTCATTGCATTTCTGAGCCTCGGTTTTCTCACCCATATCGTAGAGTAATAATACGTACATCATAGTGTTTTGCGGGGTTAAATAAGGTAATGAGTAAAGTCTCTCATACACGCGAGACAGTTATTACTATGATAGCATATATCATCATAATCATCATTTCCTGGCCGTCATGAAGTATGGAATGAGGAGAGAGTGAAGGCCTGAACTTTGCTGGCCTGAGCCACATGTAGGGAGCAGGGGGGACAAGTGGGGCAGGAAAAATATCCCTGAAGGAAAGCCTAAGGTTGGGGGCAGGGGTGGGAGTGGGAAAGGTGGGTAAGAAAATCAAAAGTCATGGGATAAGATGAGAAAGAGAATTTCTAGGCCACGGCAATATTAATGTCATGCTCCAGCGAGGCCAAAGGGAACAGAACTTAGGGGAAAAGCCGTTGAGTTGAGTCACTGATTCATCTCAGCAAATATTTCCTAACTCTCTGCCAGGCCTTCTTCTGGGCGTTAGGGACACAAAGATGACCAGGAGCCCACTGATGATGATCAAGAGGGGCGGGATAAAGGGCAGATTTCAGGAGAAGGGGTAGGTGGTAAGACAGTGGGGGCAGTAAACCTAAACTATTTATTTAAAGATGTGCTAGAAATTCACCACATCCAGCTACGGGTGAATGGATGCAATTGTTTTCGGTTTCAGCATCTTCAAAGCTGAGGTTCTAGTACTTTGACTCATCCCAGAAGTATGACTATGACCTGCATGAAAATTCAATTCGTAGCCAGACTCAGGACTTTTTAGGCAGCATTTCCACACTTTGGAGTTAGTAGAACATTAAATTCCAGTGTCGAAGTCCCATTTCCCTAACTGCTCATTTCACTCTGGACAGGACTGAATTTATTTCCACATTCAGGTGATTGAGAGTAGATTCCCAACTAAGGTCCTTTTTTGTATTGAGTTCCCTGTATTTGTAATCCATCAGCTACCACTAAAGCTGTGTTAATTTCCACCCAAAACAGCATTTTTCAGAGACCATTTATCTCTATCTTTAAGGGTGAATTTCCTGCTGTGCTTGTTTACCTCTGGTGTTTACCCACTGCCTTGTCTTTGGGGATAACTTTGGTCCTGTTTGCATCTTATCTGCCTAAACAGATTGTAAACCCTTGGGGATAGAAGTCAATGATCGTACTTTTCATCTTTCAGAGTAGACTTGCGGTATGTCTCAGTGCATTGACTGAGGCTGAGTGATTGATCACAATCTCAAGCACTCGTGTATTTTAAAAAAAAAATCTTGTCCTCTTGATTGATTTTTAAATTACAAAATCAATTTTTGCGTATTAAAAAAATTGTCAGAGTATAGATGTGTGTAAAGTCAAAACCTGAAAGTCATTCCTCCCCACTTTTACTTTCTGGAAGTAATCACTGCTAAAAGCTTGGCTTCTCCTTTCTGCCTTTCTTCTAAGACGTCTTATGTAGAGTATTTGCTTGTCGTCACCATCCAGGGTTTAGTATAATGCCTGATTGTATAGTAATTAATAAATGGTTGTGGAACAAATGAATGGCATTAAAGTATCCTATAACCCCCCAATTCAATGGTATCTGAATAAAGATGCAGGGCAATAAAAATATAATCTACATTTATTGAATGTTACTAAGTCATTGAAATACTTTATGTAGAATTGCAACAACCCTATGAAGTAGGTACTGTTGTTACCACATTTTGTAAATCTCTTAAGACCTGTCTCTGTTTGACTTTATCTGTAAATTGAGGATAACAATAATGCCTATTTCAAAGGATTGTTGTGAGGGCTGAGTTAATATGTGTAAGGCATCGGGACAGTGCTGTGTTTGTTAATATTATTACTATCATTATATTGTCTGCTACATGGGCAACCGATAAACATTAGCTAAGTCTGAATTTCTATATCCTTTATAAATTTTTGTCTTATGAATGCTTGCATTTAATAGTACATCAGGTGTATGCCATTTGCAATGACACGAACAGAACTAGAGTGTATCATGCTAAGCGAAATAAGTCAGAGAAAGACAAATACCATATGATTTCACTAATATGTGGAATTTAAGAAACAAAACAGGTGAACATAGGGGAAGGGAAAGAAAAATAAAACAAGATAAAAACAGAGAGGGAAGCAAACCATAAGAAACTCTCTCTTTTTTTAAAGAATTTGTGCTTTTTTATTTTTTTTTAATGTTTATTTATTTTGGAGAGAGAGAGAGAGAGACAGGGTGTGAGCGGGGGAGGGGCAGAGAGAGAGACACACACACACAGAATCTGAAGCAGGCTCCAGGCTCTGACCTGTCAGCACAGAGCCCGATGCGGGGCTCGAACTCATGAACCATGACAAGATCGTGACCTGAGCCTAAGTCTGACGCTTAACCTACTGAGCCACCCAGGCGCCCCAAGAGACTCTAGAGGACAAACTGAGGGGCGATGGAGGGGTGTTGGGTAGGGGGATGAGCTAAATGGGTGATGGACATTAAGGAGGCCACTTGTTGGGATGAGCCCTGGGTGATATATGTAAGTGATGAACCACTGAATTCTACTCCTAAAACCAATACTACACTATGTGTTAACTAACTTGAATGAAAATAAAATCTTGGAAGAAAAAGAAATCATACTGAGGCCCATACTCAGAACTATGGTGGCACATAGCTTGGGGATTTAGCCCGGCGTTACTGCTGCCTTCAGAGATATTTTTTCCCACTAGATTCTCCTCTACCAATTGCCCTCAGTAAGGAGGGGATTGTTGATAATTAAGTGGGGGACAAGTGTGGGAGGATCCATCTTTATATTGAAATGTCAGGTTTTCAGTTCATCAGATAACTGCTCATGTTTGGAGCTTGACCTCCCCCATTTCAAGACATTAAGTATTGGATTTGTCCCTATACTGGCTTCCTAAGGCTTTTGTAACAAAACCGCAGACCAAGTGGCTTTAACATTAGAGATTTCTTTTCTCACAGTTCTGGAGGCTAAGGTTCCAAAGTCAAGGTGTCAGCAGGCTTGTCTTTCTCCTTGGCTTGTAGAAGGCCACTCCCTTGCTGTCTCTGTATGTGGTCTTTCCTCTGTGAATATGCATACCTGGGTCCTCTGTGTGTCCATATCTCCTCTTATAAGGACATCAGTCAGATTGGATTAGGGCCCACCCAAATGGCCTCATCCTAATCGAATCACTTCTTTAAAGATCCTATCTCCAAATACAGCCACAGCCTGACTGGGAACAGGACTTAAACGTACAAATTTAGGGTGGAGAAGACAATTCAGCTCAGAATATTTCCCTGTTGTTATCAAAATGGATAAGAAACTTTCTCCAGGTTTCGAGATCCTGCGTAGAGAAATCCAGTTGTGTCCTGGTGGGAGAGGTTTTGTGAATCTGACTCTATATGTGTTATCTTCTGTATACTCAGCAAGTCAACTGCTTCTCCAATTTCTCTAATGATGAACTTAGTTTTTCTTACTCTGTCATCAACAAGCTTTAAAGCCCAAATGCTCCTCTTTGAAATATCCTGTTTCTACTAATGCCATCCCCTTGCAGACTGATCCCCACTGAGGCAACTTTGGATTGTGACCACATTGTAAATCAGAGACCATTGATCTTAGGCTTCATTACCTTGCACCAAAGTATCGTTTATCCTTGGACACAGCTGAGTGATTTTGCACATATTAGGCAGAGACTGAATGTGGCATGACTGGCTTCTAACCCTGAGATTTTAACACTTTGTGATCTGAAGGGTCCAATTCCCTACAGCCAGGGAATTACCCTTTCTGCTTATAAATGAGAGCATAGATATGTCAGGCAAATAACTGAGAAAGGATTTTATTGAAGGAGATGAGGACTTGGAACAACAGAAGCATTTCTGAGTTACACACATAGAGCACATCCATACATCTGCTCCCTAAACTTGGCCTCTCTTGTTACAAGTACAGTTTTGCAACCAAGGAAGTTATGCAAAGAACCCAAAATGTGTGGCAAAGGATGTCAGAGTTGAATGGACTGGATCTCTCTTGGTCTTAAAAAGCTTTTAGGTTCACGTGCCTGGAAGCAGGCTCCCCAACATGTAATGTTGTACTGATGGCCTCCGCTGCTGTGCCCAGCAGCCTGGCAGTAAGCTAGAGAGTGGCCCTCAAATCAAGGTGGGATTTGACACCTTGGGGTTTTACAGTCCAGGGTCTTAAGACCCAGGAATGCTTAAATCCCGCCCTGCCAATCTCTCCTCACCCCTTCAGTTCCCCATATTACTGAGCATAAAAAACAAAACCAGCAACAGAATCCAAGTCCAGGAGAAGCCTTCTTACTCTGTGAGATTGGGCCTGTGGTTGGCTGAGAGACGGAAGTTATCTTTCAAAGAGTGGAATCATTAAAAACTGCATATCCAAACTTATCTTAACCTTTTTATTTTTATTTAAAACATATGAATGTACTTTTAATAATAGTCACCTTTACTTACACCTTTAAAAATTACTAAGTTAAGTTCATTTGTTGAATGCATGATTTAAAATTTTTTTCTTGCATAAAACATCCCCGTAATGTATGCTCCATGATTTTCAATTTTGCTTTCTTTAAATTGGAGCAAGGATTTGAAGACTTCTATAAAGCAATCTAAGAGCAGAATCCTTATACATTTTTTTAAGTTTTTTTTTTAAGTTTATTTATTTATTTTTGAGAGAGAAAGAGAGAGCACACATGCACATTTAGTGTGCTCTGGGCATCAGGTGCTATATTTTCAGAAGGAATGAAAAGCATTGATGGATTAGGGATTGGTTAAGTGGAGGTCAGTTAAAACAGCTCATCTGCAACTTTATTAACCCCTGATCCACCCCTGGATGTTCTAGAGCATTCTGGAAAAAGGCAAGTTTGGAGTATAAGGCTCAGATTTTAGGCCTAAGCAAAACCTCCAACCTGTCCTCAATCTAATATGGGGCCAGCATACTCAGGAGTTCTTCTGAGGGACATAGATGGCTGGACTCAGAAATTACACCCGCATGGTACATAAAGAGGAAGTTTCAAGAGAGAGAGAGAATCTGAGCTCCTGCCTTTAGGTACAGAGACCAGCTCACTCCTCATTGTAGTATTGTCAATTTCCTGGAATTTGGAAGTCAGAACTTGGAAGTCAGATCAACATCTCTTCTCTTTGGGGGGAACACTAAAATGTAGGTGGCCTGAGATGGCATGGGCTGACTGATGGCAGATACCCATATCAGGGGTTGGGAGATTCTTAAGATGAGGCCCAACATGTGGAGGCTGGAGGTGGGAAGTGCCTACTGCCAACACCGGTCAGTACGGGCCACTGCATGACCCGCTTCTGTGACACAGACTCGGGCACGTGCCAGGGCTTGGTGTCCTTGATGTCTGTGTCCTCCGTTTCTGCAATTCTTTGCTTAATATGACAATGGTTCTTGAATGATGAGCTATTAACTTTTAGAAGGATTTGGTGCTACGGCAGTGTTTATGCTTTGACTCAACTCCAGCCACTGGCTAACATCCCATGACATGCAGATCCTGTAACTATGTGAATGTCCTGTTCCCACAATGACTTGTGTATTAAACCCTCCATTATTAGGCGCTGTTAGAACTCTTTGGGGAGGTGAAGTCACAAAAATGATACTTTAGACAGAGAGTTAATGAAGCCTGGAAGCAAAGGAATAAACAAAACGCAGGTTATTACCCTTTAAAACTGTAGACTTTGGGGGCGCCTGGGTGGCGCAGTCGGTTAAGCGTCCGACTTCAGCCAGGTCGCGATCTCGCAGTCCGTGAGTTCGAGCCCCGCGTCGGGCTCTGGGCTGATGGCTCGGAGCCTGGAGCCTGTTTCTGATTCTGTGTCTCCCTCTCTCTCTGACCCTCCCCCGTTCATGCTCTGTCTCTCTCTGTCCCAAAAATAAAAACAAAAAACTGTAGACTTTGGGGCGCCTGGGTGGCTCAGTCGGTTAAGCGTCTGACTTCAGTTCAGGTCCTGATCTCACACTCCGTGAGTTCAAGCCTCGCGTCGGGCTCTGTGCTGACAGCTCAGAGCCTGGAGCCTACTTCCGATTCTGTGTCTCCCTGTCTCTCTATCCCTCCCCTGCTCATGCTCTATCTCTTTCTCTCAAAAATAAATAAAAACATTTAAAAAAAACTGTAGATTTTCCCTTTGCATCTTTAAAAATTTTTTAAGTTATTTATTTATTTTTAATATAATTTATTGTCAAATTGGTTTCCATAACATTTATTTATTTTTGAGAGACAGAGCATGAGCAGGGGAGGGGCAGAGAGAGAAGGAGTCACAGAATCCAAAGCAGGCTCCAGGCTCTGAGGTGTCAGCACAGAGCCCGACGTGGGGCTCGAACCCACAAACCATGAGATCATGACCTGAACTGATGTCAGACACTCAACCCACTGAGCCACCCAGACGCCCCTACCCTTTGCATCTTTTGATTGTTGGGTTAAGTATGTCCTTGCCCTAGCAGCGCAGGGTTTTGTTTTTCAAGGCACACATGTGTATTAATTGCAGATTCCATTTCCTTTTTATTATTTCCAAGTTTCTGACGTCAGAATATCCTAAAAGTGATAGAGGGAAATGTTTTTTAAAGGAGAAACAAATCATCCATAATCCCACCACCTTGACACAGCAAGAATTTTTATTTCTAATTCCCAGGCTTCAGGCATGCCTTTGGAGCTCTGTTTTACCTGGGTGTCACCTCTGTAAATATTCAGTTTTGAGATCTACTTTTTTCACCACATTTTGTCTGTCTTCCTATTTACAATTATGTTAGGATTATAATGTTAACAACTGCCTAATGCCCGAATCTCCTCCCACAAAACCCAGTGCACCTGTGCCCCTGACCCCCCCACCCCGGCCCCGCCGTCAGTTTACAGCCACTCCGCCCTCATGCCAGATCCCCCAAGTCAGCCTCAATCCTTCTTTCTTCCTCCTGGCTCGCCTCTGTTCCGGCAGGACCCCCACTGGCCCCACCTCAACTCATACCTGGTGTATTAGCTTCCTAGGGCTGCCATCACAACGACCACAAACTGGGTGACTTACGCCAACAGAAATGTGGTACCTCCTAGTTCTGGGGCTAGAAGTTCAAAATTGAGGTGCTGGCAGGGCCATGTTCCCACTGGAACTTGTAGGGGAGAGTCCTTCCTTGTTTCTGGAGGTGGCTGTTGACCCTTGGTGTTCCTCAGCCCGCAGCCACATCCCTCCAGCCTCTGTCCTCACATGGTGGTCTCCCTGTATGTCTGTGTCTTCACGTGGCATTCTCCTCTTCCTATAAGGACACCAGCTGTATTGGATTAGGGCCCACCCATATGACCTCATCGCAACTTGATTGTATCAGCAAAGACCCTATTTCTAAATAAGATCACATTCACAGGTACTGGGGGTAGGACTCCTGCATTCTTTTGGGGGACACGTTTAACCAGAACACTGCTCCCCTATCTCCCCCCCACCCCGCCCCCACCTCCGTCCTGCACCACCATGGTTGAGCCCTCCACCATTCCCCACTGGGATTATTGTGGTAGGCTTCTAACTGGTTTTCTACTGTCACATTTGCTCTCTATCATCTAGTCTCGATTCCTTTGTTCGGAACCTTCCAATGACTCCCTCCTCAATGAGAGTGAAAGCCAAAGTCCTTGTAGTGGCCTCAGTCCCTCCTGACGTGCACTCATTCTCCTCTCCCACCTGTCTCTGCTCCAGCCACCCTGGCCTCCCTGCTTGTCCTGCAGCATACCAGGCATATTCCCACCTGGCAGCCTTTGCATTTGCTGTTTCTTTTGCTCAGATGCTTACTCCCCATTATCTGCTTGGCTCAACCCTCAGACCCTCATTTAGGACTCTGCCCAACGGCCGCCTTCTTATGATGCCTTTCCTGACCACTTCGGCCACCCTCTATCATCCTTCTAGCCTCCCCATGGTAGCTATGGCTTTTCCCCGCTTTATTTTTCCCCAGGATACTCTCTCCACCTTCTGCAAGCCTATCTTATTTACTTATTGTATTTTTTGTCCACCACCACCACTATCCAAATGTAAGTTCCTTGAGACCCAGAATTTTTATTTGTTTTGTTATTTGCTCTATCCTTAGCACCTAAAACAGGGCCAGGCCGGCAGTAAGGTGTTCAGTAAACATTTTTAGATTTTTTTTTTTAATTTGTTAGTAATTTTTTTTTTCAATATATGAAGTTTATTGTCAAATTGGTTTCAACATTTGTAGATTTAATGACAAATAGGACAAGGCATTTTCTTATAAATTACTAAGCCATTTACCATTATTAAATGTCCATCTTATTTTCCAGATTTTTTTGTCACTGTAAATAATGCTGCTATAAATAGCTTATTTCATATGCTTAATTTCTCCCTTTTATCAGTTACTTCTTTGGGTCACATTTCCACAGTGAACACTGTCAAACGTCCTTCCAAGAGGATTTTTTGCCAATTTATAATGTCACCAGCCCTGACTCTGTTTCCTTGTTGCCTTGCCACCATCGGGCTTTATCCCTTCTTTATTTTTGCAGTTTGATAGTTATTAGTGTCGTAGGCTTTGTGATTGTTTTGATTTGCATTTCTTAAACTTTAAGAATTTTTTTTAAATCTTTATGTATTTTTGAGAGAGACAGAGCATGAGCAGGGGAGGGGCAGAGAGAGAGGGAGACACAGAATCTGAAACAGGCTCCAGGCTCCGAGCTGTCAGCACAGAGCCTGACTCAGGGCTCGAACTCATGAACTGTGAGATCATGACCTGAGCTGAAGTCGGATGCTCAACCGACTGAGCCACCCAGGCACCCTGCATTTCTTTAACTTTTAAATACAATTGGTCATGTGTTCTTTAGTTTATCTTCTTTATACCTGCATTTTTAAAAATTTTTTAATGTTTATTTATTTTTGAGAGAGAGACAGAGCTCGAGTGAGGGAGGAGCAGAGAGAGAGGGAGACACAGAAGCAGAAGCAGGTTTCAGGCTTTGAGCTGTCAGCACAGAGCCCGACGCAGGGCTCGAATTCACCAACCGTGAGATCATGGCCTGAGCCGAAGTCGGACGCTCAACCGACTGAGCCACCCAGGCGCCCCTCTTTAGTTTATCTTCTGAAGTAAATTGCCGATCTGATTATGTTTTGGGTGATCGCGGGGGAAGTGCCTTGGAATCATATTTATTCATCCGCACTTTTTTGGGACAACCATCTTAATCCTCGTTGATATTTGTTATAAGTATGCTGTTATTTCCATTCCATACTATTATTCCCTTTCCTGTCTGTGTGTCTCCTTCAACTCTGTGTTTCCATATTTACAGCCGTGGACTACTGTGCCTCAGAAAACCACGGATGCGAACACGAGTGTGTGAATGCTGATGGCTCCTACTTTTGCCGGTGCCCTAAAGGATTTGCTCTTAACCCAGATAAAAAAACATGTGCAAGTAAGTTACCTACAAAAAGAGTTTGTGTGTGTGTTTGACAGTTTTTGGCTCGCACATTTTATTTACTTACTTATTGACTTACTTTTAATTCCCGTGTAGTTAACATAGTGTTACATTAGTTTCAGGTGCATAGCACAGTGATTCAACAACAAAAACTTTCTTTCCTGCTATTGCTGTGGGCACCGTGGCCGGGGAATTCTCCCAAGCATATCGTGGCACAAGATGATGTGCTGCGGAGTCTGATGACTTCTGCCCCATTCTTCCTCTGTCAGGCCTTTCGTCACTTGTCCTAGGACTGTAGCCCACCCTGTCTCAATGTCACTCTTCAAGGCATTTGACAGAGGTGTCTTTCATTGGAGACCACACGTGGGAATGGTCTTCCAGCATCTGTTGAACGTGCTGACGATCAGACCATCTGACTTCATGCTGGCTCAGCCGGGCTGTGCCCATCAGTATTAACAGAGCTTAAAAAATACTTTCACTAGGGGCGCCTGGGTGGCGCAGTCGGTTAAGCGTCCGACTTCAGCCAGGTCACGATCTCGCGGTCCGTGAGTTCGAGCCCCGCGTCAGGCTGTGGGCTGATGGCTCGGAGCCTGGAGCCTGTTTCCGATTCTGTGTCTCCCTCTCTCTCTGCCCCTCCCCCGTTCATGCTCTGTCTCTCTCTGTCCCAAAAATAAATAAAAAACGTTGAAAAAAAAAATAAAAAAAAATAAAAAAAAAAATAAAAAAAAAATAAAAAAAAAAAAAATACTTTCACTGAAGCTCTGTGGCTTGTGGGCTTCAGCTCTGCCTCCACGCGAGCATAAGAAAATCGCTGAGCCTGAAGGAGTTGAATGTGGTTGCTTCGGGGTGGGGGAGGGGCGGGTGGAGGGTGGTTTGCAGAGAACGGCTCGTTCTTTTGTTTGATATATTTAGTTCTGTTTGATTTTAGCTACACGCATACAGGTCAGAATTCACTTGAGCTCCCAACATCTGACCATAAGAACTTACAAACTAAAGATGTTTTGCGAAAGGATTCCAAAAGCGTTCTTTTACATGTAAAGGTATGTCAGGGCACTTAAGGGATTGTGTGTGGGCGATCATCCTGTTGAGGGGTTCACTTGAGAGAAGGTTGTTTTTAAAGGATTAGGGCCCAGCATTTTTAAAAAGTGCAGCTGAATACCAGGTCAGTGTACATTATCTCTGAAACATACATCAAGGAGAAAATAGGATTTCAATTCGTAAAAAGTTCATGTACCCACCGCCTTTCTAAAACACATTGATTATGGAAAGCAGGATATACGTGGACAGTTTTTTAAAAAGCACCCCCACAAAACTCCTGAAACGTAAGCTTCCTCTTCAACCCTAAATATCAATAGCTTATAAACGCCGGAGCTGGAGACAAGGGTGGAGCCTGGAATTGCAAGGAACACGGCCAGTCAAAATATGCATTTCTAGAGCCCTAACCATGTGCCAGTAACAATGGACAAGGTGAGGGCCTTCCTGGAGGAGGTGATATTTTGGCTGAATCTTGAAGGCAGAGCTGTCATTTATTCACCGGGCAAAGAAGGCTGAGACCAGGGTGGCCGGGAGGAGGAAAGGTGTGCCAAGATATAAGCCAGACAGGCTCAGGCCCACACCTGGCACACGACTGGCATGCGGCTTATTGAGAGAAGAAGCGGGTGATGAGTGGCCTCCTCTGGTCCTGGTCTCCCTTCCCTTCTGAACATTCTGAACCGTAAATCAGCAACCCGGGCTGTGGTAACAGCTGGGAAGGTGGTTGCCAGGTTGACGGGTTGGTCTGTTCCTCAGAGAGGAGGCCATGTGCTGCCAAGGGCAGTCTCGGCCTCAGAGCAAATTCTAGCTCTTCTGCTTTTTCACTGGCTGGCCTTGGGCAATTGATTTGTGCTTCAGTTCCCTCAACTGTAATAGGGGATCATAATACTGCCTGCTTCATAGCGTTGTCTTGAAAACTAAATGGGGTAATCCATATAAACCATTTAGCAAATTGTCTGGTGCTGAGCAAGTTCTTTTCAGGGATGATACTGCCTTCAACGACTTTAAATTGGTATTTATTGAGCATATACCACATGCCCGAGCTAAGTTTAATAGTGCATAAAAAATTCAAGACTTGGCCCCAGGCTTCCACTCGGATGAGACCTGGAGGAAAACACGCGTCCTATCCAGTCTGCCTCCTGCCTCCTCAAAACTCCTTCCCTGCCTGAGACCCCCCCGATTCCCACCCCTAGTTCCCAGAGGCTCGCCATCACCCCCATCCTGTGGCTCAGTATGTCTCCTATCCCAGAATCCCTGGGGACATGGAGAATTACAGGCCCCAGGATGATGCAGGCAAGGAGACCCTCCAGTCAACACGGAAGCTCAAGCGCGCTGGGAGAAGAGGTCTGGCTGGGAGGCAGGGGAGGACTGGTCCAGCTCGGGGGCCTTGCCAGTGAGGCACGGAGCCCAGCAATTCCAGCGTGTCTCTGGACCCTGTCGGAGTCGAGACTCAGAAGTAGGCAGGGCTGGGTACTCAGAGGGGTCTGGGTGGGCAGCATCCAGGAGGTGTGTCCCCTAGAAAAAGGACCCCCTTCCTATCATGCTTGGGGCAGGGTGAGAACCAGACCTGGAAAGGCTACTGCCAGGAGGAAGGAGACCCCCCCGCCCGGCTTTCTTGGAAAGCTGCGAGAGTGGGAAATAAAGTGAAGCCCAGCAGTAAGAATGGAGACCCTTGGGAGCACCCCACATCTGTGAGGGACAAGAACAAGAACTGTGAAATAGGGGCCAGTTAAAAAGACAGAAACAGGATGGAGGTGGAAACTCAGAATCAAGACAGTCATCCTGTTAGTAATTAATGAGGCATCACATCAGCTTCCAGCCAAGTCGGCCTGGCTGCTGCTGTGGTGTTGAGAGGTTTTTTTAAAAAATTTTTTCCACTTCTCGTAAACTTGCAAAAAAAATGAAATAAAACAAAAGATACTCAGTTCCTTAAATTTCATCTCTATTTTTAACCAAAAGTATATTTGAAGGCTAACCCAATTAGTAAGTGTAATTATTGTCTGAAAATGTAGACTGTCAATGTAATATACCAAACGTGATTAATTTATGATTAAACCAAAGTATATATAATAGAGCCTTATGTTCCTGAACAAAGAGTATGATTTAAAATACGTAAGTATTCAAAAAGCACCACTTAAAAAAATTTTTTTTTAATGTTTATTTATTTTTGAGAGAGGGTGAGCAGAGGAGGGGCAGAGAGAGAGGGAGACACAGAATCCGAAGCAGGCTCCAGGCCCTGAGCTGTCAGCACAGAGCCCGACGCGGGGCTCAAACTCACGGCCCGTGAGATCATGACCTGAGCCGAAGTCAGACGCTTAACTGACTGAGACACCCAGGCGCCCCCAAAAAGCACCACTTTTTATATCAATTCTTTCCCCTAAAGCAACCTATCCAAGTCTATCTGAATATTCTGTAGAGGGGAGAAGAGTGGAAATATGCAGGTATGGTAACTTTGCAAAATATTGCCAAGACTTTTTTTCACTGTGGGAAAATAGACGTAATATAAAATTTGCCACTGTAACCATTTTAAAGTGTACAGTTCAGTGACATTAAGAACATTCGTGTTGTTATGCAACCATCACTGCCATCACTGTCAGAATTTCCTTCTTCTTTAAGGCTGAATAATATTCCATTGTATGTATACATCACATTTTGTTTACCCATTCATCTGTCAGTAGACACGTGGGTGGTTTCCACCTTTTGGCCCTAGTGAGTAATGATGCTATGAACATGAACGTACAAGTATCTGTTCAAATCCCTGCTTCCAAATTGCTAGATCATATTATGGCAAGACTTTTTAAGGTCTGATCTGAAACCACTACTACTGAGCCAGGCACGAGAACATTCTCAGATGTTCAGGGTCTTTTCCTGAGAAAGATAGAAGACTTCAGTCCACTGGACAGGGATTCATGTCTTTGGTATCAAGGAGACTGCGGGTTTCAAGTCTAATGCTTAATCATCTAATACCTGTTCTAGTGAGTAAAGGTAATTGTAGACATTTATAACATATAATAGCATGTTGCTATTTATGATTTACTGACTTTGAGATCATTATAGTCATTATTTTTTAGACTCCATTGATAACTTGGTTGGCATTTCCATCCTTTTTCAAGTAGGAATGCTTTGCATAGAGGAAAGTACTACATGAATATTTATACTTGCTTTAAAAGTGAAACCTGGAGGAAGGAAATAATTTTATACTGAATCCAAGGCATAAAATATAGAATGTATAGAATTTAGGTTCCATAGCCAACTTATGGTTAACCTACTGTAATATGCTACTTAGTTTTGTGAGATGAATTTTTGTACATGAATCAAAGATTCTCGATTGGAGGGGACCTGAAAGTTCAGACTAGTTCTAGCCCAACCACCCGTCTCACAATATTCCCATCATGCTATCATCCATCCTGCACTTAAATACTCCTACTGACAGGACACTCACTACACCCCATGCAGTGCATTCCATTTTGTGCAGCTCTGACTCTTAGAAAGTGGTTCATTAAACTGAGCTGAGAATGACTTCCTTGTACTTTGAAACTAAGAACAAATTAGGCTTCTTGTATTTTCTTGGTCATTAGGACTAAGTCATATCAGAATAACTTTATTTCGCTTAGTAGACTAGCCAGGCCTGGAAAACGTGGTAGGGACTATCTGTACTTTCACAGACATTGGACCGATTTGCTGATGAAGGCCCTATGCCTCATAGACCAGATGGAGGAACGTGTGCTGGATGAAAGAATAATTAATTGTTTGCATCTATAACTGGCTGAATGTCTGTACCCAGAAGATGTTAATTGCTGAGCTGAGATCCTCACGGAGGGAGATTTTTCAAGCAGCCTGCCAAAAGAAGCCTGAAGAACTATATAAGAGCTGTCTTATATCCTTAGTGATCCCTTGTTGGTTCCTAGTGGGCGGTGTTTACATCTAAACCCTCCAAAACACTCCATTGAGAGTAGTACTGATAATTGAGGCACCTGGGTGGCTCAGTCAGTTGAGCATCCAACTTAAGCTCAGGTCATAATCTCACAGTTCATGAGTTCAAGCTCTGCATTGGGCTCGCTACTGTCAGCATAGAGCCCACTTCAGATCCTCTGTACCGTGCCCCCATCTTCTCTGCTCCTCCCCCACTCACACATGCTCTCTCTCTTTGTGTCTCTGTCTCTCTCTCTCAAAAATGAATAAATATTTATAGGTAAAGAAGAGTGGTACTGATAACCGTTTATTCATTCAACAAATATTTGTCAAGCACCTACTATGTGCCAGATGCCATTGGAGACACTAAGCATGCAATGCTAAGTAAAACGAACCAAAAGACTTCCGTTTTTTTGGGCAATAGCTTACATTCTGTTGGAGCAGAGTAGATGAGAATACAGGGCTCACGAGAAAGTGGAATCTGAACAAACACTTGAAAGAGGTGAGGGAAGGAGGAGACTTTTGAAGCAGGGGAAATACAACACCAGTGCAAAGGCCCTGAGGCAAGAACTGTGAGACTTGGCAATGATGAGGGACAATAAGGAAGTCCATATGACTAGAACAGAGTGAGACATAGTAATGTAGTATGGTCCACAGAGCATACAGCCTGTCCTCTCTATAGTCATAGGTTTGCTCCCCCAAATTCCAGTGATACCTGTGAGCTCATGGCCACTTCCCTATACTGAAATCCTAAAATGGCTTTGTTTTTTGGCTGTATTTTTATGTTTGGGTGTAGACATAAGAAGCTATACACGTTGTCCCCAGCAATTTTCCCTGATTATTTTCTTCTCCATTACTGGGCACTTCCCACACTGTTCTTTTTTCTATTTTTTAATGCTATTTTCCATGGCAACTAGTTTCACAATTATGAATGTACATACTTGTTTTTAATACCTTTCCTGACTACAAAAGTAACATATACTTACTGTAGAAAACTAGATCATATAGAAATGAAGTTGTATAAAATGAAACGATCTGTCATCACCCAGAGATAACCATTGTTAATACTGACTTGCTACATTTCCCTCCAGCCTTTTTATGCATATGAATATATTTTTATAGAGTTGAGATCATACAGTATAACATTAAATCATGAGTATTTTCACATGTCATTTTAAACTTTATCAAAAACATTTTAATGTCTTCATGATAATCTATCATACCTATGTATCACAAAGTGTTCAATAATTTTTTTGGCTACTCTGATGGTATTGTGATAAATGTCCTCATATGTAAGTCTTTGCATTTTCTGATCATTTTCTTAGGAACAAAACACAAAAGGAAACTTACTGAGTCAAAGTCTGTTAACAGTTTTAAGGCTTTTGATGTATATTGAAAGTTATTTCCAAAAAGTTTTACCAATGTATACTCTACTGTAAGTGTTTTGAGGAGGCGATTGAAAAAATTTTTGCTAACTTAAGAGAAAATTTTTTCTCACTGCTCTTTTTATTATCATGTCTAATTACCTTTCTTCATAAAATTAGGTAGTAATATATAGAGATAATTGACAAATACATTGTGTTTTTTGGTGTTATTTGATTGATGAATAGTCTGTTCTAATTAAAATTAACTGAAGAAGAATTAGATCATATGAATAAAGGCCTCTGTTTATTAAAGAAATTGAACTTGTTCTTATAAACCTTCCCACAAAGAAAACACCAGGACTAGTTGGCTTAACTGGTGAATATAGGATGAAGAGCTAATATCAATACATAAATTCTTCCAGAAAACTGAAGAGGGAACATTTTTCAACTTATTCTATGAAGCCAGCGTTACCGTGATACAAAACCCAGGAAAATACATTACAAGAAAAGAAAACTACACATAAGTATCCCTCATAAAATTCGTGTAAAAGTTGTTTAAATATTTTTAGCAATCAAATCCCACAATATGTAAAAAGGATAATGCATCATGACCAAGAAAGATTTATCCCAGGAATTCAGAGTTGATTTAACATTCAAAACGTGATCAATGTAACTCACAATATTAACATACTAAAGAGCAGAAACCATAAAATCCAACTCAAAAGATAAAGAGCATTGGACAAGACCTGACATTCAATTTTGATTAAAAAATTTTTTTTAATCTTTATTTATTTTTGAGAGAGAGAGAGAGAGAGAGAGAGAGAGAGTGGGGGAGGAACAGAGAGAGAGGGAGACACAGAATCCAAAGCAGGCTCCAGGCTCTGAGCTGTCTGCACAGAGCGCCATGCAGGGCTCGAACTCACAAACTGCAAGATCATGACCTGAGCTGAAGTCGGACACTTAACCGATTGAGCCACCTAGGCACCCCTCAATTATGATTTTTTAAAGAAAAAAAAACCTTTCTGCAAATTAGGAATGATAAGAACTGCCTCCATCTGATGAGGTGCATCAGTGGAGAAATCATCAGGCAACACCATACTCAATGATGAAAGACTGAATGCTTTCCTTATAGGATCAGAAACAAAACAGGATGCCCACTTTCACCACCTCCTTTTAGTATTGTACTATAGGTTCTAGCCATTGTATTAGGGGTAAAAAAAAGAAGGGCGGGGGGAGAAATGAAATCTAGGTTGGAAAGGAAGAATTAAAGCATATTTATTAACAGACAACAGGGTCATCTATGTAGAAAATTCAGTGGAGTCTATAAAAAGGGGCTATTAAGTGAGTTTAGCAAAATTGCAGGATACAAGGTCTATATACAAAAAACAACTATTTTTTACATTTTTTCAATGGAGAATCAAAAATTAAGATTAAAAAAACCATTTACCATAGCATCAAAAATATGTACTACCTATGGACAAATTTGACAAAAGATGTGAAAGACTTATGCTACAAAAACTACAAAACATTGCTAAGGGAAATTAAAGAAGACTTAAATAAATAGATATATCACATTCATGGATCAGAAGGCTTAATACTGTTAAGCTGTCTGTCCTTTCCAAATCTATACATCAAAGCAATATCTATCATGATCCTAGTATGCTTTTTTGCAGAAACTGACAAGCTGATTCTAAAATATGTGTGAAACGCAAAGGATTAAAACAGTTAAATGGATTTTGAAAAAGATGCCCAAAGTTGGAGGACTTAAACTACTTGATTTTAAAAACTACGTGTTTTTCCTTTTAAGGATATTGTGCGCCTTTCTCTTAATCATTTTGTTTCCTCTGTTACAGGCTAGGAAATTCTTCATTATTAAAATTCTTCATTATTAAAATGATATCCATAGGTCACATATTCTGTAATATAGTAAAATCCTCATCAAAACAAAAATATTTCTTTTATGACCCCATCAGCTGCTAATTATTTCAGGCAGTTTTAAACAGTGTGTTTAATTCCATTATAGCAAAATAATCAGACCCTTCAATAGAAGTCTCTTTCCCTATCTAAAAATACTCATATAAGTAAAATCCCATTATAAAAAATTCTACGTAACCTTTCTTTTCTCTTGGTGTTTTGATTTAAATTAATGTGTACCTAGAGATCACAATCTCTGACTGTGCAACCTTGAGAAAATCTAAGTGCAAATGAGTCCCGTGATGTAACGAGGACAGTACTTTACAATGAGGATATCTCTGTCATTTATTCCTTCTTTTTCCCAGGATCTGACTTTGTGTCCTATTGTTTGGCTCAGTGTCTGAGGGGTTTAAGTGGTCTGGAGTTCAACTTGGGGAAGATTTCCATTGTTTTCATTGCATAAATTCCATAAAACTTTGAGCTAAGCTCTCTCTTCCCAGCTTGCGAGACAACAAACAACACTCAACCACGCTTTTATTTTAGTGGCTTTTTTTTTCAACGTTTTTTTTTTTTTTTTAATTTATTTTTGGGACAGAGAGAGACAGAGCATGAACGGGGGAGGTCGAGAAAGAGGGAGACACAGAATCGGAAACAGGCTCCAGGCTCCAGGCTCCGAGCCATCAGCCCAGAGCCCGACGCAGGGCTCGAACTCACGGACCGCGAGATCGTGACCCGGCTGAAGTCGGACGCTCAACCGACTGCGCCACCCAGACGCCCCTATTTTAGTGGCTTTTAACGTGAACCCAGACAAGGAAAGCATCTTCACAGATTCACTTGCTGCATAAACATTTTGTAACATGTTGAGAAAGTTCTCTCTGGGAGGCCATATCCCTAAACATGGAGATAGCTTCACTGAGAGATCCCTTCATAGCAGGACTGTTTGAGGTTACAGGAATTTATTATTTAGGGAAAATTAAGAATGAAATCCCCTTGGTTTTTCTCTGTGATATTTATTATTTTGTTCACCATTCTTACGATTTTTCTCTTTTCAGAGATAGACTACTGTGCCTCACCTAATCATGGATGCCAGCACGAGTGTGTTAACACAGATCACTCCTATTCCTGCCGCTGCCTAAAAGGTTTTATCCTGAATCCAGATAAGAAAACCTGCAGAAGTAAGTTGCACTGGCTGTAGAAGGGCTTGTTCTGATAAATGCTCTGCTAATTTTCCTTTTCCTTGCAAAACTTCAGCAAGTATACGTGTACTCAGCATTTGTCCTCACTGATACTATTCTGCCCTTTATTTTACCTTTTGTCACTCCCAGTTCTGTGACGGAGATGATTTTTAGAGATTGACTAGACTGCGTCTGCCTATGGGATCCACTGAGCAAAGTTGAGGCCCAAACCGAAGCCCTAACCTACATGAAATGAGGGCGCACACCCTCCCTCCTCCTTACCCCACAGCATGTATTTGGGACCTTGCGAAAGAAAAGCCTGGGCCCAGAGACAGGAGGTAAAAGGGATTCGTTTCTTCCGGTCCTACCAGATGAGACACTTGCTGGCTGCTAAGAGGGGAAAATTGCTGCTCTATCCTCTTTGACATAAAGGAAGGAAAAAAACAGGACTCTGGGGTATTTCCGCAGCGTTCGAGAGGTACATGGCGTCAGCAGGATGAAATTAATGATGTGCTGAGTGACTCAAATGCCTGTCGGCTGGCACATCAAGGGGGATCTAGAGCATGAGCCCCAAATGGGATCTCTTTACACTAGACTGTCCCTGAGAAACCACTAGAATGGGAAGTCCACAAGGACAAAGATTCTCCTGTTTTTCTCACTCTTGAATCCTCAACACCTCAAGGGTTTGGCACGTGAAAGTGCGACACAAGACGAATGAATGATTGAACGAGTGAGTAAATGGATCTCTCTGAGATTTATCATCCTGGAGAAATTGCAACTCTTGTTTGAATTGCTCAATCTTGTTAGAAAGATGGCCCTTTTGGGGCGCCTGGGTGACTCCGTTGGTTAAGTGTCTGACTTCGGCTCAGGTCACGATCTCGTGGTTCATGAGTTCGAGCCCCACATCGGGCTGTCTGCTGTCAGCACAGAGCCCACTTTGGATCCTCTGTCTCCCTCTGTCTCTGCTCCCCGCCCCCACCCCCACCATCTCGTGTGCTCTCTCTCTCTTTCAAAAATAAATGAACATTAAAAAATAATTAAGAAAGATGGCCCTTTTAAGCCATACAGGTTGTGAACTTTTTAAAAGTATTTCCATAGTCAGTCCACACTTATGTACGCTGAATTGTTTGTGTTCTTCTGGCAGTGGTGTTTGTAGAACTTTCTGGAGCCTCCATTTAGGGGTGTGTTTTCTTATGCGCTTCTTCACCACCTCTTCTTGGTGATATGTATGGCAGTGCTCTGCCTCAAAGCAGGACTGAATTTTCGAAAGTTTGACCATGTGTTTCTTTTGAAAAAGCACTGTGGGCTATGTCACTGAATCCAGACAAGCCACATTCTGCTCCCAGCACATGTGGACTTACCAACTCACTCTAACAAGTGTTTGAACTTGGATGGTGGTAGATGGTTGTAGACACCACGTTTCGAAACTGGTGCCTTACAAAAGATAATCCCTGCTGCCTAGCCTCGATGCAAACCCTGGAACCATTTGAGCATGAAATGGGAATTTTAACCGATGGCATCATTCAACACACGAAAACAATGAAGTGGAATATTTTTCATTAGACCACACATGCATAACTATGGTGGAAAACCAACTTTTCTGGACTGGCCACGCCTCTCTGTGCTATTTACACCTTCTTCTAGGTCTCAGTGTGTTAGTGGCTGACTACACCCAGGGAAAATCAGTCGCAGGTGGACTCGTTTGTGGACCAAAAGCTCTTATGTGGGGAAAAATTAGATCCGGTTCAACTCAGACACACACATTGTGGAGGAAAAGGGGAACAAGTTAGGCATGTGGCCATCAGGGCAGGGAATATGCTTGAAAGTCTTCATCTCTTACCAGTCATCTAGGATTCCCTCGACCTCTGCCTCACATCCTGCCAGGAGAGGCACATGCACTAAGAGAAGGGTCCAAGGTGGTACATGCATGCATTGTTATCAAGAGGGGAGGGAAGTGGGGAACAGAAGGGCCAGTGGAGAGGCAGTGACCATTGGGAGCAGTTTGACCACCACAGACGGACCTGTTCGTGGGTCGTGGCCCTCTCCACAGTCCCCAGTGCTCCTTCATATATGTTGAGTGATTATAACTCCATCTCCTCTTTAGCCAGGTGCCCTACTTTTTCATCCAAGAAAAATGGAATTTGTGTCTAAAACCCGATGTCCTCATCAGCCCTTCTCCCAACATCCTGCCTCATCGTTACATTTTCCATTGTCTGCTGCAAACCCAGCCCTGGGCTCCTGAGGTCAGCCTCCTAGAGCTGCCCCTGACTTCATGTTTGCACTCAGTCGATTATGGCAGACAGCTGTTCACGGCAACGAGCACTCACTGTCTCTCTAGAGCATTACATGGAAGAGGGAAGCAAGAAATTAGATTTAAATCTGGAGTTTGTTATTAGGAGTTTGAGGATCTCAAGAGCATTACAGATCTCAAGCTCAGGGTACAGCCATTTACGTTTAATAGACAGTTGATGGATGTGGGCTATTTTCAAATCTAATAAAACATCTATTTTTCAGAGGAATTTGACGTTATCCAATTAAGGTGGAAAACACAGTTCAAGGCAGAATTCTACTGAAGAAAAGTCTCTCGGCCGGGATTTATTCTTCCTCCTCATCTGGGCACAATTTCTTTCTCTGGAAAGTAGTGTCATTGATTTAAGGCATAAATTATTAAGGCGGTGGTGCAAAGCACAGAAGCCAGGACTGGCCTGGCTGTCAAGGGAGGGCCCGAGGGTGGAATCATATGTGGGTGTGAGCCGGGGAGCTGGGCTCCAGGATTGCTCATGCTGGGCACCATAGCTGGTGTTCCCTGGAGCTGGAGGCATCACACTCTGAAGAGACAGGATGGAGATGGGAGGGCTGGTCTTAGCAGTGTCACTCATACTGGCTGTGTGGCCTTGAATAGGCTGCTTTTCTTCTCTGGACCTGGGTTTGCTAAACCAAAGGAACACGACGTCCCGCTTTAACGTTTTGTAGCCTAACCAATTTTTCTGAGACCTGCTAACTGTGCCACTCCATTGGCATTATAATTTACTGTCCAGGGTCACTAATCTTACATGTTTTGATGTCTTCTCAGTGAAGTCTCCAGCTTTTTACGAGTTGGCACGCATGAGCTCTGTTTAAATTGTGTTGTCGGAGGGGCAGTTGGGTGGCTCAGTCAGCTAAGCCTCCAACTTCGGCTCAGGTCATAATTTCACAATTCATGGGTTTGAGCCCCACATCAGACTCTCTGCTGTCAGATCCTCTGTCTCTCTCTCTCTCTCTCTCTCTGCCCCTACCCCATGATTCTCTCCCTCTCTCTCAAAATAAATAAATAAACTTAAGAAAAATAAAATACAATTTGTTGTCTGACCATTCTGCCAACTGGCCTCTCATGGGGCTCACTGGACACTCTGGGCTTCACCAGATAAAGCTACCTGCAAGCCTGTCCCATATGTAGTACCATACATTTAGCGAGGAGACCAGAACAGACACGGGGCACATTGTAGGTACTCTGTAAATACTAATTAAGTAACACACGCATAAAGAAATGTAACTCAAGCATGTAAAGAAAGCAGAGATCTGCAGTTACTTTGCCATAAGTAACCATTTGGAGTCAGTGTTGAATTGCTGTTTGCCAGATAGCTGAGCGAGAACATCTTTAAGAATCCAAATGTTTTTGGGGCGCCTGGGTGGCTTGGTCGGTTAAGCATCCGACTTCGGCTCAGGTCATGATCTCGCGGTTCCTGAGTTCAAGCCCCGCGTCGGGCTCTGTGCTGACAGCTCAGAGCCTGGAGCCTGTTTCAGATTCTGTGTCTCCCTCTCTCTCTGCCCCTCCCCTGTTCATGCTCTGTCTCTCTCTGTCTCAAAAATAAATAAACGTTAAAAAAAAAATTTTAAAAAAAGATTCTAAATGTTTTTCAGTTTAGGTATTTTGTAATATAAATCTTTCTTAAAGACAATGCTGGCTTTTAAAAAATTGTGAGAAAATATATATAATATAAAAATGGCCATTCTGACCATTTTTAAAAAATGCTTATTTATTTAGTTTTGAGAGTGTGAGTTCCAGTGGGGGAGGGGCAGAGAGAAAGGGAGAGAGAACCCCAAGGAGGCTCCATGCCGTCAGCACAGAGCCCAGAGTGGGGTTCCATCTCACGAACCGTGAGATCAGGACCTGAGCCAAAATCAAGAGCCGGTTGCCTAACCAACTGAGCCACCCAGGCACCTCTGACTATTCTAATACACTTCAGTGGCATTAAGTACATTCACATTCTCTTTTTTGTTTGTTTGTTTAATGTGTATTTATTTTTGACAGAGAGAGAGAGAGAGAGAGAGAGAGAGAGAGAGAGAGAGAGAGACAGAGCATGAGTGGGGGAAGGGCAGAGAGAGAGGGAGACACAGAATCCGAAGCAGGCTCCAGGCCCTGAGCTGTCAGCACAGAGCCCGACCCGGGGCTTGAACTCACTGACCGTGAGATCATGACCTGGGCTGAAGTCGGACGCTCAACCAACTGAGCCACGCAGGCGCCCCAGTACATTCACATTCTTATTCAACCATCATTCTTATACAACCATCATCCCCTTAAACTCCAGAACTTTTGGATCTCCCCAAACTCAAACTCTGTACCCATGAAACGACAACTCCCCGTTCCTGTCTCCCCCCCAGCTCTTGGCAACCACCATTCTATTTTCTGTCTCTCTAAATTTGCCTGTTCTAGTTACCTCATATAAGTGGAATCATACAATATTTGTCCTTTTGTGTCTGACTTATTGCACTTAACATAATGTCTTCAGGCCTCCTCCATGATGTAGCGTATGTCAGAATTTCCTTCCTTTTTAAGGCTGAATTCAAGTCCCTGCTTTTGATTCTTTTCGGTAAATAGCCAGAGGTGGAATTGCTGGATCATATGGTAATTCTGTATTTAATTTTTTGAGGAAACTCCGTACTGTTTTACATAGTGGCTGAATGCTGCCTTTTTAAAACTGTGTTTACTGAAAGTAACTTCACCCCTCTCTAAGGTGTTAACAAAAGGATTCCTGCAGACCCTCCCCAATGTGGCACCCTTTGCACCCTGTCTCTCTGTCTCTGTCTCTCTCTCTCTCTTTGTTTTGTCTGTTGGTATGTGGCCAGTGTTCTATTGACAGGCCCCTTTTCCTTCACTGAAGCCCCTAGTTTTGTGGCATTGTATTCTGTTCCACACAGGTAAGGTTGTTGACGAGTTCGGGGCTGATGAACTGAAACCACACACAGCTAACGATTTTCTGGCCCCCCTCATGCGGAAGGCATGAGTTACAGAAAGTTCCCAGGGGGTCGATGACCGTGGTGGTGGCATCTCTTCTCCCAGGCCATTCCCTGTGTGTGGTGAGAGTTCTCTCCGTGTGCTCAGTCTGCATCCACTTCTGCTCAAACTCTGTGCACGTGGCAAGTTCCATCCGCCGGTCGCCTGGGAGGGCACATGACGGACCCTTGAAGGGATGATCGCCAGGCTGGCTGAGATCAGTCACGATTCATGGCTGTGGGGTCAGGGCGCTAGTCCCAAGAAGACAGGGTAACGGTTGTTGGCAAGGCAACCCACAGGGTCTGCCACGGCCCTACAAGAAAGAACAACGCAGTTAAACAGATCCGGCTCAGCCACAAGAGGGACGATCTCCTGCAGCACCAGTCTCCTAAAGGCCCCCCACGAGCTCATTTTATTTCCTTTTACGGTTCTCCATCTCCCCCATAACCTGCTCTTTGGGGGGGGGGGGGGTCTTGTGGTTTTAGCATTTTCTACCAGCAAATGAAACGCTAATTGGCTCCTGCTTATGATGACGCTCCCACCTGCTGGCAGAAACACAGCCCGGACGGGGGTGAATGTCGCCATAGGACGCAACTGCAGCAATCTGGGGGGCATCAGATGTGTCTTCAGCTGCTTGATATGGAGGCTGTCATGATCTCACCCCGAGCGAGGCTGAGCATTTGGACCCTTCTTAATGTAACTGCCGTGTCCTGCCTCTCCTAGAGAGTTAGATATCTTACACCATCAGGTTTTGTTTACTCTGCCTTGCGCTGTCCCATGTCATTGTCAGATATCGTTGAAGACAGCGGTTCCCTACATGCTTTGAGCCCTAGTGATGAGGTTAACTCGAAGGAAAGCCCAGTTGGATTTTCCCAGCTTTTCCATCTTTCTCGGGAAGCGATGGGCTGGGATTTGGGGTCCTCAACCCATTTCACCAGCTCTTGGCCATCATAGGGGAAGAAGACCCATGCTGGAGAATCTAGACTTCTGATCCCAGGTTCTCCTTCCAGCCAGCTCCCTGAGAGCAGGAGCTCTCTTCTCCATCCAATAGAACACCTTATTTACTGAATATTTGCTGCAAGGGGCTAACCCCACAGCCCTGGGGGAGGTCCAGAGCCTGCAGGAGGTCTGCCCTTTCTCTCTCTCCTCAGGAATCAACTATTGTGCACTGAACAAACCGGGCTGTGAGCATGAATGCATCAACACGGAGGAAGGCTACTCCTGCCGCTGCCGTCGGGGCTACAGCCTGGACCCCAACGGCAAGACTTGCAGCCGTGAGTGTGCCGCGGCGGGGGTTCCAACGGGAGGGTGCGGTTCACACGCAGGCTCACTTCTGAAGCTGCTGGGTTTCCTGTGAGCCTGACGGTCCAACAGGCTTCGCCTTCCTGGCCTCAGTTTCATCATCCATAAAATGGGACTGTTCATGCCACCTACCTCATAGGTTTGTTTATGGGAATTAAAAGAATCAATACGTATAAAACACTTAGAAAAGTGCTGCTACGGGGCACCTGGGTGGCTCAGTCGATGAAGCATCCAACTTTGGCTCCGGTCATGATCTCGTGGCCCATGAGTTTGAGCCCCGCATTGGGCTCTGTGCTGACCGCTCAGAGCGTGGAACCTGCTTCTGTGTCTCCCCCTCTCTCTGCCCCCTCCTCGCTCATGCTCTCTCTCTGTCTCTCAAAATAAATAAATGTTAAAAAATTTAAAAAAGAAATAAAAAAAGAAAAGTGCTGCTGAATATTAATAAGCATTCAGTGAATATTAGCTAATGTTATTATTCGCTGTTGAGAGCGCTGATTAAGTCAGACCCACCGGAATCTAAATCCAAGCTCTACTACATACTAGATGTATGGCCCTGGGCAAGTTATTTAACTTTGCCAAGCTTTGATTTTCCCAATCTGTTTTATTTATGTATTCATGTATTTATTTATATATTTAATACCATGTTTTTTTAATGCTTATTTATTTTGAGAGAGAGCGCTAGTGCAGGGGAGGGGCAGAGAGAGAGGGAGAGGGAGAGAATTCCAAGTAGGTTCTGCATATCAGTGCAGAGCCCAATTTGGGCTCAAACTCATGAACCGCGAGTTCGTGACCTGAGCTGAAACCAAGAGTCGGATGCTTAAATAACTGAGCCACCCAGGCGCCCCGATCTGCGAGGGTTTTTAAGGGGAATAGTCAGGACCGATTTAGGCTCTTAGCCTGTGCCTGGGCCAAGGAAAGCACAATGAAAGATAACCGTTCATTATTCCCACGGAGCCTGGGAGAGTGACCAGAGAGGCTCCGGGCTGGGACAAGAGGCCAAAAGAGACAGACTTCAGAAAGTACATGGGCTACCACAGGGCTGATCTGAGGGCGGAGCTGGGAAATATGGGACTTTTTGTTAAGCCTTTCTTAACTGTCTTGTGTAAGAGGCACAACAAACCCCCATTCGGTGATGTAAACGCACGGAAACTTGCAGGCTTTGCCAGCTGGCGGCTTCTGTCCTGTTTTATGAGGCACAGTCTCCACTGGTCCAGGCCAGTGGGAGCGGGGGCATACAAGCACTGCGGTCGATGCCTGGGACCCTGGTCTGCTGGGAGAGGGGCTCCGTGACATGGCCAGCGCAGAAGGGGCCCTTTGTGTGTGTGGCTTTCCACACGGCAGGCTTCACATCTGCTCCAGCTTTGGGGACAGAGATAGATTGTGAATGAGAACAGTGCAGCTGTTCAGCATTTGGACCTCAAACTGCCAGAAGGGGAAGTTTCACAGATGAAGTATTAGGGGTAGAGCAGTCCTCAGGAAAACTGGTTCCCCTTCAGTCGTTAGGGGGAACAAAGTACCTTGATTAGGCTTTCTAAGGACTGATCCCAGAGGTCAACTTTTGAACTAGAAAGTTGGCACTGCTATGCATTTGCCTCTGGAAGTCTCTGAGGTCTTATGAGAAGTGAGTGGGGAGCCGGAAGTCTTCCATTTGACAAGGACACACCCTGGTCAAGGTGGATCTGGGTACAGTCTGCCTTCTTTCGGGGGTACGGGGTCTGCCAGCTGACAGCCCTGGCAAGCATCCCAGGACAGGCTGGGCATGACCTGGTTGAGCCCACATAGAGCCCCGGAGGCTATAGCCTCTCCTCCCTCCCAGCATGCCTTGAAGGAGCCTAGAGGAGCTCAGGGGGAGGGGGCCAGAAGTGATTGGGCTATACTTTCTCTCTGGGGATCTCACAAGAAAGACCACCTGGGGGCGCCTGGGTGGCTCAGTCCGTTCAGCATCAGACTCTCGGTTTTGGCTCAGGTCACGATCTCACCATTCGTGGGTTTGAGCCCTGCATCAGGCTCTGTGCTGACAGCTTGGAGCCTGCTTGGGGTTCTCTCTCTCTGCCTCTCTCTCTGCACCTCCCCTGCTGTCTCACTCTCTCTCTCAAAATAAATAAACAATAAAAAAAAAAAAGTTAAAGGAAAAAAGACCACCTAGTCAGCTTCAAGAAAGCGTAAACCAAGTGATCTCTTCCTAGGAGTTCCCAGAGAACCATGGTATCCTGTTCCCCTTAAGGACTCAGGGAGCCCCAGGCCATAATGACAGCCAGCCCTTATGAGGTGCACACTCTGTGAGCACTTCCCAGGCACTCACTCACTTTATCCTCACAATAGACTTTTGAGGCATCTACATTCTTGTCCCTATTTAAAGACGGGGAAACTGTGGCACAAAAAGATTAAGTAACTTTCCCGCAGTCACACGACTGGTTAACGGTGGAACCAAGATGTGAATACGGGCTTCTGGCTCCTGAGGTCCTGCAAGCGTTTGCAGTAGGCACATCCACCAATGGAATGTTCCAGAAGGCACTAGCCCCAGGCCCTTCAGGAGTCCAAGAGGCCTACTTGATGGCCCTGCACAAGGTCCTCAGTGTCTCTCCAGTCCTTGGGTGTGCTTTTTCTCCATCAAGGAAATCTGGGAGGCAGCCTGCAGGGCCGTCTGTGGGAGCGGTTCGCCACAGCTGTGTGTTCACTGTCCCTCAGTGCTCGCTGCCCAGAGGGGCCAGCTGCACAGCGTTCAGGTGCCAGGATCGGCCACACATGCAGGCTGTGGCTTTGGTTTGTTTTCAGAATCTGGGTGTCCTGGGTATGGGGGATAAGAACACTTTTTCTGTGTCACTTCCAGAGAAAAATGAAACTATACAATGAGTTCTTTCCCAGCGATACTTAATAAGCATCCAGTCGGTGATTACTGTGTGCCAGCTACAGTTCTGAGGGCCTTATGTGTATCAACTCCTCTCCTTCTCGCCACGTCCCTCTAAGAAAGCGCCCATCGTCATCCCCCTTCCTCCAGCCAGGAAATGGTGACCCGGAGGCCAAGCGACTGACTACCCAGCATCTCTTGGCGAGGAAGGGGTTGGTGCAGGTGGGATTTGAGCCCAGCTGCTTCGATGCCACAGCCTTCAGTCTTAAGCACCATCAGCTGTGTGGCTTTGGGCAAGCAGCTCAGCCTTCCTGAGCCTCGCTTTCCTCCCTGAGATGGGGCTCACGCCTGCCCTTAGCCCTGAGGACTGCAGATTATGGTGCCAAGGCCCTGGCACAAAGTGCTGCTGGCATTCACACCAGCACAGAAGTCACGCGCACTTTACTCTCTAAACCCAGACATGGGAAGGAAAACAAGCAAACAAGGCTGATTTTCCGGAGACCAGCTGCACCTGGTTGCACAAAACCCTCCAGCACTGCTCTTTGTGATGCCCGTGAAGTGAAAGGCCCCTTTCGGCTCCCCTCTCCAGGGAGGTTTGTGTTAATGCCCCGGTGCTGGTGAGTGTTGTTCCATCAGGTTATTTTGTGTTTTCCCGTGTGGCAAACGCAGGAGTGGATCACTGCGCGGAGCAGGACCATGGCTGTGAGCAGCTGTGTCTAAACACCGAGGAGTCCTTCGTCTGCCAGTGCTCAGAAGGCTTCCTCATCAATGAGGACCTCAAGACCTGTTCCAGTGAGTCCCCCTCTATGCTTCTCTTACATGGAAAAGGTTTGCAACACGAGTGGAAAATCTGACCGTTGCAGAGGAGGGCGCCTCGTGGTCCTCTCCTTCTCTGCTCTGGGGAGATTGTAGGGAATGTCCCCTGGGGACCGCATGCCTTGGTGGAGTGGGTGGGGGGCGGATAAGCAAGACTGTGGTCACTTGACTCCCCTCATCAGTAGCTCAGAGGCTTACTGACCACCTCAGCTGGCTGTCCGGTTTTGCAGGGGCGGATTACTGCTTGCTGAGCAACCATGGCTGCGAATACTCCTGCGTCAACACGGACACATCCTTTGCCTGTCAGTGTCCCGAGGGACACGTGCTCCGCAGTGACGGGAAGACCTGTGCCAGTGAGTGCTCTGGGTCCGGTGACCAGCGGGACTTGCCACCGGCGGTCTGTGGGTGGAGCATGTGCCAGGCTGGGCTTCGCGGGCACTGAGTGTGGGTTAAAGGCCGCTCTCAGTGATTTGAGCCCCGGTGCCGCTCCCCCTGCCTGGGAGCTTCCTCGCCCTACGCCCCAGCACAGCTTTTTCCTACTTCTGCCGTCTGCCGCGGGGCCATTTCGAAGCTGGACAGGGCCCTATGTCTTGGCCTCGTCTTCTCTACCACAATCTGGCAGAAAGTGGTAGCTGGCCTGCAATGCGCAATAATGATGGTGATGTGGACCCCTTGTTCAAGGCTGACTTCATGCCAGGCACTGTGCTAAGCACACACAACCCCGAGTTCCAGCAATACTGTGGGATCCCCATCATGCGGTGAAACTGCAGCTCGGGTTAAGGAAGGAGCCTAAGGTCACCCCTTTTAGAGTGGTGGGTTCCACTCTGGTCTTTGTAACTCCAGAGTCAGTTCCAGGAGAAGGGGAGACTCCTGGGAAACCTTCCCTCTCCCATCCTCATAACCTAGCAGCAGATGGAGAAGTTGGCAGTGATGTTTCCTGGGTACATGTTTCCTTGCAGCTGGCCCCAACTCCTGCTCCATTAATTTAAAAAAAAAAAAAAAAAAGCCCTGCCCTTGGACCTCCCTCTCTCCTCACTCAAGAATCTTGTGCTTTCTGCCCTCCAATCCAAGCAGACTAAGGTAAAAATTTTAAAAATGGACACTTTGACAGAAGGTGTCAGCAATGGAGGAAAAGGACTATCATTTTCTTTCCCCGTCCTGCTGGTCTTTCTGGTTACAGGGCTGGCCTCCCTAACTACTGATACAATTGTGGCCACAACCTGATGTATCTACCTTTTTCTATTGTCCATTCACATGGGCAGGTGGACTGATGCAGAGCTGGGTGTGCCCCTCCATGCAGACTGTGAGAAAACATTTCCCTAGAATGAGGCAGATTCTTGAGTCTCGACAAATGGATTATCCATTTATGGCTAACTTGTGGCTGCCTGCCTGCCAGCTGCCTCCTGGACCGCTGCTGCAGCCAGCACGGAGAGGGTGTGGGCACTGGGGTGCAGAAGGAGGGTGGGTGCGTGGAATTGCATCGACATTTGACTGCATGCCGGAGCCAGCTGCGTGGGTTTTTTATTGGTTTGCTTTAATTTTCCATCATCTTAGATTATCCATGCCCTTCCTTTGTCCCCTCCGCTCACTGTGATCGTCACGGGCTCACTATAAACTGGCTGCAGGACTTCTAAGAAATTCTCACGGCCCTTCCCAACAAGCGCTGTCCCTTTTCCTTACAATCATGCCCCCTTCCCCTCCTTACCCAGGTCCACCGCTGATTTATGGCACTGACCCTTTTAAATGTTGCGCATTTTCCCTTTAATTGAAGTACAATCAGAAGTGAGTTTTGATGTGTATATATCTATGTACGATTGTGACTGTATGAAAACTTGTGAGATCCTCAGATGGGTTAGAATTATCCTTTGGGAATGGTGGTACCTAAGAGACGGTGGTACCAGCAGCTGATACATAGGCGTTGAGCTATTCCCCTAATTGAAGGCTGTCTGTCTGCCCCGGGATGATTCAGTCTGGCTGCCGGGTCCTGTAATAATGGGCTCTGTTTTCAGTGTGGCCATAGTTAACTGGGGGCTACGTTTCCCAGCTCTGTGCCAGATGACAAAGAGCCTGATGACATGACTCCAACTTTTTGGAAAAGCCTGCTGAGCTGTGGAGCAGGGGGGCCTGCTGGGGGCCCACCAGGCCTGGCTCACTGTATAAGGGTGTCCTTTGCCCTTCAGAAAGGCAGCCTCCACTTAGAGCCTTGATAGCAGATGGCCTGAAGAACCCAGAGCAGACCCAGGGTCCCAGGGCCCTGGAACTAAGTGGGCATTGTTACCCCCACACCCCTGGGCTCTCTGGCCTCTGGGATGAAACCTGTCCTCCCTTCATCATGAACTTGGCCTCCAAGCTGTGATTGCCTAGATTCTCCCCAGGAGCCTTCCTTGCCTTGAGAGGTTGATGCACATACTAGGGGGTCAGGTGGGGAGGGTAATGGGGCAATGAGGTAGTGTCTTCTGTGAGCTGCAGCTGAGAGGCCTCTCCCACCCTCTAGCTCCTGGTGATTTCCCTGCAGTAGACCATTGGCAAGGGCATCCCAGCCTCAGGCAAGTCCACAGTCTGGATGTGCTCAGAGCACCCAGCCCACTGCACCTCCAGCTGCCCTGTCTCCACGCAGCACAGCCTTCCCTTCCCACTCTTGCGGGTGGAAACCAGCCTGCGGATGATGTTCCCCACGGGAACTTTCTGCTGCCAGGCCCCACCGGGAGCTCCTCTTCTGCACCCCCTGCCGGCACAGCTGGCCCTCTCCTACCCAGGATTCGCCCTGTGGTATGGGACTCTTTGTACACATCTGAGAACTGATGTGGCAGAGTAGAAAGGATGCTCAACTGAAGAGCCCAAAAGCTGGGTTTGAACCTTGTTGCTTCCACCCTGGGCAAGAGAGTTGACCCTTTCTGGATCTGATCACCCAACTGTCAACTTGGAATGATTATTCCTGTTGCCAAGTGACACAGGGAGAGACAAAAACTGACGTGCTTTGGGAACTTGTAAATTGACATAAACCCCTAAGGTACCCTTGCTGTGGTCTTACCTCTCACTCTCACGGTTACGCTGCCCTGTACTGAGGACAAGACTGAGGCAGCGCCTTGCCCTGCAGCGTGGAGGTCTGCTTCCTAGGGCTGGGCCTGCTTCTGTGGGAGGGGTCCTAGAGATGGGCCACTCTGGGGAAGGTCAGACTCAGGAGCCCAAGGGCTGCCCTAGGGCGGCCCTTGCTTCCTTGTGGCGAGGGGAGGGTGCTGGTAGGGATCTGGGCCAAAAGCTGCAGAGCGCTGGGAATTCTAGTCCAGCCACCACAGGTAGGTCTGTGGAGGCCTTGTCAAGACCTAATACTCCCCGGCTTGACTTTGAAGGGAAGCAGCTCCGAACAAAGGTAAATGGGGTGTTGTAATCTGCTCAGGCTCCCATAGCAAAGTACCATGGGTTGGGATTTTCTCACAGTTCAGGAGGCTGTAGGTCCAAGGTCAAGGTGCCAGCGTGGTCAGGTTCTGGTAAGAACCCTCTTCTTGGCTTGTAGATGGCCACCTTCTTGCTGTGTCTTCACATGGTGGTGGGTGAGGAGAGAATAAGCTCAAAGGGCACTAATCCCATCATGGGGTCTCCACCTCGTCTAAACCTAACTACTTCCCCAAAACCCCACCTCAAATGACACCACACTGGGGGAGTAGGGCTTCAACATATGAATTTGGCAGGGAGGGTGGGGGAGGGGGCACAATTCAGTCCATAGCAGGGAATGAGGGGAGAAGACCACCCTCACCCTCAATGTATTGTAAGTTCGATGGAGCAGAAGGAAGCTTAGAGGTCTTGCATTTCTTTTGTGGTAAAGAAGCAGAGGAAGGAAACTGGTGCCTCCAAGCTGGCCCTGAGGTTCGGTGGAAGAGTCAGGAATAGAACCTGGGTCCCCTGATTCAGGACCTCTTGCCCAGATTGAGATGCCCTCTAAAAGTAGGTCTCACTTCAGCTGTTTTTTTGGTTTGTCTCAGCAAAAGCCATTACAGAGTCAGCAAATGATTGGCTGCTCCTAGTTTTATTATAAAAAAAAATGCCAGAAAATGGTGTAATTCTATCTCCCGGGCCTCGTTACCCTCTTGGCAGGCCCCTGTGGCTCTCCTCCCTCTGGGGTGGGGTTGGTTCAACAACCTCCTACGTGGAACCACAGACACAGGATTGCCATCTGTCATCACCGCAGAGGTGCGAGTCCCCGGAACACGTGACCTTATGATCGCTGTACCACAGACATCCGTGACTCATCGGATGTGGGATCCAGATGTGAGCGCTCAGCCCGCATCCGGACACAGGGCTGCTAGATGTGGGTCCTAAAAACCTAAAAACCTGTGCTTTGTCCCGAAATGTGTCATCATCCTGATCACAAATTGTAGATCTCATTCACGCTGAGGGTTTAATTACACATGTGGACCTGCCTCCTGAAGGTTGAAAGGTAGAGGAGGCTGCTGTTGGAGGGAAAACGTTTTCTTCCCACATCCTGAGATTTCTCGAATGTCTTCTCGTCCATTTCCTGTAAGTGATGGTTCCCAATAGAGTTTGTCCTCGCTCTCGTCTCTGGATTTGAGTCTGGGTACTTCTGTAAGCTCTTGATCGTTTGTTCCCATTCTCCACGGGTGTTTACCCTGTACCGTCAGTGGGCTGGGCGCATCACGCTGGGCGCTGGGCTTCTCTGGGGTTGATGCCGGTTCAGTTTCTGCCCTGACAGAGTTTAAAGTTTTTTAGGGAAGAAAGATATTAAAAACCTCTCTCGTGATGTGGAAAGAAGAGGTACCACAGAAGGGTGCACCGGGGCGGGGGGGGCCTCAGCTAGTCTAGAGAAAGTTTCTGCAGAAAGAGATGTTTGATGTGACAGCTGGAGATTGAAGGAGAGAGCAAGCCAGAGATGGGGGGTGTTATGGACCGAATGTTTGCATCCTCCTAAATTCATATGTTGAAATCTTAACCGCCAAAGGTGATGATATTAGAAGGCGGGGCTTTGGGGGTGATGAGGTCCTAAGCACGGGAGGGCCTTCATGAATGGGATTAGCGCCCTAATAAACCAGATCTCACAGAGCCCCCCCAGCCCCTCCCGTCATGTGAGGATACTAGGGGAAGTCTACAGCCTGGGAGAGAGTCCTCACGCAACCACACTGGGACCCTGATCTCAGGCTTACAGCCTCCAGAACTGTGAGCTATAGATTTCTGCTGTTTCCCAGCCACCCAGTCTGTGGTGTTTTGGTTTAGCAGCTGGAACAGCCGAAGACAGAGGAGGAAGAGCATCCCAGGCACAGGAAACAGCGTGTAGAGGGCCCAGGTGCAGAGAGTGAACTGGAGGAAGTTGAGTGTTCAGAGTACTGAGTACCGAGCATTGAGTGCCAGAGGGTGGCGGGTGAGAACAGGACCTGGAAGGATAGGAGGGGACAGATCACCGGCAGCGTTTAGACTTCCACTAAACTGTTTTGATATCTGGCCTCCCTTGAGAAAACTATTTTCTTTTGTCTTCTGCAAACCTCCCAGTCTGAGTAGACTCCACCAAGCCAGGATGACCACTGCATGTGCCACTGAAAATGCGGGGGTGGTGGATTTGTGGTCTAATCACACCTTTGCCCCCAGCCCAGCTGACACGATTCACCTCTGCAGAGGGACCCTGGGAGAGTCACCTCCCCTCTCTGGTCATCGGCTTCCTCAACTGTAAAATAAAAGGCTGGACCTGTTTATCGCCCAGGCCCCTTCCAGCCCAAAGATGAGGATAGTGCTCCAGAAACACCTGCTGAATGAATGATCTCCTTGCTGGGGTACCCACCGTTCTCCCGGGGCTGAAGGCACCCCGTGGTCATGAGTCAGGGATGGTGGCTCGCTTTGCCTGTTGCAGAACCACTGGAGTCCTTTCCTATAGGGGAGTGTCCAGCTCTGGGCAGAAGCTGACTCCAAGCTGGTTTCCAGACTTGGTTGAATAGGAAGCAGCTAGAACCCGAGCTCAGGAAGGTGACTACAGCACAACTTCGGCATTTTCTTTTTCTTTTTTAAAGTTTTATTCATTTAGGTAATCTCTACACCCAACGTGGGGCTCCAACACCAGACCCCAAGGTCAAGAGTTGGATGCTCCTCTGATGGAACCAGCCGGGTGCCCCCCACATTTTGGCGTTTTCTAATTTACCACAGGTGGTTCCTTAATTTACGAGTGACCCAGAACATCCCTGACATGCAGAAACTGGACGTCTTGTTGAGGAAATGTGAAGGGTACACTTTGCAAGGCTGGTGTAGGGGAGAGAGTGAGGCCCACCAGCATCCACCCTCCGCAGGGTTCTCGTTTAAAACATCTACACCCGGGGCTCCTGGAGGGCTCAGTCAGTTGGCCTTGGACTTCGGCTCAGGTCATAATCTCACAGTTCGTGAGTTCGAACCCCGCATCCGGCTCTGTGCTGACAGTGCGGAGCCCGGAGTCCACTTAGAGTTCTGTGTCTCCCTGTCTCTCTGCGCCTCTCTCTCTCTCCCTCTCTCTCTCTCTCTCTCAAAAATAAGTAAACATTTAAAAAATTAAAATAAAATAAAACATCTACACTAAGCCCCTGGGAGGAGGGTCTGGTTACCCTTGATTTTCAGAGTAGAAAACTGAGAAAATGTCTCCTGTTACTCACCGGGTAATAACAGGGCCTGTTGTGCGTCAGGCCTTGCGCTGGGAGATGGAGGGAAGGGCAGGTACAGTCTGTGGTCCCTTGATCAGAGCCCATGGGAACACAGTCCGATGAGGAGGCGGGCAAAAACCTAAACCAACATATGACTACCTGTTCAGTGACAGTGGTGACGTTACCAGAGAGGCAGATGCCTGCTGCTTGGAGGCCCTGTGTGGGGAGGTCCGGGAAGACCTCCAGAGATGGTGGGGGAGGAAGGAGAGGCAGATGGCCGTGCAGACCACAGTGGTGGGAGGGCCCTGGCTTGGTACTGAGGTACGCACTGAAAGACGGCGCTCAGAGCTGGGGAGGGCGGGCAAGATGAAGCTGAAGGGAAGGTCCTGGGAACCTTGCCAAGGATCCTGTGTCTTTTCTGAAGATCCTCAGGGTCTCAGGCAGAAGGAGGGAGTGATGGGAGAAGATGTGCCTTTTAGAAAGAGGACTCAGGACGAGACCGGAGGGCGTAAAAGGTGTATGGGAACAAGTTAGTAGATGATGCAGCAGCCCAAGAGGAAGACAGTGGTGCTTGGTTCGTGGTGGTCAAGGCGCAGAGTAATCTAGACACTTGAGAGGGTCTCTGAGCATAAGGTCTGAGTCTGCTGCCACATCCCACCCCTGGTAGTTCATTGGCATCATCTGTGGGGCCTTTAAAACAGCCAGACATCCAGGAAGCACCCTAGCCTCCCTGAAGCAGAGAGCGTCTTACGCTTATGTAACGTCATTAGAAGACAATTTGGAAACGCTCTTACCTTTTAACTAGACATTTCTGCTTCTGGATATTTATCTTTCAGATATACCTTCACAGTGCATGTAAAAGCATGTGCACAAGAATATGCACTGCAGTGATGTTCATAATACTAGAAGACTAGGCACCACCTAAATGCCCATCCAATAAAACATTGATTAAATGAATTATGGTACGTGCTTTAAAAGTAATGAGGTAGGGGCACCTGAGTGAGCATCCGGCTCTTGATTTTGGTTCAGGTCATGATCCCAGGGTGGTGGGATCAAGCCCCACATCAGGCTCCACACTAGGTGTGGAGCCTGCTTAGAATTCTCTCTCTCTCTCTCTCTCTCTCTCTCTCTCTCTTTCTTCCCACCACCTCCTGCCCCTCTCCCCCACTTACACTCTCTCTCAAAAATTTTTTTGTAATTTATTTTTTATTTTTAAATATTTATTTTTGAGACAGAGACAGAGACAGAGCATGAGCAGTGGACGGGTAGAGAGAGAGGGAAACACAGAATCTGAGACAGCTCCAGGCTCCTTGCTGTCAACACAGAGCCCAATGCAGGGCTTGAACCCACAAACCGTGAGATCATGACCTGAGCTAAAGTAGGGCGCTTAACCTACTGAGCCACCCGGGTGTCCCCCCACCACCGCCCCAAGAATTTTTTTTAAAAAAGTAATGATGTAGACTATCAAGGGTGAGAGAAAGGCATGCTTTTCATTGTAAACACTTTGTTTCCCATAAGAATTTTTATTTAAATTTTAACTTATTTTTAGAATAGATCAGTGGTTTACATGGTTGAAAAGCCAAAACAATACAAAAAAACATACACTAAGAAGGTTTGCTCCCCCTCTTGCCTTTCCATCCCATTCCCTACCTCCAGTTCCTATCCATAAGTGGTGGTAGCCAGCCTCCAAGATGGCAGCCGGAGATCCCCATCTCCTGGGATTCACACACTTGTGTAGTCCCCTCCCTCACTGTTGGTCTGTATGACCAATAGCATATGAAAAGAATGATGGCTTGTCACTTCTCAAATTAAGTTATAAAAGACACTGTGACTGCTATAGTGAGTGTTCTCTCGTTTATTGGATCATTCAGTTTGGGGGAAGCCTTGTTATAAGCTGCCCCGTGGAGAGGTCCATGTGCTGAGGAACTGAAGCCTCCAGCTAATAGCCAGTGAGAAACCTAATCCTGCCAATAAAGACGTGAGTGTGCTCAGAAGCACGTCCTGTAGCTTCACTAGAGCCTTAAGATCACTGCAGCCCCAGCCAACAGCTTGACTGCAGGCTCATGAGAGGCCCTGAGTCAGAACTGCCCCGATAAGCCGCTCCTGGATTCTAGACCCCCAGGAACTATGTGAGATAAGAAATGTTATTTATTTTAAGCTGCTAGGTTTTGGGTATCTTGTTCCATAGCGACAGATAGCTAATACACCATTTTCGTTCGTTTGTTCTTTATGAAGATGTTTCTTTATGTGAGTAAAAGCCAATATATTATTATTTCCTCCCTTTTCTTACACACAAAAAAAATGGTATACTGTATATACCCCATTCTATGACTTTTTTTTTCTTCTTCACTCAACGATATATTGGACATTTCATACCATTACATAGAGAACGTTCTCATTCTTTTTGCGGCTGCTTACTAAATATTTACTCAGCTAGTCCCATATTGCTGGGTGCTTGGGTTGCTTCCCACTTGTCATTATTGCAAACAGTGCTGCCTCAAACAACTTGAAAGTATATCCCTTCATATGGTGCAAGGGTATCTGCAGGAGAGAATTCCAGAAGCAAAGTTGCTAGGTCAGAGGTACATTTTGTAACTTTGACAGATATTGCCAGACATCCCTCCTTAGGGGAAGTGTGCCCTTTAATACATTTGCATTCTGAATCGTGTGTCTGTTTTGCCTTTAAAAAAATCTCTGCCGGTGATTCTGATGGTCGTGTGAGATGGAGAACTCACCACTGCTCTACGCTTAACTGATCAGATGCTCTGAAGGGGCACGGAGGGAAAAGGTTAAAAACCCAAACTCTGCACATGCTTTAAAAGCATGCACCCAATAAGGTTTCAAACAGCTGCTAATAGGAATACCCAGGAGAACTCAGAAGCTGGGCCGGGAGCTCCTGTGATAGTCTATAGCCAAGGATGATGTAGACAGTGGCTTTGGGCTCAGCAGGCTCCTGATAAAGGAAAGCAGCTCCCATCTGCCGGGGGCAGGTGCGGACCACCATGGCTCAGGGGGTGTGTGGGAAGACTCAGCCACTCTTCTCAATGGCAGCCTGACATGGAGCTGAGAGGACAGGACAGGGCATGCGGGGGGAAGCTCCAGAAAGAAGAGGTGTGGTGGGTTGAGGGGGTGAGTATTTGTCTGGATTATGGCTTGACAAGGCTGGACTGAAAGAGTTATAGCTATTTTATTATGTTGGAAGATGGAGTATTCTTGATACAAACTTACGGTGGAAAAAAATGCTCACCTCCACAGCCAGCCAGCTGTCTGTATTATGGATCACTCAATTATATTTCCACTCAACACTATGTGAGGAACTACCCCAAGCCATCGGGGAGTGTTCTGCATTAATCAAGAGTCTAGATTGTGCTCAGAGAAGTAAGTCGTTTTCAGAGCAAACCGGACAGCCCAGCTCTGCTTCGACTCTCTTCTGCAGTTATCATTTTAGTTACTGTAACATTCTCCCATCGGTCAAAGGTTCTGGCAGCACTTCCGCCCAAAGGAAGACACAGGCAAATTTCCCTCCGTGTTTGAAAGCTCACTTTAGGAGACAGCAATGCAGTGTCGTTGGGGAAAACGTGCAATTTATTATCAGAAGATTACATTTTGAGTCTTGGCGGTATCACTTAGTAGCAATTGACCTTGGCAAGCCATTAACCTTCCCAAACTTCGGCTCCCAGCTGGTAAGTGAGAATAACAACAGCTGCCTTCACTACCCCACAGGGTGCTTCTCAGGACTCCCCTCCGAAAAAGAAATACTGCAAAAATGGCTTAGAAATAAATGTGTGGTCCGTGACTGATTATAGCAGTGATTATGTACTTCGGAGCCTTTATTTAACGACGTCAGTAAAATTCTTCTCGATCTGAAATGATTGGCGTCGACTCTCGGAACTGGGTGTCGTTCTTATAAAAAGTCACTTCCCACATGTCCTCAGTGTCAGACTTCTCCAACGTCAGCTTGGTTTGCACAGATGCACTAACAGAAGCCACGCCAGCCCTGTGGACGGCAAAGCCATTCGTTCTGTGTCCCACAAGCTCAGTGATCCGTGACTCTTCCGTCACATCCATATGAAGGTGGCCCCTTCATATCATCCCATCAGCAAAGCGTGTGGGCTCTACCTTCAGTAAATCAGCCAACAGTCTGACCACGTGCCACCATCCAGGTCGGGGCCACCAGGCATATTGTGGGAGGTTTCTTCCAGCTTTCCGTCCTCCATCTTCGCCCACGCCGAGGGCTCCTTTTTTTTTTTTTTAATTTTTTTTTAATGTTTATTTTTGAGACAGAGGGACACAGGGCGCAAGTGGGGGAGGGGCAGAGAGAGAGGGAGACACAGAATCCAAAGCGGGCTCCAGGCTCCGAGCTGTCAGCACAGAGCCCAACGCGGGGCACGTTCTCACTCCCTTATCCTGCTTTTCTCCGTGGCGCTTTGCCCATCTGATACATAGATTTGTCTATCTGTCTCCCCCCTTCCCTTCCCACGCCTGCTGTCCAATGTAAGCTTCTCAACAGCAGGAACTTTGTTTTATTCCTTGTTAAATCCCCAGAGCCTAGGAGGGTGCCTGACTGGGAGTAGGGGCTCGGGAAGTAGTTGATGACTGAATGGACAAGTGAAGAGTGGATTACCTAAGGGTGACACATACGTGCATACATGAGTAGATACGTAGGTAAGTTATTGTTACAGTCATATATGATAGCCAGTGAACTTATTTTCTAGTATTTATAAGCCATTTATATCTCTCCTGTTATGAATGGTATTTCATGTCTTTTGTTCATTTTTCCTATGGAGACGATTTTGTCTTATTCACTATATATGAACAATTTTTGTTCGTAGACACGTTTTCTGTTTTGAAACGTGCATTGTGGGATAAGACACTGCTTTAATTTAAGGTGTCTAAAATGTCTTTTAAGATTGAATAAGTCACTGATGTATGTATGAATCATTTCCTTCTTCTGTTTTTCTTATTCCAACTGGATTCTCAGAATTGGACCCCTGTGCTCTGGGCGACCATGGTTGTGAACATTCGTGTGTGAGCAGGGGAGACTCTTTTGTGTGCCAGTGCTTTGAAGGCTATATACTCCGGGAAGATGGGAAAACCTGCAAAAGTAAGTTTCTGCTGGAGTTGCCTCACATTCCTGTGTCTGCTCTCTGCATGAATTCCGCCTTCCTGATCTCTGTTTAAATCAGTTATCCCCCGGAGCCAATGCCACACGACTACTAAATGTAATGTGGGGCCCTGGATGGAATCAGAAAAAAGGTAAAAACTAAGGAAAGGTAAACCAACCAGGGACTTTAGTTGGTATTCATGTATCAGTATTGGTCCGTTTATTGTAACAAATGTATCACACTAATGTAAGATGCCCACACTAGTGGAACTGGATATGGAGTCTGTAGGAACTCTCTGGGCTATCTTCCCAGGTTCTCTAAATCTAAAACTGTTCTAAAAAATGAAGTCCGTTGAAAGAAAACAAACAAACACATGGACGAATGAAAAAAGTCAATGTTAGAGCTACAAGTGAAGTTGCTTATTTATACCCTGTGGCAAGAAGCAGTGATTTAGCGGTTATGCTCTAATAGAAAGACAGTCTGAAATCCAAGAAATCCCAAGATCATTTATTAGCTGGACAAGTTGCTTAACTTCTCTGAGCTTCTCTTTGCTTATCTTTTTTTTTTTTTTAAGTTTATGTATTTATTTTTGAGAGAGAGACAGAGAGACAGAGAATCCCAAATGGACTCCACACTGTTAACACAGAGCTGGATGAAGGGCTCAAACTCATGAACTGTGAGATCCTGACCTGAGCCAAAGTCAAGATTGGATGCCTGACTGACTGAGCCACCCAGGCGCCCGTATTCATCTTTAATAATATTGTTATTGCTGGTAGCACGAATCTCTCACAGAGACTACCTTATGATGAGTCTATTCTTACATCCCAGAAAGCAAAGTCTCTTCGAGGGGCCATGATACGCCTCTGTTTAATCCAAAGGGGAGCGTGTAACTCTGAGCAAATGATTTTCATCCCTATCGGTCATTTTCTCCACAAGCTTCTCAAAGCACTTTACAAAGAGCAACTCGTGTTGATAGATTTGAAGAAAACATAGGTAACTGGAATTATTACAGGAAACATAAGGCTCCAAGAGGTTAAGTGATTCTCTAAAGTCATGTGTCAGGGACAAAGCCAAAATTAGATTTCAGTGGCACTAATCTAAATTGAGGTTTAATCTTCTAAGTAATCATGACATACCAAAGGTGTTTCCTTTTGATATCAGAAACTGCATCTGCAGAAAGCTGATGATTGAATGAATTTAATGAGACACCGAAGTAGGTGCTGGTGTGTGTGTGTGTGGGGGGGGGGGGTGATACTGAGGAAGTTTGAAGAAGCTAAATTAGAGCCACTGAACTTCATCCTCAATTTTATCTTCCTCCCATGGACCACTGAGCTCGAGGAGCCCCAGGGTATGTGGTGGCCGAGGTGGATGGATCCTCCAAGGTGAAGCTTGGGGGAGATTTCTGTTGGCGAAATTGTTGTAACTTGCTGTGCTGTCCCCAGGGAAAGATGTCTGCCAAGCTGTAGACCATGGCTGCGAGCACGTTTGCGTGAACAGTGATGAGTCGTACATCTGCAAGTGCCGGGAGGGGTTCCGGCTTGCCGAGGACGGGAAACGCTGCAGAAGTAAGTGGCCTCAAGGTAGAGATGAACTTTTCCGTCTGTGGGACTTGGACAGTTACATAGCTTCATTTAATATTTAAAATCTTCCTTTATAATCAATGTTACAATGACAGGTTCCTGCCTTGGGTGCTCTGAAAGTGTTTGTTGGGGAGCAGACTTAATTCTTCAGGAATTTCTCGGTCAAGGTCCTGAGCTGTCAGGCTCTTGGCTTCTGTCCGTTTTCTCCCAGTTGCTGGCCCTTCCACAACCAGTATGTGGATGCCCAGAGCCTCCCACAGAGCCTGGCTAATCATTGGACAGTTAGAATCTCTGCCAGCAATCACTATGAGGATCCAAGGATAATTACAGTGCTTTTTCTTCTTGGAAGACCTTATAAGTAAGGGTAGAGGGTGAGAGAGGGACTAAGGGATTTTCTGTAGGTTTTAGATATTTTTTTAATGTTTATTCATTTTTGAGGTACAGAGAGAGACAGAGCATGAGCGGGGGAGGGGCAGAGAGAGAGGGAGACACAGAATCCGAAGCAGGCTCCAGGCTCTGAGCTGTCAGCACAGAGCCTGACGTGGGGCTTGAACTCACGGACCGTGAGATCATGACCTGAGCCGAAGTCAGACGCTCAACCGACTGAGCCACCCAGGCGCCCCTCTGTGGGTTTTATTTATCCATTTTCCTCTACCATTTTCTTCTGTATGTCACTCGGTACAGGTTGTGAGAGTTTACTTAGAAGGTGTATTAGGGCTTCCCCAAAGAAACAGAACCAATAGGATGTGTGTGTGTGTGTGTGTGTGTGTGTGTGTGTGTGTGTGTGTACGCATATTTACAGAGATAGAGGCAGATGGAGAGAGAGAGAAAATCTGATATCAGGGCAGGGTAGCAGACTGGAGACCTAGGAAGAACTGATGTTGCAGCTTTTATCCACAGGCAGTCTGGAAGCAGAATTCCTTCTTCCTTGGGGTACAGGTGACAGGGATTCAGTCTTCTTTCTCTCTCTCTTTTTTGTTAAAAATTATTTATTTTGAGAGAGAGAGTTTGTGAGAGAGCTGGGGAGGGAGAGAGAGAGAGAGAGAGAGAGAGAGAGAGAGAGAGAGATTCCCAAGTAGGCTCCATGCTGTCAACACAAAGCCTGATGCGGGGCTCAAACTCACGAACCATGAGATCATGACCTGAGCTGAAACCAAGAGTCGGATGCTTAACCGACCGAGTCACCCAGGCTCCCCCAGTCTTCTGTCTTTTAAAGCCTCCAAATGGTTGCATGAGGCCAGCTCTATGGACCGTATTCTGCTTTACTCAAAGTCTAATGATTGACATGTTAATCTCATCTAAAAAATACCTTCACAGCAACATCTAGACTGGTGTTCGACCAAATAGCTGGGCACCATAGCCTAGACAAGGTGACAAATAAAATGAACCATCACAGCATCCAGAGAGAGACAGATGGAGACACGTGCACCCAGTGGAGTGGGCATTAGGAGAGCACAGGGCAGGGATCTTTCTCCACTGTGAGATTCTGAGCTGCTAATCCCTATTTGGGGGACTTTTGAAGCCGTCTTGCTTTTATGACACTCTGCTCCAGTGGGCAGGATGGCTCTGTTTTAGTTAAGACAAAATCAGTGCATTTGCTTTTGAAGTTGATTTGGGGGAATCTCCTCCCAGACTCCCCTTGAGACAACTGGGGGCGTCCCACATGTCAGTAAAGCCAGGTTGAGTGGAGCCCACGTTCCTCATTCCTCACTGGGAAGAGGGGCTTCTACCTTTAGCAAGAGTTCTGTTGGAACGGCTGAGTCCAGGGATGCCCGTGGGACCCTGGCAGAAGTCTGCAGGCCTCCCTGCACCCTCCTGTCTTGCCTTCACTCTGAACTGTGGGGACCACGTCCGCGGCTCTGCTCCTTGTGTCTGCCCGAGCTGTCGGCTCATGATTTTATTTCTGTAAACGCAGGTGTCCACACGGACACCATTTGTTCCTGCAGCGTGTTTTTTGCTCAGTAAGTTGAGCGGTTATACACTTGTACACCGGGCACGACGCCTACTTCTTGGAATTTGGTCACTAGGTCAGACACCCCCATTCCCACTTCTGGGGGGATCTGGAGTGACTAACCCCGTTCTACCGGAAGCTTTCTTTCTAGGGAGCTAACGACAGAAAAGAGCCACAGGCTTTCATGTGATGGGGGAGGAGTGCACAGGGGACAGCCGTCTCAGCCGTGCTCTCAACTTGCCGTGTTGACCTCGGGCAACTCCACGACATTTTCTGAGTTTCTTCATATATACACAGCTCTAATTGTGCCTGCTTTCCTCTCCTCACAGGACGTTGTGAAGCTTGAAGGGTGTGACTACTCTGAAATGTTTCAAGTACCTCACACATTAGAAATGTTCATTAATTAAGGCTGGGGTGTTTGGGATATCTACGGGGAAAAATCAGTAGCTTGGGAAAATCAAAACCCAAAGCAACTTCATATGATTCTAAAAATTAATAAGAAACACAGGACACCCGCTCACCCATCTTACCATTCAGGCTTGTGGGGGCTGGGGCTTTCTGAGAGGAAACTCCTCCCTTTCCACTCCCTGTCCTGAGTATTAAAACGAAGAAGGTCTAGGAATGCCTGGGTGGCTCAGTCGGTTAAGTGTCCGACTTCGGCTCAGGTCATGATCTCACGGCTCGTGGGTTCGAGCCCCACGTCGGGCTCTGTGCTGACAGCTCAGGGCCTGGAGCCTGCTTTGGATTCTGTGTCTCCCTCTCTCTCTCTGCCCCTCCCCTGCTCGTGCTCTCTATCTCTCTCAAAAATAAATAATAAACACTAAAAAAAATTCTTAATAAAAAAGGCTTAATTCTCCTTTATAATAAGGATGGGTTTTTTGAAAATGGATTCCTTCTGTGACCTGTCCTGACTTGACCATTCAGTCCGGCTCATTCCTGCACGGATGGGGTTTCTCAACTCTCTGCATTTCCCTCAGGGAAGGATATCTGCAAATCGACCTACCACGGCTGTGAACACATTTGTGTTAATCGTGGCAACTCCTACATCTGCAAATGCTCAGAGGGATTTGTTCTAGCTGAGGATGGAAGACGGTGCAAGAGTAAGTGATCTGAACTTGGATTTCTGCTTTAATTTGGTTTGGGAGCAATTGCTCTTTGGAGTATTTTCAGGAAACAAATCCCTCACCTCTCTGCTTGTCTCATAATGGAGCTTAACTAAAGCACCTGTGGAAAAACTTTTGGTTTTACTTGACAGCAAGTTCACTATCAGCCAAAAGGCTAGAGTAATCTTAGGGTGAATAAGAATATCTGGAAACAAAGAGGTAAGACTTGTCTTCTGCTCTGTGCCAGGGAATGACATTCAGTTCTGAGCATTGCATTTTAGGAAGAGAGAGATAGAGCAAAGTTTAAACATTAAAAAACAAACAAACAAAAAGCCAATAAAACAAAAACCAAAAAAACCCATCCAAGGTAGCAGAAAAAAAATCTTAAGAAAATTATTTTATGATCTCAGAATAGAGAAGACCTTTCTAAACACAACATAAAACATAAAAACCATTTTTAAAAAAGAGCTGATGTATAGTGATAGATTAAAGCTGTGATACCTTTTTTTTTCTTACCTATTACAGAGATCAGAAAGGTTGATGAGTCCTTATGTTGACAAAGGTCTAGTGTAATAGGCAGTCGTAAAGTTATCAACTGGGTGTCTGAATTGGTACCAACATTTAGGAGGGCAGTTGGGCAATATTTTATTTTAATTTAAAGTTAGACAGTACAAGTTGGGGAGGGCCAGAGAGAGAGGGAGAGAGAGACTCCCAAGAAGGCTCCACACTGTTAGTGCAGAGCCCACAAAGCTGTGAGATCATGACCTGAGCTGAAACCAAGAGTCGGACACTTAACTGACTGAGCCACCCAGGGGCCTCTGGCAATATTTTAAAGGCAATTCCACTTCTATTTGTATTATGTAAATATAGAGAGATATAGATATACACACACATACATATATACATAGACATATACCCTTTTGTAATGTTTGACTTCAGTTCCAGTATATGTATTATTTTTTAGGAAAACATATTTAAAGAAAAAGGATAGTGACAAGCAGGATTTAGAAACCATCACAGTGACAATGTTCATTCAGTATGATGTCAAGTGAAAAATAAAGGAAGAGACGGATCTTTATAGAGAAAGACCTAAGGTACCGTTCAAATGCCAAAGTGACAGTGACTTCATTCATGACCTATAACATAGCCCCAGGGAAAGAAAGAACAGTGAAGAGAAACTACAGCCCAGAAGCAGGACAGAGACACTTTCAGGGAAGCCATGTGATTAATTAGTTAAGATCATGAGCTTTGAGTCAGGCAAACCTGGACTTCGACCCTATTCCTAGTACTCGTGTGAACTTGGACAAATTATTTAACTTCTCTGAGTGTCCGTTTCTTCAGCTATAATATGAGGATAATACCTCACAGAAATGTCATGAGAAATCAATGAGATCAGGTATTCGAAGGTTCTTAGCCCAGTGCTGGCACATACTAATTGCTTGACAAGTGGCAGCTCTTGTAATCATCAACCGCAGAGATGTCCAGAGATGGGGCTTCAATGGTGAAGTGATGACTTCTCCATCAGGAAAGGTGTTCAGGTCCGGGCTGAACTGGCTGCTGGGTAGGGATATTGTAAAGATGCAAGCAACAGGAGGGCTGCACGAGTGACTTTAACGGTCTTGTCCAACCCTGAAATTCTGGAACTCTGTGAAAATTACGTTCTGAAAGCAAATCACAGCTCCATTGCAGTCTCCGTGACTTAACTACCAAAAGAAAATGCTCAGCTGCAGTTGGAGTGACCGTCCTGCAAACGAGTAGCCAGCAAGGGAGCTATCATTCTTCCCAGGTCTGAAAGCAAAAATCTAGCACTTCTTGCCCTTGTGCTCTTCCACTCTACCTAGTGTTCTTATTTCCTGGAGAAGCCTTCTGTGCCTCTGTGCATGGAGGCTGCAGGTACTGATTTTGTTCCGTTAAGAAGAGTGTGTGGGGGAGGGGAGAAAACAGACCTACTGCTGGAAAATTATTCCAGTCTTTTTGCAATCTGCCAGAGAGCCCTGTGCATGCCTCCTGAGAGTCTTTCTTCCTTCCTTCCTTCCTTTCTTTTTTCTTCCTTCCTTCCTTCCCTTTCCTTTCCTTCCCTTCCTTTCTTTTCTTTCTTTTTTTCTTCCTTCCTTTCGATTCAAGAATAGGCTGTGAATGTAAATGAAGCTCTGAACTGACCTTTCTTCTTTTACTAATAAGCAATCAATAAGTTAAATAATAGGGACAAGAACTTAATGGGAAAGGAGAACTCAATCCCCCAACACGCACACGCGCGCGCGCACACACACACACACACACACGCACACACTGCATATTATTTGGGCCTATGCCCAGAAATAATTTAGCTTTTGTGTGTCCGTGTTTATATTGTTTATATTGTTGTGCTCTACTTTCAAATATTAGACAACTGCTTGATATATAAAAGAGAATGTTATATCGCATACTGTAGACTGTTTGAAATGAGATCATTCATTCAGGATCTGCAAATTTGTTTTATGCGGCCCTAAATAACAAGTCTGTCCATGGCCAGATTGCTTAAGTAGTCACGTAGAGCTTTCCTGCCAACCATCTGAGTTGCCTGAATAGCTTCCATGTAGATCAAGAATTCACAGTCATGATTCATTTTTCAGCTTGAATAGGTCAGGAGGCTACTTGTAGGTGTGCTCCCCAATGGGCACCACCTCTTTCATTTAATCTGCCAACAAGCACTTATTGAACAACTGCTGCGTGCCAGGTATGGGGGTACAGAAGTGAGACCAGAGGAGGAACTTACAGACCAGAGAGATCGACACATCCTCGGGTAGCTAGTGTGCCGTGTGGACTACTGTACCGACTACCCTGGACTGTAAGCACTTTCATGTGAGGGATTTTGCCCTGGTCCCTCTTGCAATCCTGCCTGCTGCCTTGCGTGAAGCAGGTGCTCAAGAAGCCAATTTTTGTTGGATACATTAGCCGTTATTAGGGGTACACAGAGAGAGAGTAATACAAGCTGGGTTCCTAGGGAAAACTCCCTGGAAGAGATGATGGCTGAGCTGAATTTAAGGATTTCCTTCTCTGTCGTCTGTCAGAATGCCAGCACTGGGGTGATGTCACCCTCCTGGAGGGAAGTTATAGGAATCTTTTGGAAGCTGTCAGGCCCTACAATACTCTAGACATAGTCCCTGCCAGACTTGGCTGTCAGTGACCCAGAGCACGGTGTGGACCTGATTCCCCTGATGATTTGTGCCTCTGTTGTGTGATTTTGCTTACGAAAAACTCTCTTTTTATCAATTTAACAAGCCACATGGGAAGGCAAATGTGAAAATTATCGTGGCTCCTGACTCCCACACCTTCCGCCTGCCCCGTGTATTATCTGAAGAACAAAGGTAGTTCTCCAAAGTGGCTCGGCCTCCAACTGAAGCGTAGTTTTCTTCTATGTGACCCTTTAACTACCTCACCTTTCCTCTCCTTCCTGCAGGATGCACTGAAGGCCCAGTTGACCTGGTCTTCGTGATCGATGGATCCAAGAGCCTCGGAGAAGAGAATTTTGAGATTGTGAAGCAGTTTGTCACTGGCATTATAGATTCCTTGGCGATTTCCCCCAAAGCTGCTCGCGTGGGACTGCTCCAGTATTCCACGCAGGTCCGCACAGAGTTTACCCTGAGAAACTTCAGCTCGGCCAAAGACATGAAGAAAGCCGTGGCCCACATAAAATACATGGGCAAGGGCTCTATGACCGGGCTGGCCCTGAAACACATGTTTGAGAGAAGTTTTACCCAAGTAGAAGGGGCCAGACCTCTCTCCGCACGGGTGCCCAGAGTGGCCATCGTGTTCACAGACGGACGGGCTCAGGATGACGTCTCGGAGTGGGCCAGTAAAGCCCAGGCCAACGGTAATAAGGGATGGAGGTGTGGCTTACATCACTTCAGGTTCGGGTTTCTTAAACTCACCGGGTGGTCAAAGGGTGGTGGGTGACAGGAGTGAGAGCCTCTGAGCGCTGGGAGAGGCTTCGCGGCAAGTGCTCATTCACCTGTGCTGCACTGCCACCTAGAGGCTGTAAAGGGAGCCCGCGGGGGTCCAGGACTTGGGAGGCGGGCATCTTGCAGGCTGTGCTGTTAGTCTAGACGCCAGACACGCCTGAGTAGTCACCAACTGCGATTTCCCAGTGTGTGACCTCCAGGGGAGAGAAGCGAGTCTGCACGTGCTGTTTAACCACAGATAGATATACGACCGTTTCCAAACACTGGTCTGGTGGCTTTAGAATCACCTCAAGAGTTCGGTAAAAATAGATTCCTGGTGGGAGGAACTTTTGCTGATACTTTTTTTTTTTTTTTAAACCAGTGCTTCAGGTGAACTCTGAAAGCACAATAGCCTTCTGATAGCGAACACTCTTGTGTTTGTAGGAGGCAGAAGTTAGCTTCTGAGAAAATCAAAACGTTGGAAGAGATTACCACTCTAGGCTCTTATTCAGGCAAGCACAGTGGTACGAGCACAGTGCCTAAGGTGGGGGAGACGGGGGCTTGAGCTCACGTGAGCTGTGCAGAGATGTGAAGTATGGCAGAGGAATACGGCCTTCCGAAAAGGAAACCCGAAAGCTAGGATGGTCGGGAGAGGTAGCGTAAGGTGAAGTGACTGGATTCCTCGGGGAGATGAGGAAACTTGAGACTTTGCAGCAGTTTGCTTGAAAGCCACTTTCTTTAAGAACTTGTTGAGGGTGCATTGCTTTAACAAGTCCTATAAGGGGGGAAAGGGTGTGCAGACCAGGCCTTCGCCCAAGACTTTATGGAGCCATTCCCTGACCAGGCATGGCATATAGGACGTGTGTGACTAATCTGAGTCAATGAACAAGGAGAGAAAGTACTAGCAATCCCGTTAGTGAACTCCATTCCTCCCCACAGAAAGGCTGGCTCACACTGACATTCAACGACGCTTTGTGAAGGAGGCCATTTTATTGGTATTGTACCTCCTCTTTCTGTTGTCCAAGAATAGAACATTGACTCCTTTTCCTCTAGCCCAATAGAATAGTAGCCACAAAAAGTGTCCTGTTCTGAATCATCTGAGTGGACTGTGAAACTGGCTGCTCATACACAGTTCTTCTGCTTCCAGACTAGCTTGCTAGAGCTCATGTCAAACCCATGAACCCCACTAGCCTGCATTTTTTAAGTTTATTTCTTTATTTTGAGAGAGAGAACAAGTGGGGGAAGGGGCAGAGAAAGGAGAGACAAAATCCCAAACAGTCTCTGTGCCATCAGCACAGAGCCTGATGCAGGGCTCGAACTCACGAACTGTGAGATCCTGACGCCAGCTGAGATCAAGAGTTGGATGCTGAATCTGCTGCGTGACCCAGGTGCCCCACCTCTACCCTGCATTTTTACTTTTTTTTTTTAAATGTTTTTTAATGTTTATTTTTGAGACAGAGAGAGACAGAGCATGAGCAGGGGAGGGGCAGAGAGAGAGGGAGACACAGAATCTGAAACGGGCTCCAGGCTCTGAACTGTCAGCACAGAGCCCGACGTGGGGCTCGAACTCACGAACTGTGAGATCATGACCTGAGCCGAAGTTGGACACTTAACCGACTGAGCCACCCAGGCGCCCCTACCCTGCATTTTTAAAGCGCACACGGGGAAGCATCTTGTTTCCAAAGACAGTGGTTAGCCCTCTTATTTGTCCCATTAAGACCCATCTACCTTACTCTTTCCCCTACTTAAATTTCCACAAATCACCCAAAGACAGGTAAGTGGTAGGTGAAATTTGGTTCTAAAATCAACAAGATATGGGGCGCCTAGGTGGCTCAGTCAGTTAAGCATCAGACTTCATCTCAGGTCCTGATTTCATGGTTCGTGGGTTTGAGCCCCGCATCGGGCTCTGTGCTGACAGCTCAGAGCCTGGAGCCTGCTTCAGATTCTGCGTCTCCCTTTCTCTCTGCCCCTCCCCAGATCACGCTATGTCTCTCTCTCTCAAAAATAAACATTAAAAAAAGTTTTTAATCAACAAGATTTACCTGAAGTGACATCCTCTGATGACTTTAATTATTCCTATGCATAGCTAATATAATCTTAAAATAGTAGTTCTCCTTTTTAGGGAGTTTGATCAGGTCACTGGGCTCCTGGACAAATATGTTGAACTCACCTATTGACCTTATACAGACTTAGAACAAGACATAACTCTTTCCCCTTGGCTTAAAGAGCCATTTTTATGTGTATTTAAAATTAAAAAAAAAAAAATCTAGCCTAACGAATTAGCCAGAGCAAGATATCAGTGCTAAAAAAATGTTGAAAATCAGGCAGAATTTAAGTTCTTACCATGTTTTACTTTCAAGTGAAGCACCTATGGAGGAAGGCAGTCTAGTGATTTCTGTTGTTTAGAAAAGCTTTTGGAGCAATTTCATGTCCCTGTTGAAATCTAAGGTTGGTACTTGGGTTTGTTCTTTCTTTCACACTTTGGGGATTTCCACTGGTCTGCAGATTTCCCTTTTCAGGTTAGCACCCCTCATAAGGCTTTGTCCTTCCAAGAGTTGTGAGTGGAGAGCAGCTTCCCCTGCCCCGCCCTCCCAACCCCTCCTTTAAGGATCCTGTCCTGTACCTTGGAGAAGTAGAATCTAGGTTAGAAGGTCATAAATTGACCTGTTTCTTAGAATTCTCCCCGAAGAGATTCCCATTTAGTAAGCCATAAGATAGTGCTCTTTTCTACTTTATCCCTAAGGCTAATTCAGGCAGAAGCTGCAGGTTTGTTAAATGACCTTGCCCTGAGCTGAGCAACAGGTTGGTGGTCTAGCTCCCAACTTCCCCCAGAGGTTTCACCTTCCTCCCTCTTGGAAACCCCTCTTTGTTTTCCGTAGGGCCAAAACAGAAATGGTGGAGAAATAAAGGGAGGGGGACATGGACCCCTCAAGTCGCACCACTTAATCCCCACCTGGCTCTGGGTGCCATACAGACAACTTCCAGACCCTGGGAGCACAGCTCTAACTCCCTTGTTCTTAATTTGCTCTGCAACTTAGGTATAACTATGTATGCTGTCGGGGTAGGAAAAGCTATTGAGGAAGAACTACAAGAGATTGCCTCTGAGCCCACGGACAAGCATCTATTCTATGCCGAAGACTTCAGTACGATGGGAGAGATAAGTGAAAAACTAAAGAAAGGCATATGTGAAGGTACTATCGCTTACCTATAAGAGAGGTCCTCACATCACACAGGACGGCATGGACCCCTGAATGAGAAATTCTCAACCTCTTCCTTCAAAGTGCTTAAAAAAGTGCCTCCCTGGTGTTCAGGGCCAGTAATGCCTGGAAACACTAAGCACAAAAAGGGGAACGGAGAGAGAGAGGACAAAAGGAACAGCTAGAATTGATGAGTGCTTGCTGCGTGCTGAGCAGTATGATAAATCTTTTGACACACCAGTATATTTAATCCCCAGAAAACCCCCACAGAAATCATCATTTAACTAAGAAACAACCATTATACACATCAGAGAGCTGATACGCAATTTCAGGATATGCCTATGATGGAGTGGAAAGGGATTCATATTTCAAATTTAAAGAATGCCTTCCTGCACGGAGCACTCCTATTTACAGAATGTAGATTCTGTTATGTCCAAGAGCTCCCTCTGCTTATCTCCACTGCACTCCTGGGCCAGGAAGCTTCTCTATAGCAGCTCTGCCCAGCTCCCCTACTTATGTCCCAGGTTCAGTCACCAGTAAAATCCCAAGCGAAATCGTGTGTTTCACTCCTCTAAAGGAAAGAACAACGAGATGAAGGGGGACCCAGGGAGGGAAGGCCTTTCAAATTTCTTCTTTTTTTAAAAAAATTTTTTAGATGTTTATTTATTTTTGAGAGAGAAAAAGAGTGTGAGTGGGGGAGGGGCAGAGAGAGAGGGAGACACAGAATCCGAAGCAGGCTCCAGGCTCTGAGCTGTCAGCACAGAGCCCGACACAGGGCTCGAACCCACGAACCATGAGTTCATGATCTGAGCCAAAGTCGGACGCTTAACCGACTGAGCCACTCAGGCACCCCAGGCCTTTCCAATTTCTGATGCGAGTAGATTCGATTTCACCTCTAGGCTGTTTAGTTCAAACTGGAATGTCCAGTGGAGCCTTTGCCACTAGAGCTTAGTCCTTGGACAACTTTAAGTTTCTTTCCCACCCACCTTGTAGACATGACATTTTTGGAGGCATTCTTAAGGAAGATGCACTTGAGGGGTCCAGGTTTCTCTTACTAGAGAACACCCCCAGAGTGATCTTGGATTACCCTGGGAACCAATTGCTTCTTGAAACTGGCGTCACCAAATAAAACCAAAATCCCCTGGGTTACAGCTGGTAGGTAAGGAGCTGGTCTGGGACCAGTTTCCTAAAGAGCACACATGCATGCAGACAGCTGTCACTCCTGTTGGTCATCTTTTTCCTCTCAGCTCTGGAAGACTCCGACGGAAGTCAGGACTCCCCAGCAGGGGAACTGCCAAAGAAGGCCCACCAGCCAACAGGTAAAATCCTAAAAAGCCAATAGGTAAATTTTAAAAAGCAGTGTTTCTAGAACCTTCGGTGGATGCTTCCACCCTCAGACAAAAGTTGTAAAGGAGTGAAAGTGAGTAAGATTTGAATTACGTTAACTATGGCTTTTTTCCCTTGGTCAGATAGGAAACATTTACTCTCCACTTTAAGCCCTATTTGGTAATAGCCTCTCTGCTGAGTCTTTTGCCACAGTACGTCCCCAAAGTAAAGCCGTGTACTACATGCTAGGAACATCAAGTACCTTACTGAGACAGCTGATGGCTGTCTTAGAACCACAACCGTGGTAAGCAGGTTTGACTTCAGTTTTCTTTCTCTTTACAGAATCTGAGCCAGTCACCATAAATATCCGAGACCTACTTTCCTGTTCTAATTTTGCAGTGCAACACCGATATCTGTTTGAAGAAGACAGTGTTTCACGGTCCACACAAAAGCTTTTCCATTCAACAAAATCTTCAGGTAATTCCAAATACAGTATTACTAGAAGGGAACGTGAGACCAGCCTCTTAGCTTGCCAACAATCTCAGCTGAGAGGAGGAAAAGTAAGGAGGGAGGAGGAACCAGGATAGAGGATAAGAGAACAGCTTAAGTAAAATGAAAACTCAAAAAAAATTAACTGAAAAGAAACTGGGGCAGCCTTCCCTGCAGTCCACACGAAAGGCAGTGTTGGAAGTGTACGCGGCCCTTTCCTGGTATTTACTGGATCTGGCTGTGCGGAAAAAGTTGAACAGTTCCTTCATTTTGGTTTCTTCCGTATGCTGATTCAGTCCTATTATTATGCATCTGGGAAGCCTGGTGGGTTATAGAGGTGAGTGAACACTTTCCGTGTGCTTTCTCAGGAAGCCCTTTGGAAGAAAAACACGATCAGTGCAAATGTGAAAACCTAATAATGTTCCAGAACCTTGCAAATGAAGAAGTGAGAAAGTTAACACAACGCTATATCCTTTTCTAGTATTATGCTTCTATGTGCAATGCAAAGAATCTTAACCAAACTTCACAAATACTATTTGTGGGTGTATATCAAATGAAACTATTTCCATGAAGTCAAGAGTAGTGAACTCCCAGAAAGGCTTTTTTACTTAAGCAACCTGATAGGTGTTTGAGAGCCAAGGGCAAGCCAAGCTTCGTGGCCAGGGTCAAGCACGTAGTTGCTATCTGCTGTTCTAGGGGTTTAGCAGGAAGGCCAGTCTGCCAGGAAAGTAAAAGTCTGCAAAGTAAAGAGAAAACAGACTGAAAATTTAACTGCCTCTCTGCTGGGAGGAAAAGGAAATGTACTGGGTCTGATGTGCATCAAAGGTACAGTAAGTACAGGCAAAGAATGTGGACTGAAGGGGTTTCAAACTCCATCTAAACTCCAGACCTTTCCTTTGGCCCCAAGCCATACTGCAGCCACAGTTGGTCAGTGTGTAGTTTCTAGAAGACTAGGGTTTTTTGTTTGTTTGTTTGGCAGCAGAGATCTTTTATATCAGCACTCTAAGATGAAACATGCTATCAAGGGAACAGCAGGGTCCAATGATTCATTAAACCAATTATTACAAATAAAAGGAATGCTTTGAGATAATGGAGAAATGAGGATTCAGTGTTTTTATACTGCCAGCTGCTCTGAACTTCAAATTACAGTAAGCTTACTAAAGCTGGCTGATGTCTATCTCCACATGCATTAATTAGCCTATAGGGAAATGGCTGAATCCTGAACTATCTCTGTGCCAATGGGTTGATATAATAAGGAACAGATGTAGCAATTCCCTTTCTGAAAGCTGGAAATATGCTCCCTCAAGTAAAACAACCTGACAGTGGTTAACGTGGGTGATGAATCCAGGCTTTCACTCTGTCACCAATGGGACGGGTGGAGGGGATTAAGGAGCTTACCTGAAGACAAATGCTTGTTCTAATGCCCCTCTCCTCTGCCTTTTCCCACCCCACTTCTGAGGGTGTTTCAGAAGTGACTAAGGAAGTTACATATAAAAGAGCATAGGGGCCCCTGGGTGGCACAGTCGGTTAAGTGTCCATTTTGGCTCAGGTCATGATCTCGCTGTGCTTGAGCCCCACATCGGGTTCTGTGCTGACAGCTCAGAGCCTGGAGCCTGCTTCTGTGTCTCCTTCTCTCTCTGCCCCTCCCCTGTTCACATTCTCTCTCTCAAAAATAAACATTAGATTAAAAAAAAAAAAAAGAGCATAGGTCTTAAGACTTCAAGGCTGCTACCTTTTCGCTGTATCTGGCATCATGGGTGAAAACTCCCCAATCTCTTTTCTTTCCTGACATTATTTACTAAGGCCTCATCCTTCTCTTCACATTCCCAACATTATCACTCTGGCTCCCAAAGGTGTGCTATGGCAAACTACTTTACAAGCACACAGATGTGAGTAGAATTAAACATTTTTCTGAAAGAATTTTAACTGAACTCTCTGGCTTTGATGTTAAAGAAACATTTAACCTGAAAGAGATTTATAGTGTTGATAGCATGTGTTAAATGAAAACCTTCAAGTCAGAGTTTAAAAATTCTTAACAGAGGGGCACCTGGGTGGCTCAGTTGATTAAGCATCTGACATTGGCTCAGGTCATGATCTCACGGTCCATGGGTTTGAGCCCCATGTTGGGCTCTGTGCTGTCAGTTAGAGCCTTGGAGCCTGCTTCGGATTCTGTGTCTCCCTCTCTCTTTGCCCCTCCCCCACTCATGCTCTGTCGCTCTCTAAAAATGAATGAACTTTAAAAAAATTAAAAAAAAAAACTTAACAGAAGTGGAAAAATTTTTATTTTCCAGGACAAATTTTTATGTAGATAAATCAAGTTTGTATTTGAATGTAAATAAAAACAGGCAATTCAGATTCCTCTTCCTTAATTTGAGATTTACTAGAAGAAATGACACAGAGGATGGAAGCCCTGGAAAATCGCCTGAGATACAGATGAGGATTTGAAATGCTCTACATGTTTGTACATCATATCAAGGCTGACAGTGAAAGCAGTTCAGAGCCCCAAAGCTCAGGCTGTTGTTACTTCTAGGTTGTCAAGTAAAACATAAGTAGTACTGAGAGAGCTGGTCTGCTATAGAACAAAGACAAAAAGTATACACTAACTTGTATACATTTATTGAGAAAGAAAAATCCTTCAGAATCCTAAAATGCGATTATCAAGTGAGAACAAGTAAGCTATGCAAGATATTCTGTAACATACTGTGGACCTGATTTGCTTTTGCCCTGTCCTGCCTTAGTGTGTTGCAATCTCATTTGACTACAAAATAGTTTGCAGTCTGAATTCTGTAGAACACTGGCCATAGGAAAAGCTATTTTTTTGTATTGGACTTTTACCTTGATATATGTATATGGATGTATGCATAAAATCGTAGAACGTATGTACTTGTATTAACAAGTTGGGATTTTTTTTTATATACAGTATTAAAGTTCACCACTTCAGAGGATGGTATTCTGTGTAAATATTCCTAGTTTAACTTTAAACACAAGGTATGTGTATATGGGAAATGGTCAATATGCATTTGAAAAAAAGTATTTGGGGCACCTGGGTGACTCAGTTGGTTAAGGGTCCGACTCTGGATTTCAGCTCAGATCATGATCCCAGGGTCGTGGGATCAAGCCCCACCTCAGGCTCTGTGCTGCATGGACCCTGCTTAGGATTCTGTCTCCCCCCCTCCTCCACACACTCTCCCTCTCTCTCAAAAAATATTTAAACTTGCTGGCAATCAGGAAAATGCAAGTTAAAACAATCAGCTTGGCAAAAATTAGTATGTATGACAAGGATGTAAAAAATGGAGCTCTTGTACACTAGCAAGAATGCAAACGGGCATGCTCGTGCAAATGGACATTTTAGTGAAACTAAAAATGCCCACAACCCTGCACTCTAGCAACTGCACTTACCAGCATCTAACTAGAGGACTTTAGCACATACAGGCAAGGAAACTTATACAGAATGTTACTCGAATTTACAAATTAGAAATAACCTAATCATCATCACAAAGAGAACTGTCAAACTGTAGCACAGTCCATACCTCAGAACTACTATCCATTTAAAAGGAATGTACTAAAAAAAATAAAAATAATTTAAAATAAAAGGAATGTACTAGGGGCGCCTGGGTGGCTTATGAGGCTAAGCATCTGACTCTTGATCTCAGCTCAAGTCTTGATCTCAGGGTCATAAGTTGGAGCCCTGAATTGGGCTCCCACTGGGTGTGAAGCCTACTAAAAGAAAAAAATAAATCAGGGAACCCGGTGGCTCAGTCTGTTGAGCATCTGGCTCTTGGTTTCTGGCCATGATTGCATGATCTCACATCCCTGAGAAAATAAGAAAGTTGGAATATAAGGGTCAAAGGAGACATCAAGTCTTTCAAAGCACTTAGAGCAGCAGGAAACAATACAGGTAACAACTTCATGAAGAAATGAAGACCCCCAACAGGACATCCTTCCCATGGAAGCTACTGTATTTGAGGCCAAATGATGCTTTTTAAATGAAACACCTTTAGTATGCTTGTTTAAATATTTTAAAACGAGTGTTTTCATCAGAATGTCCTCCCAAAAGGCAGTGTGATAGAGTGAGAACATCTAAGCTTCAATCCTATCTGAAAATCACTGGAATTTAAGTATAAAAGTTGTGTGGTTCAAAGTATCAAACCTAAGTTTATATTTGTATTTGAGTCATCCAGTTGACCCTGAAAACAGGTTTTCATGAGGAAGTATTGATTTGGGTTGGCCTTACCTTCTGAGATACACTTCTAGTTCAGGCATTGCTTCCTTGGCACAGTTGTACTTCACTTTTTGTTGAGTCCCTGCTCCCCCTAGTGGCTCTAGACTGTACCTCCCCCCACTTCATTTTTAGCTATTGAATACATTTCATCATAAGGTTTTCAACTTTCTTCATATTGGGAAGGAAAATGCCTTCATAAGAAAAAAAGGTCTCCAACCAATTTATCACATTTACATATTAATCCAAGATATTTAAGATTACCTAGAATCTGAAATACTTCCCTATTTTCCTTATTTTGTTATTTGTACATGTCTCAGGTGTTAAAAAGTTTTGCATTCAGGTTTCATTATTTGTGTGACTTTTCCAGGCCTTGCTTTCTTCATCTGTCAAATGGGACTAACGGTACTATTTCAATGGATTGTCAAGAGGATTAAATGGCTTAACATGTACACTACTTATGTTTTTATTCTTCAGCCTCCTAGAATTATCTGACACAAAGAAGGTAATTTAAGTATATGTTGAGCAAATGAATGCTTTGCTTACCTTACCCTGAGGAAAGTACTTTGGAAGATTCCTACTCCTAAATTACCTTTTGAAGCAAAGAGATAGGAATAGTAAATTATAGTAAATGTACAAGATGTTCAAGACCTACTATAAACAAGAAGACAAAGATGAAATTCTGGCCTAGAAAGCCACAAGCGTATCAATGAGAATTCAATGTTTAAACCCTAAAGTCATTATTCACCCTGTTTGAACTCCTAAGTGATAACAGAGTTGAAAATGCGGAGTCTCTGTCCTCTAGGATCTTAGTGAGAAACAAATGTGACTAATGCTATTAAAAAAAGGTTCTATGGTAACTCAGAGGCACCCCATCTAGACTGGAGAGGATGTTGGAGTAGGCCTGGAAAAAGGAGGGGAAGGAAACCAGATGCCTCTGCACACAGGGGGAGCACACATCTAAGGGGCAGCTGGAAGTTAAGATTTGCAACAAAGCAAAGAGAATTTTCCATGAACCAGATCTTCCAGAAGGCCCAACTCCTTGCATTCATGGCCACTAGCCTTGTTTTCTTCTCTACGTACCTTTTGCCCCTGCCACCATACCACACGGATTACAATTAATACACTCCACAATGACCAACCTCTTCTTTCGGACATTTTTATCTCCAGACGTAACAACTCAGTACAAGTATGGAATAAATCCATTTGGCTGGAATTTCCCACAATCCCCTGCATAAGAGAGCTTCCTAGCCAAACACATTACTTTGATTATAATCGGAAAATTACATTTAAAAATGCCAACTAAGACCTTCCCAGATCTTCCTGACCAGTGGTATTTTCTCCAATTCTGGCAGCATTTTAATGGCACTTCATCACAGCTGTCCCAGGCCAGAATGGGTGAGATACGTTTCTTATCTACTAGCTTTAAGCTCGTTTTCTCTGAACTGTAAATTCCTTTCTTGCTTAAAACAAGGAGTGCACGAAAAGCACATATAAAGAAAAGGCAAAAGCCGAATGACCTTAGAGCATATTATCACTACCTAGAAGCCCCTAAAAATCACCAATTATTTTCTAAAAGCCATCGCTCCAAAATGCCTGCAGCCACAAGTCCTGCAACAGAATCCTTACAAAGACATGGTACCCTGGTATTGGCAACAATGTATTCTTTTAAGTACACCCCTTAACTAAATTGTAACTGGTCAAACTGGAGGGAAAAATAATCCAAAAATAACCCAAGTAGCTGGAAGCTCAATTTGAAAGGCAAGATTTATCAAGTAGAAAATAAGCACCACAGACTTCCTTAACCAAGGGCAACCATTTTTAACTAAGGAACAGACTAATGGCATTAGAGACCAGCAGTAGTCTGACCAAGCAAGTCTTATCTGACAGATTTCAAACATTTTAAACCACCTTGGGGATACCAGTCTCTGGATGTGAAGATAGGAGCACTTAAGAACATTTACAGGGGCGCCTGGGTGTCTCAGTCAGTTAAGGGTCCAACTTCAGCTCAGGTCATGATCTCACAGTTCATGAGTTTGAGCCCTGCATCAGGCTCTGTCCTGGCAGCTCAGAGCCTGGAGCCTGCTTCAGATCCTGTGTCTCCCTCACTCTCTGCCCCTCCCCCACTCACTCTCAAAAATAAAACATTAAAAAAACATTAAAAATTTTTAGATTTTCATATCTCTGTGGCTGTTGACCAGAAGATGCTACTTTGAAAACATGGAGTAACATTTGGGGGTGTCATCACAATACGGAAGAAACATGAATAAGAAATATCCTGCAGTATTCAGCCCTCCACAACAAAGAATTATCCCATTGAAATATGTCAGTAGTGCTCCCAAATTGAGAAATACTGAGTAACTGACGAACCAGTAAAACTAGTTGGTAACAGCTACTCTTCACATGGTATCCATAACATCAAATTCCAGACATAAACTAAAATTATGTAATGTTATCTTGAAAGAAACCCATTCCCCTTTCAATGAAACTGGGAATCTGACCCACCCATGGTTACCATAGCAATTAAAGCCTCAGGGGTGCCCGGTAGTTCAGTGGGTGAAATGTCAGGCTGCTCTGGTCACAATCTTGCAGTTCCTGAGATGGGAGCCCCAAGGCGCTGGATTTCAGGCAGGTGGTGTGGCGCCTGCATAAGATTCTCTGCCCCTCCCCCACTGGCATGCTCAGCTCCCAAAAGAAACAAAAAAGTCTTGTGACATTCCAGAGCATTTTGATGGCCTCATCAAGGTCTCACTCATCTACCACCTGGTTTTGGGTAGTACGAGAGTTGGATCATCTGAAGTCCAAACGATATGATGTGGTTATTTCTGACACTTTTGCAGCCTTAGAGCACAGCATTGCATACAGTATACCCCACCAGCAACATTTGACTCTGTAAATCAAGATAAATCTACAGTATTTTTCCCTAAATTAACTGAGAATGTTCCAAGGGAAATGTGGGAAAAGGGTTCCAATGGACTTACATGGAAGATGTAGTATGCAGCTTCCTAAAAATCTGAACACCAAACACTTCACGGTGCTATCTTCCAGGAATAAAATTATATAAAACAAACGTTGGGCAACCGGATTTAGCACTTATTGAAGACCTGGGATTATTCTGAGGGGCTCTAAGTACATTTCTTCTACCTGAACCACTACACACCCTTTGGAAAAATCCTTCTTCATTAAAGTTCAATAGAACTTTTCTCAGACTGAAAACATTTCGGGTGAGGATATTTCATTTAATCCTGTCTGCTACTCATTTGTAGATATAAGCTGCGTTATGAATTGCAATTCTGGTTAAATTCTGGGTATTGATCTTTGCTGCCTCTCAAACATATTCAAATAAAAAATGCCAACAATATTCCAAGATTGGAATCTCTTAAAAATCTAGTATAGGAAAGGAACTCTGCACTCCCTTTATAAAAAGGAAAATGGCAACTGGGATGTACAGCTATTAACCCAAGTCTTGCCACCATATCTAAGTGCCTCATCCTCTCAAATTCTATCTTCAGGAAAATATATGGGAACAGAAAGATACAAAGAAAATAACGGAAATGAATACAGTTTTTAAAACAAGCTCTAGCCAATTTTATTAACGAAAAATTTTACGTGATTTACTTTTCCCCAGTCTGTTCTGGCATGCTTCGAATGATATCAGAATCACCTAGAAAATAAGACATAACAGTTTTACAATTTGATTAATGGCAACTGGTAATCATCAAATTGGCAATGGTTATCTTCAAAAGTTGTTACACTAGCTTTGCTGTCATTTCTCAAGGATGATCAGATACCTAGAGTCACAGACATTTTCCACAGATGCATCATGTAAGTCAGAGTTGGTTTATCACCAGCATTGATAAAACCAGACCTAGGGAAAGAACTAAGTCTGGGGACACATGCATGGTCTTAATATAGCGAATGTTTAGCCTGCCCTGATTATTACAAAATCAGAACAGCGAGAATATTCGCAGTCTTTTATGAATTAAAGACTCTTAAGTTCTAAAATATAACATGATCTGTATTTGTAGCCACTTCTTTTTCTCAACTGAATCTTTACCCATCTGTCCTTAGGCAGCCAGTAAGGATTCCTTTCTACTATTTCATTTGATCCCTCCTCCCCCCTTTATAATTTCACCTTTACCAAGGTCCTAAATTTTAAGGGCTTCAAACAATTTTCATAATCTCAAAGTAAAAAAACTTCATTTACACCAAGACCTATCATAACGTCCTTATATCCGTTATCAATTTTCTGTGAAATAAAACTACAGGATATCCCTTGCTATATATCCATATTCTGAATATCTGAACCTAGTTAGCAAAGATATTTGTATACCAAAGAGTACTTGTAATTACATTATAAAGGGAAAATTCTTTTATGACTTAAAAAACATACCTGGATCAATAATAGCCAGGGTGCACACTCTGTAGTATTTCCCACACGCTGTGCCCAATTCAATATTATTGCCGCTGTAGTGATGGACACCAGTTTTGGCCAACATGGCATAGTATTCTATTTCAGATTTCCTTTGGTAAACAAAAGACAAATAAATAAATGCCATACCAAATGACTGACAGATTACATGTTACTATTTCCCTCAAGTTTTAACTTCCAACGGTCATCAAATCAATAATCACCCTAAAAAAAGTATCATATCCATTAGCCAATACAAACCATCCTTTCCTTTGGTCTTTCTAAGAAATGGGACACCCAGCAAATAAATATCTTCTGAATACCTATGTTTAAGACCATAACTATGCTTATGGAAAAGAGGGCAGGATGTGAAATAAAAATATTTACTTAGCATTTACTACACATCAGACACTTTACATTATATAATCCCACAATAACCTCTTAAGTAAAACATACTCATTTTTTTTTTAACTAATAAAGACATCCAGGCACAGATCAGTAAGTGGAGGTTCCAGAATCCAAACCTGTGTTATGTTTCAAAGATAAACTATTTCTGGAGGTGCCCAGGTGGCTCAGTCAGTTAAGCGTTGGACTCTTGGTTTCAGCTCAGGTCATGACCTCAAGGTTTGTGAGTTCAAGCCCTGTATTGGGCTCTGTGCTAACATCGCGGAGCCTGTTTTCGGAGTCTCCCTCTCTTTGCTCCTCCCCCGCTAGTGCTCTCTCAAAAATAAATAAACTTTAAAAAATGATAAAAAAAAGATAAACCACTTTTATCACTCTCTGGTGCTCTGAATCCTAGATGGGGAATGATATTACTTACATAAAGTTAACATTTCTGTGTCAATTGAGTAGACAAACATTAATGGTTTTACAAGTTAGAAGAGTCCTAACGGAACCTTGCCACTACTCAAAATATGGATCCACAGACCAGCAGTAGTGTGGGTGCTTGTTAAAACCGCCTAATGTCAGAGGCACCTGGGTGGCTCAAATGGTTAAGTGTCCACTGACTCTATTTCAGCTCAGGTCACGATCGATCTCATGGTTTCATGGTTCGTGGCCCCTGGTAGGGCTCTGCGCTGACAGTGGGGAGCCCGCTTGGGATTCTTGCTCTCCCTCTCTCTAGCCCATTTCCTGCTCCTGGGCACTCTCTCTCTCTCTCTCTCCAAATAAACATTTAAAAAATTTCAGGGGCACCTGGGTGGCTCAATCCATTAAGCGGCTGACTTTGGCTCAGGTCACAATCTCTCAGTTTGTGAGTTTGAGCCCCGCTTCGGGCTCTGTGCTGACAACTCAGAGCCTGGAGCCTGCTTCAGATTGTGTGTGTGTGTGTGTGTGTGTGTGTGTGTGTGTGTGTGTGTGTCTGCCCCTCCCCCATTCTCACTTGGTCTCTCAAAAATAAACATTAAAAAAAAATTAACAAAAAATGCATAATGTCAGGTCCCATCCCAAACCCATCAAATCAGAACCTGCATTTAACAAGATTACCAGTAATTGTGTGCACATTCACGTTTGAGAAGCACTGATATAGAAGGTAAGCCTGAAGACCAAACCATGGGATGGGATGGAGGACAGAGCACTCCAGGCAAGCCAATTATGTACAGACACCCTATATAAAATGCCACGAGAAGATTACGCATTACCACAGAAAAAACTCAATGCAGTGTAGCAGACTGATACATGGCTTGTATTCTGTACAGTCCAAATCTCTTTAACTTATTTTCCATGCTAAGTTCAATTTTGAAACAGTGAAGTCAAGCAAAAACTTGGGGAACTAGGAACCTGTAGCTCCACAGCCAGCCTGAGCTTTTCTTACCTTAGTTTTACTATACTGTAACAAGTTCAAAAAATAGGAGTACTTTTTTAAAAAACTTACTTATTTTTGAGAGAGTGAGAGAGCAGGGGAGGGGCAGAGAGAAAGGGAAAAAATCCCAAGCTGGCTCCAAACTGTCAGCACAGAGCCCTATGCTGGGCTGGAAACCACTAACCCACTAACCCTGAGACCATGACCTGAGCGAAATCAAGACTGGACACTTAACTGATTGAACCACCCAGGCAGCCCCCAAAACGGAGTACTTAAAAAAAAATTTTTTTAATGTTTATTTATTTTTGACAGAGAGAGAGAGACAGAGCATGAGCAGGGGAGGGGCAGAGAGAGAGAGGGAGACACAGAATCCGAAGCAGCTCCAGGCTCTGAGCTGTCAGCCCAGAGCCCGACGCGGGGCTCGAACTCACGGACCGTGAGATCGTGACCTGAGCTGAAGTCGGATGCTCAACCGACTGAGCCACCCAGGCGCCCCAAAACGGAGTACTTTTCAAGAATGACCAAAAAGGCATGACACAAAATACATGGAAAAACAAATTTCTGTGCCTCCCTCAAAGTTTGACGTTCCATGGTTTTTCCCTTTCTTGCCACACTTCTCCAAAATATAAGCTTACAAAGAGAAAACATGATGGGGGGGGGGGAGGGGTGGTTCAAGACCCAAACACCACAGAAGCATCCGTAAATTTTCTGCAGGTGCTCGCTCCTAAAACAAATTTTACATAAAGCCGAGTTAGTGCTACCCCGATTGCCCAAGCTTACACTCCTGGATATACACTTCGATAAACATGCAGTGGACGATACACACACTCAAGGTTCCTTGGATTGATTACCTCAAGGCTGGGCAGTTGTTGGCGAGGATGACCAGTTTCGCTTTGCCATGTCTGATCATTTTCAGAGTCTGCTTGTACCCCAACACGTACTTCCCACTTTTCATAACGAGTTGGAGCCTAGAGTTGATGGACTCCAGCGACTTTTTCTACAAAGCAAACATTTAACACGGACCTGAAGGTCTTGTTTTTAACCATCTCAAAACAGAATCCAGCTTTTTGGAAGCTGACCCCTTTAAGAAAAACCTCCTAAGTCTAGGGTCCCAAGTCACTGAGAGGACCGCTCGGTTTCCTCTCGGGTCCCTCCAAGCCAGTGAGCATGCTGTCTCCCCGGTGTGCTCAGATCGGCCCACCCCGGCCTAGACATTCCTCCACGTGAATCGGCTTCCGGCCCTGCCCCGCTTCACTCACCGTCTTCTTTGCGGCCACCATCTTCCTGCCTTAGGTGCGGGGCGGACCCAACCTAGAACATACAAAGGACAGGACAGGTCGTTTAGGATCGGAACTCCAAAGAGCAACTCACTGCGCTGCCAGTGCGGCCCGCACCTCAGCCCCGCAGAGCCCACTCACCAGAAGCAACCGCCAAAATGGCCGGGAGAGAGAAAGGAAAGAGTTCCCACAATGCAAAGCTCTTCACTGCAAAGCCGGGACGCCGGAACCGGAAGTAAGCCGCAAGCGGAAGGGGCAGGGCAAGAAGAGGAGGACTGATGCAGGTCGCTGTTAGTACAGCCAGTTAGAGTGGCGGTGGGGTTCTGTGCCTTCTCTTGCTGCGGGACTTAAAGCTGTGTTAGTGTGTTGCTCCCAGCTGCAGACTCGAGGAACGTCGAACGGGGCGGGAGTTAGAGAAGCCGACTGAGGGTGAGGCGGGAGGGGCGGTGAGAAGAGGCGGCTGGATTCACGGTCTTGCTGCCGCTGAACTCGTCTGTACCGAAGCCGCGGCTCGTGGGGAGACTCGAGGAAGACTTCGGTGCGCCTCGGCTCCCGGGTCTACCTTCCCGCGTCAGTTCCGCGTGGGCCGAAGCAGCTGTGTGCCCTCCCCTGTCTTCGCCCAAGTTGCCGGCCTCTCGGAGAACGGTGGCGCCCCCGCGCTGGCTTCCCCAAACTCACCTCTTAAGTGGCGGTGTTAGTGCGACCTTGTAAGCTCAATTTGCAACAGAGAGCAATAAACAGTTCTAATTTAGAAATCTTTTTGTTGTGAACGTTGGACCTTGATATAAATGTCCAGTGAAGGATTATTCAAAGTAGGAAGCACAGAGCTTCCAAAATGTACCAGCACCAAAAATGTAAAATCGGACCAATAGGTAAGCTGTCATTATGTGTCAACTTTTAGGAATCAGAAACAGTCACAGTTGCTCAAAGACATGTGAACAAGGATATTTATTTTGGTATTATTTTTGATAGCAAAGGAAATCAGAAACATGCTCATCATTTTTTTTTTTGTTATTTTTTTCTTTAATGTTTATTTTTGAGAGAGAGAGACCGAGACCGAACACGAGCGGGGAAGGGGCAGAGAGAGAGGAAGACACAGAATCTGAAGCAGGCTCCAGGCTCTGAGCTGTCAGCACAGAGCCTGACTCTAGGCTCGAACCCACGGACTGCAAGATCATGACCTGAGCCGAAGTGGGATGCTTAACCGATTGAGCCCCCCGGGCGCCCCAAATGCTCATCATTCTGTATGTATATATATATGTATAATATATAATGCATATATATAAACAAACCAATACATGTGTTTGTATATGCATACAAAATTCAAGTCTGGAAAGCTAATCATCAAAACTTACCACTGGGTAAGATATGAGAAAAGTGGGTGATGAGAGGACATTTTTTACCTTAAATATTTCAGTACTACTTGAATTATTTCACAGCATGCATTATGTAAAGTTCCTTATTAACCATAAAGTGGTGATTTAAATAGATCTTGTGAAACATCAGTTATATCTGAAAAGAATATTTCTCAAAGAATGGCTCCCAGATCACGTAATTCAGAATCACCTTGAATTCTGACTCTTGGACCCCACCCAGGTATGTGGAAGAAGTGTTTGGTGGGGCTTGGGAATCGTTTTAATAAGCAGCCTCAGTGATTCTTATAAATACTAGAATTTGAGGAGTAAGGACCTAAAGAATGAGGGGCGCCGGACTGGCTCAGTAGGTAGAGCATATGACTCCTCTTGATCTTAGTGTCATGAGTTTGAGCCCCATGTTGTGGGTAAAGGTTACTTTTAAACACCCACACACAACTGAAGAATGAGATAGGCAAGTTGTTTTTGAGGCATGCCTGCTTAGGTAAAGACATAAACTAAATAATGAAGCCTTACACTTTTATACTGAGCCCTATATTTTCAAAGCTTTTTAATACTAACTTTCTCCCAAAGTAATCAGGATAGAGATCACCCCCATTTTAGAGATTAAATGATTAAAGTACTTGATATGACTTTCCTGGGGTACTTTTCATTCTATGTTACCAAGTTTCTGGTCCTTACTATATATGTCCTGTCTATACTTTAAAGAAAGGCCTTAGTTGCTTTTCTCCCAGGGATCTTATTATTATTTTGAATTGGAAGACAGAGAAGCCCAAAACACTTATTTTATGTATGAAACATGACCACAAAATATTTGAGAATTCTTCCTAGGGGATCTTAATGGATTTTGCTGTATCTCTATGGAGACAGATTTAGGTTCTTGGTTTTTGTTTTTCTTTTCCTTTTTTTTTTTTTTTTTTTTGGTTTATTTTTGAGATAGAGTGCAAGTGGGGGAGGGACAGAGAGAGAGGGAGACACAATCGGAAGTAGGCTCCAGGCTCTGAGCTGTCAGCACAGAGCAGAACAAGGGTATTGAACCCACGGACCATGAGATCATGACCTGAGCCAAGTTGGACACTTAACCGACTGAGCCACCCAGGCACCCCAGGTTCTAGGTTTTTCTATTTAATATCTGCATGACTTGGGGCAAATTGTCTAAAGGTTCTAAGCCTCAGTTTCTTCATCAGAAAACTAGAATAATATGTCTACTTCATAGTATTGTTGTGAGGATCACAATAAATGTAATGGTGTATAAAACATCTAGCATAGCCCATAGTACAGAATAAATGGGCAGTGAATATTAGTTCTCTTCCTCAATCCAACTCCTACCTCCCTAACCTCCCCAACCTCCCCAGCACAGCCACCCCCCCCATACCTAAAGTCATTCACAACATCATAAAACCTATGCACTAGGGGAAGAAACACTTGCAATACAAAAATGACAGTCAAATCTTTTGGCTCAAGAAGATTTTATAAAATTGTGGCGCCTGGGTGGCTTAGTTGGTTATATATCCAACTCTTGATGTCGGCTCAGGTCTTGATATCAGCTAGGTCTTGATCCCAGGGTCATGGGATCCAACCCCACATTGGGGTCTGTGCTGATGGTGCGGAGTCTGCTTAAGATTCTCTCTGTTGGGGCACCTGGGTGGCTTAGTTGGTTAAGCATCCAGCTTCAGCTCAGGTCATGATCTCAAAGTTTGTGGGTTCAAGCCCTGCATCGGGCTCTGTGCTGACAGTCTGGAGCCTGCTTGGGCTTCTCTCTCTCTCCTCTCTCTGCTCCTGCCCTGTTTGTACTCTCTCTTTCTCTCAAATAAATGAATTTAAAAAGATTCTCTCTCTCTTTCCCTCTGTCCCTCTCACCCGCTCACTTGGTCTTTCTAAAATGAAAAAAATTTTTAATTAAATTTCCCACCTTTGTATTTTATTAGAGCAGAAATTGGCAAACTTTTTCTATGGAGTCAAATAATAAATATTTTAGGACTTTGAGGCCATATGTTCTACGAGGCAACTACTCAGCTCTGCTGTTGTTTCACAAAAGCAGCCATAAGCAATATATAATGGCTGTGTTCCAGTAAAATTTTATTTACAGAATCAGGCAGCCAGCCAAATTTGGCCTGCAGGCCATACTTTGCTGACCCTTGTGTTAAAATATTACTCTTACTATTATTAAAAATGGGTGCTTTAAGTCATGTCCTCATTCTAAAGAGATGTATGTTGAAGTATTTACAGATGAAGTGTCATGATTATCTGCAACTTATTTTTGAATTGCTAAAATAAATGTAAGTAAAGTCCTAAAATAAATGAAGGTAGACAGTTGGGTAGAGCAAATGCAGCAAAGTGTTAACAATTGTTGAATTTAAAGTGGAGGGTATTTAGGTATTGGGTGTATTATTCAACTTTCTTGAGTTTGAAAATCATCATACTAAAAAGTTGAGAAATATATATGCCTTAAGAAAGGACTTTGCCATCTAGATATTATTTTGTTTTTTTCTGGATGCCCATCTGTAGCATTTCAGAGTGATTTTGAAAAAATACCAACAGGTAAATGTGATAGAATAGAATTAACACAAGGCTTTGGATTTCCATTCACCAAAATCGCTGCTCCAAGATTCTGAGAACTCTGCAGGCACCTGCATTCATTGTGCTTTTGGTTTATACTTGCTATGGGAATTAAAAGTGACAGGCTGCATTCCCGGTTAGAGCAAATACTAACAAGTTCATGTGATATTCATTGGTTCAGTACACTGGCCCATCCCCTTAAGCAGTTAAAACTATCATATTCATTATCATCGCTATTACTTAGTGTCCAGATTAGGAAGTGGCCCATTAATACAGGTGACCCTTGAACAACTCAGAGGTCAGAGGCACCGACCCCCCACATTTTCAAAAGCCCATTGTATAACTTTTGACTCCTAAAAAACTTAACTACTAATAGCCTCCTGTTGACCAGAAGAGCCTTATCAATAACATAAACAGTCAGATAATGTACTTTTTATATTCTATGTATTATATACTATATACTTACAATAAAGTAAATGAGAAAAGAATATGTTCCTAAGAAAATCATAAGAGTAAATACATCACAGTTCTGTATTGGAAAAAAAAAATCCACATATAAGTGGACCCTTCTGGTTCAAATCAGTGTTGTTCAAGGGTCAGCTGTAATTTGGAACTCTATTTGTCTAACTCACCCTTCACATTCTTAAGTCACCCGGACATTAAACATGCTCAGAAATCTGGTGAGGGAGGGACAATGAATCCAAGTGAAAAGATCCTGTAAACTGAATGAATGTTGGTGACCTTTTGACTAACTAAACACACATAGACCAATATAAGAATTCTGAACCATTAGAGGACAAAGGGGAATGAATGCTACCAATTCCTCTGCACCCTTTCTGCCTCCACAATAATAAGGAATCCAAAATATTTCTTCTGTTCCCCTCTCTGTTCAGACTAGGAATGCTCCAGACTGCACTGGATTAAAAATAAGCCAGGGAAATGCTTTCTCCTTTTTTTTTTTTTTTTTTAAACCATTTTTCCATCCAAGGAGCATAGGTTTTTTATATTCTTAGATACAAAGAACCCAGAATACTTCACTATTTTACTTTAGAGGGGTGACATTTTGGGAAAGTAGTGTCTATAAATGTCTTTGGATTATTTTATATTTCTTAGAGTCCATTTTTGAAATTTTAGTATAAGTGGGGTTACTATGTTTCTAAGTGTCCATAATAACATTTTACATATTCAGTAATTTGAAAAGCCTGCCATGTACATGTACTTTTATCCTTAATAAAGCTGTAATACACAGATTAAGACACTGATGTTTTTTGCTTTTAACTGAAACTTAATTAACTTAATACTATACATGATGTAACTATGTCATGCTGATCAGAAAATGTCACTGATTAGCTAATGGAGAAATAATAAATGCAAATTTGTGACATCAAAATATGAGTATGTCGAAGAAAAATGATAAAAGGACTCCTTGGAGGTGAAAAGACTTATGAACTATGCTTTCAAGATACAACTCAATCAAGGTACTATTAGCATTTAAAATCGCAGTATCAGGTATGTTCAGGTATTATCAAGAATAAGACAGGACAGGTAATTGCTAAGAAGGAGAATAGTCATGGAGGGGGAGGTAGGGTAATCATTGTATGTTAGTCTAGATACTTAAGTTGTGAGCAACAGAAACAAACTAGCTCAGTTAAGCATAAAAGGAAAATTATGTTGTAGTTTACCAAGTGAACAGGAAGCTTGGAGAGTAAGACCCAGATCTGTGCATACTGGTCATGGGAGAAGCAGTACCATTTATTAGTCACTGGTTCAGAACACTCTGCAAAACACAGGATAGCACTCCAACCTTCAAAGGGGTTTTATCTTGGTTGGTGCCATAAGGGAGTGTTTACTGTGCCCTTCCATCATCCTACGGGTTTAGCTGCTTCTGGCTATTGAGGTAGAAGAGAAGACCAGTAAATCACATAGAAATTAACCTATTACATTACTTGTCTCATAGTAAAGCGAGTTATTTAATAAGATACACCGAATGTAATGTCTTGGTATGTAATGTCTTGATGATACCATCCACTAATGGATGGTGCTGCCAGGGGCCTGAAGTGCAGGAAAAGCAAACATAATCCACTGTCTATTAAAATAAAGATTTTCTAGTGCTTCAAAAGAGGTCTGATCACTCTTTCACAAGGTGGCTGATAGGTCCCCTCAAATTAGAGGTGCCATTTTGGAGGCTTACGCTTGGTTACTCTTACTGCTGCTGGCAAACTGGGCACTTACCCAGGGAAACCATGTTAAGTGGAGGAACATGGTATTGAGCATATATATGGCTTCTCTCCCTGTTCTTAGAGCCATTTTATTCCTGAGTTCATTGAGCAAGACTTGAGGTGGCTCATGAGAAAGACTTTCTAACATCCACAGGACACCTGATTAGTATTACTCACCTGATTATAAAATGCTTCCTCTGAAGAAAAATGGAAGAGACCACGGCTTGGCTGACAAATTATCTTCAAGGAAAAGTAAGATACCCCAGCCAAAAAATAATTGATGGGGAAAAGAGGAAACTTAACTGGGCTCAGTAAGCATGAAAACATTAGGACTCGGAGAATTTCAAGTTAGTGTTCATATTTAACCAATCTTGGGGCACCTGGGTGGCTCAGTCGGTTGAGCATCCGACTCTCGAAGTCAGGTCAGGTTATGATCTCCTGGTTCATGGGATCGAGCCCCGCATCAGACTCTGTGCTGACAGCACGGAGCCTACTTGGGAATCTCTCTCTGCCCCTCCTCCCCCTCTTTCAAAATAAATAAATAAACTCAAAACAGAATCTGTAAGTTATTGCAGCTCTTTTGAGGAAGAATGGAGTTTTGAAAAATTTCACTAGCTAAATAAAATTAAATGTGACTTTAACTTACAAAAGCGTCGGCTGAAGTGGGAACCTGCTCTGGACTGACTTGTGTCCCCTCCCTCCCCCATTCATATGTGGAACCCCTTGCCCTCAATGTGACTCAATGGGGAGGTAGGGTTTAGGAGGTAGTTAAGGTTAAATGAGGTCATAAGGGTGGGGCCCTAATCTGTTAGGGCTGTGGCCTTATAGGAAGAAGAAGATTCCACCCCATCCCCTATGTGAGGACACAGCGAGAAGGTTGCCACCTGCAAGCCAAAAAGAGTTCTCACCAGAAACCAAATTGGCCGGTACCTTGATCTTAGACTTCCCAGGCTCCAGAACTGTGAGAAATAAGTATGTTATTTAAGCCACCCAGTTTATGGCATTTTGTTAGGACAGCCCAACCTAACAGCCTTTTGATAGCATTTATATAAGACATAAATATTCACCCAAATTTTGGTCTATTCTGCCAGGTCCATTCACATACCTCTCCCCCTAACCTTCCTTTCACTAATCCTGTCAATTTACTCAGGGACTTGGAATCCAGCCAAATCCTTAGCCAACTCGCAAAGTACTTCTCTTGGGACATGATAACCCTGGATAGAAGGCTAGAAGAGTCATAATATGTATTTGTAATGTTGTAAAGTGTACTTCCTCAAAGACACCCAGTCTTCTCCTCACTGGAAGGGATTTGTGAATTGATTGCTGGGGTGGCCTAGGCTTTGTTGGGCCTGCACTGCAGGAAGGAAAGAAAGAGGGGAAAAGTGAGAAGAGAAGGGAGCAGGAAGGGGAGGAGAAGGGAGGGAGACCTCTAAATACACTGTAAAGACCATAGCTGTGTACCCCTATGGCCCGTGTAAGGAAATATGCCAAATTTCAGGCAATTTGAGCATCCAAATCAGTAATGATGGTGTTATGGTCTGAATCGTGATCCCTCATTCATATGTTGAATTCCTAAACTTTATAATATGGCTCTTTTGGCGACAGGCCCTTTAAAGAGGTAATTAAGGCAAAATGAGGTCATATGGGTGGGCCCTAATCCAACATGACTGGTATCCTTATAAGAAGGGGCAATTATAGGGTGCCTGGGTGGCTCAGTCGGTTAAGCGTCCGACTTCGGCTCAGGTCATGATCTTACAGTTTGTAAGTTCAAGCCCTGCATCGGGCTCTGTGCTGACAGCTCAGAGCCTGGAGCCTGTTTCAGATTCTGTGCCTCCCTCTCTCTCTGACCTTCCCCCATTCATGCTCTGTCTCTCTCTGTCTCAAAAATAAATAAACGTTAAAAAAAGAAAATCACCATTTGATAGCCATCATAGTAATAACTGATCCCAGCAGGAATGTTAATGTATGCTAACAGTAGCAGATAAAAGTTTGATGAGATACAGGGTATTAGTCTTAAAGTCTTTCCCCATAAATTATGAGAGTAAAATCGTAACTTTTTGGCGGCAAACCTGGCAAACACTACCCTAACTAATCAAAGTTAACATCACCAGCAAGGGGACATCATGTGCCTATGTTACGACATAACATCTTGTATTCCAGCCCAAACTGCATTGCCTGAAAACAGTCATAAGGAAACATCAGACAAATCCAAATTGAGAAATATTCTACAAAATAAATGGCCTGTTCTCTTAAAAAATGTCAAGGTCATGAAAGACAAAGACTGGGGAACTACATCAGATTAAAGCAAACTAGGGGCACCTGGGTGACTCAGCCCGTTAAGCATCTGACTTCAGCTCAGTTCATGATCTCACGCTTCATGGGTTCGAGCCCCACGTAGGCTCTGTGCTGACAGCTCAGGGCCTGGAGCCTGCTTCAGATTCTGTGTCTCCCTCTCTCCCTGCCCTTCCCCTGCTCACACTCTGTCTCTCTCTCTCAGAAATAAATAAACATTAAAGCAAACTAAAGAGGCATGACAACTAAATGTAATGTGTGGTCCTGGATTGGACAATTGGCCAACGTTGAATATGAGGTGGATTAAATAGTATTAACAGCAAACTTCCTTGTGGTAACACAACTGCTGTTATGTAAGAACAGATCTGCCATCCAAAGCTGGTCTACCAATCAATAGCCACGGGCCACAATCGCCTCCTCCCCCCGTCCCAGCTATTTAGTGATGATTCAGATGAGCCCTCCCAGTCCTTCGTTCTTTCTCCGGGGCATCCTCCCTATGACTCTCTTGAGTCTTTTTTCCTCTCCTCCTTGACCCCACCCTCCACCTCCTGCCAACCGGGCTCCCTGTTCCTGTCTTCTGCTTCCTCGTTCCCGCCTGTCCGGCCCCCTGGCCCCTTCCACCTCCCGTCGGCAACCTTCCCTCGCAGGTGCGCCCGACACTCCGGCGCTCCGCTGTGCGCTTGCGCTCTGCCCCCGCCAGAGCCGGGCCAGCCGCCGGAGAAGCTTCTGCGCCGCCGGTGCAGTTTGCGCGGGATCCGAGCTCCTGGCCGACGCTCGCGCCAGGCTGGGACAGGTGGCTGCGCTCACCCACAAGGCCGCCCTTCTGCCCGCGATGGGCTGCTCCAGCAGCGCCCTCAACAAGGCCGGCGACGGCAACAGGCTCCGCAGCGGTGAGCAGGGGACCCGGCTCCACCCTCGCCCGGGCCTCGGGGTCGCCTTGCTCCCTAGGGTTCCGAAAGGTGCGACCCGCCCGGCAGGGGGCGGGCTGCTCGCTGAGGACGGGAGTGGAACCCAGGGCAGAGCGCCCCTCCCTCCCGAACTGCAAACTAATTTGCAGCGGGTGCGGGAGCTGCGGCGTGGAGGTCCCGGTGCGCCCCAGCCGCGCGCGCTGCCGGACGCGGGAGGCCGAGGGCCGGGCCCGGGGTTATCCGCGGGGCGAGCGGGGAGGTGGCGTTAAACCCCTACCGCGCTTGGCCGGGGGTTCCCTTAAACAGATGAGTAATTTCCTGCCCTTACAAGAAGTGCTATTTAATCTCCTAAAAGTGCGAACTTTCAGATCATATAAAGCTGCAAATTCCCTGGGAACCATTAGTTTCTGGTCCTAAGGAGAAACGTGATCCCCGTTTTTCTACCAAGACCTTGCCCTTCCGTCAGCATTTCAGCATCAGAGATGGTAACGGATGCGGAGAGCACAGATGGACATTCACTCCATCAAGTAGGATCCTGCACTTTTGAAGAGGTCAGATACACTTCCCCTGCCCTTCGCTTCAGTGTTTCTTGACGAATATGCGTGCCATATAAAGCGGTCATCACCGAAATTCAACAAATATATTTTGAGCGTCTATTATGCGATAGCCAGGTGCCTGGCTAGATGCTGGAGATACAAGTGACCCTACTTTTGAGGGTCAGGGATAGAAGAGACAGGCAATAAACAAGTTAAACGAATGATTAAGATACGTTTCTGACCGTGGTAAATCCTGTGAAAAGAGTAAGCAGATTAATGAACTAGAGAATGGGTTTTATAAGCACTTCTTAGATTTTGAATGGCTGACATTTTGGATAAAGCTTCGAAGGTTAAGTAAATTCCTTCAAATTAGTTTGCAGTCATATTCAAGGCTACCTGAAGGGGAAAATTTGCACTCAAGTTCATTCTTTTCCACAGGTCTTCTTTTAGCATCTTGTGTTATTCCAATAACACAGAAATGTCTTTCTCTCTGATTTTGTAGTAGCACAGGGTTTTCGTGAATGCTGTTTCAGAGTTGAGACACCGTGTCCTAGTTAGAAGTATGTTGCGTTGAATTCATTTTCGTGGTGTGTTATAATTTATTTTTAATTTCAGTAGATAACAGAAAGCAATAAAAAGTTTAGAAATAAGCAAAGTAATTAAAGCCATGTTTAAGTGTGATTCCAAACCCTTTGTCTCTGACAATACAAAGTGAAGAAATATCCATTTCTTGTGTACAATAGTTGCTGACCTTTCTCCTAAAGAAAAGAAAGCCTCTGTACCCCAAATATGCTCTCAAGAGGCCAGTGCAAAAAGTTAGTTAACTGATTAATTAGAGGCTAGTACAAGGAGCAATTTCTTTAACATTTCATTTTATTTTATGAAGTCAGGTGGATTTTGCATCCTGCTCCATGATAAATCCTTGTTGGTTTCAATATGAAAAATTGAGGAGAATTGATGCTTCAGGAAGGTACACCATATTTGGTTTTTCTCATCCCCTTCCATGGTCCCAGATATCCTAGGAGTAACATACTGATTTAAAAAGCAGAGAACTAAATCGTCATAGATTTTTTTTGATAAAAACATGACTGAGGGGAATGTTACTCTTAGGGAAGGGCAAAAGTATCCAATAGGAGGAAAGGGTTTTTAATCCTCTCAAAAAATAATGAACAACGTTTAAAAAAGAAAAAACAACTTTATCACCAGTATTAATAACTGTCTACATAAGTCACACCTTTTCATTTTTTATTCATGCTTTCATCATTGTTCTAAGTTTTCACAGATGTTGTTCTGAAAGAAATATTTAAATGCCTGACAACCAGTTTCAGTGCATTGAAAATTAATTAACACGCTACATAAACTGCTCAATGCACGTATTAAATCAGTCAACAGGTGCATTTTGCTTTTGATGCCCAATCACACAATACTCTCTTGTAATTGGATACTATTGTGTGTTCATCAGCATTTCAATGCTGATCCATGATCTTGGAGGCTCAATAAATAATTCATTCCTGTTTCTGCAGCTCAAAACTTCTTTAAATCCTATATAGAATCCTAAGTCTGTGGGTATGAGCTTTTAGATGAAAAAATCCAAGTATATTAAATGTCCTGTATATGCATTTACTCACTGTACCCCTGGTACCTAACAATATTTGGCGCATAGTTGTTGAATGAATTACTTCATTTACTCTTTAAGACAATACTATGACTAAGTATTATGATCATCTCCATTTCACACATAAGGAGCCCTGTGACCTTGGGCAAATTATCTACTCTTAAAAGTCAGAGCTGGGCTTTGAATTCAGGTACTCTGATTCCAGAGCTTGACTTCTTTCTCTTTAAACCACCTGTGATAACTAGATTTAAATCTGATTTATTTTATTTTTTTATTTTTTTTAATGTTTATTTATTTTTGAGAGAGAGAGAGAGAGACAGCGTGTGAGCAGGGAAGGGGCAGAGAGAGAGGGAGACACAGAATCCAAAGCAGGCTCCAGGCTCCTCGCTGTCCTCACAGAGCCTGAAATGGGGCTTGAACTCACCAACAGTGAGATCATGACCTGACGGAAGTCAGATACTTAACCGACTGACCCACCCGGGCACCCCGATTTAAATCTGATTTAAATTTCAGATCACTCTGGATCCCCATTAGAGGTGTGTTCATCCACTATGCAAACAACAAAAGAAATACAATAAAATGTAATAGAGCGTTATAATTTAATAAATTTAATAATATAATCACAATATTATAATCTCTAAATAAGATATGTATTGTAATATATTATACAGATGTGATATATAACTTATAAATTTATTGGATATTAATATATAATATACATATTTTAACACATATTTGTTTACCCCTAGATAAGTTGGTAAAATATGAAGCTTATATATATTACTTCCAACTATAAACTATAAATATTTGGGGGACATTTGTTTAACCCTAGAGGTTTTTTTTAATGTTTATTTATTTATTTTGAGAGAGAGAGAGAGCAGGGAAGGGGCAGAGAGAGAGGGAGGAAGAGAGAATCCCAAGCAGGCTCCGTACTGCCAGCGCAGAGCCCAATGTGGGGCTCAAACCCATGAACCATGAGATCATGACCTGAGCTGAACCTAAGAGCTGGACTCAGTCGATGGACTGAGCCACCCAGGTGCCCCTAACCTTAGATGTACATAGATGTAGAGAAACTACCAGTGTCCTCCCATAGAGATACAGATAATCTTCCTATCATACCAGAGATTCTTTAAATTTACAGTATCAACCTTTAAAAATTTTTTTTTAATGTTTATTTACTTTTTGAGAGAGAGAGAAGGCATGCGGGAGGAGCAGACGGGGGCAGACAGAGGATCCAAAGTGGGCTCTGCATTGACAGCAAATAGCCAGATGTAGCGCTTGAACTCATGAACCAGGAGATCATGACCTGTGCCAAAGTCGGATGCTTAATCGACTGAGCCACCCAGGCACCCATCACAATATCAACCTTAAAACCCTATGGGTTGATGTTAAAATATATGAACTAGCCTGTAAACTGGATTTGTGTTGACAGTTCTGCCCAACTTAATTTTCTGTAACTGGCTTAAGAACTGTTGTACATGATGCAGTATTAGCCTATAAGCAAAAGAATCATTAAATAATGGGTTGGCGTAGGTTACCTCTGAGATCTCTTATAGCTCTAAAATCCTATAGCATTAAAATATGAAGCTGTTTATTTTCTGGGCTTAAGTTTAAATCAGGTAGCAGCTACTTGATTAGGTTGCTGTTAGGCTGAATAGGAAAAATCCATTCTACCGATCACACAGATGCATTTGTTCTGACCCAACAGACACCAGATGACTGACTAGGGAAAGAGGTGTGGAGGGATCAGGACAAAGGTGGATAGTCAACTAACTACCCAGTGCTACTCAAAGTGTAGAGCAGGGCCTGGTACATGGTACGCATAGATTTTTACTCAATGCCTTAAAATGTGCAAGGAAAGAGGCTTTTCTTTCCAGAAGGACTATTAGACAGATTGAGTGGAATTTCTTATGTTTGTGGAAGCAAATTCTAATTATTAGGGCAATATTCTATTCACAATTGCTGTTCTTTTCAGAGCCCCACGGATCTGATGGAATCTGAACACAAAGGTTTTGTTGATTTTACAGACTAATGGACCCACAGGTGTCTAGGTCTTTGTATCCGAACCTTCCTCCCTGCCAGCCTTCTGTGTACATGCACAATTATTGCTTTTCTCTTTCCTAATATAAATCGCCACCCGTTTCTGGCAGACTTTCTTCCTGAGATCTTACAGCTTAAGCACCAGGATTGACAAAGTAAATAGATGGTAATTATTGACAAATTCATTGCTAGGTTAATGTGTACATTTTCACCGACAGCTATAATCATTTGTTTATTCTCACCTGAACTCTTGCTAGCTGCTTGGAGTCCATGTTACCTAGGCAATAGAATGAGGCTTGAATTTCATGCTGTTATGTGAATTGTTCTTTGTTCTGTGGAGATACCTTCAGCCTTCAACCAATATTTTCACATAGTGACATTTCAGTCCTAAGCAGACATTTTTTCTTTGTAATTGAAGAATAAACATCAAGATTAAAACTCATTAAAAAAATTTTTTTAATGTTTATCTTTGAGAGAGAGAGAGACAGAGTGTGAGTGGGCAAGGGGTAGAAAGAGAGGGAGACACAGAATCCGAAGCAGGCTCCAGGCTCCGAGCTATCAGCACAGAGCCGGAAGCGTGGCTCGAACTCACGAACCGTGAGATCATGACCTGAGCTGAAGTCAGACGCTTAACCAACTGAGCCACTCAGGTGCCCCAAAACTCATTTTAATGGACTTTCCTTGCATGCAGATGTTATATAAATGGGGTTTCTTTCTTGAAAATGCTAGAAGTAGGAACCAAGTCTTGTATGTCTTTGTGTCCCCTCTAGAGCCTGGCATACAGAGGATGTTTGGCAAGTTTTTGTTGTAGGGTGGTTATTACATACAGCTAATTAAAATGGAACATAAGAATTGCATACATGGGGGCGCCTGGGTGGCTCAAAGGATTGGGCGTCCAGGCCTAGATTTCGGCTCAGGTCTGGATCTCACAGTTTATGGGTTCAAGCCCCATGTCAGGCTCTGCGCTGACAGTGCAGAGCCTCCTTGGGATTCTGTCTCTCTCTGCTCTGCTCTTTCTCTCTCAAAAATAAATAAATAAACTTTTTAACAAAGAGGGAATTGCTTGAGTGGTTCAAAAATTTGCAAACAGTTGAAAAATGCATGCTGTGAAAAGTATACCTCCGGTCCTGTTTGCACCAGCTACTTAGTTCCAATCACACCCATGGGTAAATACTTTTATTAGGTGGGGTTTTTTAAATTTTTCTAAAGTTTCCTTATACATTGTAAATATTGTTTCCCTCTCTAATCTTCATTATAAAATGTATTATACCCACCATTCTTCACCTTGTTCTTTTCACCTAACAAGACGGACATCTTTCTATCTTGATATATAGAGAACGTCTTTCTCCTTTTTTATCCTTGCTTAATAATCCATCGTGTGATTTGTTTAACCAGTCCCCTATTGATAGGCATTTGGTTTGCTTCCAATTTTTTCTAGTGCAAACAAGGCTGCAACGAATTCCTTTATATATGCATCATTTTGAATGTGTTCAAGCACAGCTGTAGAACAATTTCCCAGAAGTGGCATTATTGGATTAAAGGGTATGTGCATTTATGATTTTGACGGATATCTGCCTAAATGCCTTCCATAAGACTTGTACCAGTTTACACTCTCCTCAACAGTATAGTTCTCTCTCTCTCTCTCTCTCTCTGCCCCTCCCTTGCGCACGCACACACACACACACACACACACACACACACACACACACACTCTGTCTCTCAAAAATAAATAAACATTTAAAGAAAACTAAAAAATAAAAGGGGCACCTGGGTGGCTTAGTCGGTTGAGCCTCCAATTTCGGCTCAGGTCATGATCTAGCTGTTCGTGAGTCTGAGCCCCACATCAGGCTCTGTGCTGACGTCTCAGAGCCTGGAGCCTGCTTTGGATTCTGTGTCTCCTTCTCTGTCTCTGCCCCTCCCCTGCTCACACTCTTCTCTGTCTCTCTCAAAGATAACATTACAAAAAAACAATTTTTTTTTGAAACATTTCAGTAAGTTTCTTATAAAATTGAAGGACTTTCGAGATTAGTGCAGCCACATCAAAACATAGGTGTGAAGAAGTCAGGAGACAAAGCAGGAGCTCCCCTTGGTTCCAGATACTTTGGACTGTGATCTCATTTAATCTCCACAAGAGCCTTCTGAAGCAAACATCTGTATCACCAAATGCAGCTAGGAAACTACAGCTTCATGGGGATAAATAGCTTGTCCGAGATCTCAGAGCTAGCAAGTGATAGGGCTGAAGCCCAGTGTGTGTGACTCAGAAGCTGCTACTCTTTTCACAGTCCAGTTCCATCTGGAGTCTAGTCCACTTCTGCGATAACTCATTGTATGGCCTTCCCTGTAGGAAAAACACAATCCATATTTGTTTGGTGGGTGGATGGGAGAATGGATGGATTGACAGAGATGGGGACTCAGGGGAGTGAGAAGTCCTATTTAGAAAAGCACAGGGATTTCAACAACAGCCAAATGATGGAAAGAACCCAAATGTCCATCAACTGATGAATAGATAAAGAAGATGTGGTTTGTAGATACAATGGAATCCTGCTCAGCAATGAGAAAGAATTAAATCTTGCCATTTTCAACACTGTGGATGGAACTGGAGGGTATTATGTGAAGTGAAATAAGTCAGTCAGAGAAAGACCGATATCGTATGTTTTCACTCATATGTGGATCTTGAGAAACTGAACAGAAGACGTTGGGGAAAGGGAAAGGAAAAAATAGTTTCAAACAGAGAGGGAGGCAAACTATAAGAGACTCTTAAATACAGAGAACAACTGAGGGTTGATGGCAGGGGTGGGGGAGAAGGGAAAATGGGTGATGGGCATTGAGGAGGGCACTTGCTAGGATGAGCACTGGCTGTTGTGTGTAAGCGATGAATCATGGGAATCTACTCTCAAAGCCAAGGGCACACTGTATACGCTGTGTGGTTAGCTAACTTGACAGTAAATGATTTAAAAAAAAAAAAGGCAGAGGGAGAGTAGGAATCAGGACCCAGGTAATAACAGAAACTGGAAGGAAACATTGGTTGAGGTGGGCTTGGGAAGAGAATAGGTTGTGAAGAGGGTCTCCTAATCAGGCAGGAGAAAGTCAACACAGCAAAACAAAGCTTTATTGTGTTCTTTTAATTCATGTTCCTGTAAGGTTGCCACATATCCCAGGTATTATCCACAGTTTCACTTCTGTGTTAATGTTTTATAACATCAAGTTTAAAATAAAAACCTAACACTTGTGGGGGGTTACTGAAAGGCTCACCAAAACTGATAAAAGCATCAAACTTGGCCAGGCTTCAAAAGCTGGTGTGTTTAACTGCATGTAGTTCTAGGTAATTTTTTTAAGCAAAATACCAGAATATAGCTCTCCAGGTGAGTGTTAATGTCTGGGAAGTATCAAAATGACCTCAGAAGCTTCTTTACAGGGGTGCCTGGGTGGCTCAGTCAGTTAACCGTCCAACTTCAGCTTAGGTCATGATCTCGCAGTTCATGGGTTCAAGCCCTGTATCAGGCTCTGTGCTGACAGCTCAGAGCCTGGAGCCTGCTTCGGATTCTGTGTCTCCCTCTCTTTCTGCCCCTCCCCCACTCATTCATTTTCTCTCTCTCTCTCAAAAATAAGTAAACATTAAAAACAAAAAGAAGCTTCTTTACGTTCCCAGGGATGTTGCTATTGTTCACGTTCTTTGAACCCCTCCTTGGGAGTTTACATCAGGTTCTGGAGTTCATTCTTTTGTATATATTCAAGGGTGTCAGAGGTTTGCCCTTTAAAGATTAAGATTGAAAAGAAAAACCACATTGTGTTAAACAGCTAAACACCCATGGGAATTACTTTATGAAGGTAAATGAAATAGGCCAGGCGATGCCAGTGTGCTCAGAAACAAGGAGTGGTCATTGGAAAAAGGCAAGGAAAAGAAAGGGCAGCCTGTGTTGTAGGGGCAACTTCAGCTGACATCACTTTCTTCCCCATGGAAGGACCCAAGGATCTGTGGGTCCCCAGGATAACTGGGCTGGGCTGTGGTGACTGGGTGGCTGGAGTCCCACACCTAGGAGGGATGACCCTTTTTTCTCAAGACTACATACTCAACAGTTCCTTATGGCTGCTCCTCTGTCCTGGCTTCTCTAATGAGACAAAAGAACTCAAGACCCAATAACATGTTCTTCATTCATACTGAACACTGCTTGACATTCAAATCTGTATGGCTCTGAAAACTTGCTTGAGATGAGCACATTATATCAGGCTAGTTTAGATAAATGGAGTGTCCAAATGTACATTAAGTAGAAAAGTCAAGATGCAAGAAGATCAAGAAGCATCCGTAGACAGCAAAATGGCACCCCTGCCCTATTGATCTACTGTATGGTCACCAAAACTCACATTTCATTTATAAACAATGTACTCTGTAGCCATGACAGTGTAGAACAGTGTAGAACATGACAAAGCAGACATCAAAACAGCATGAATTAACACCATCCAAGATAGATATAAAATGAACATGACCTCATAAGCCAAAGATGGAAATGACTCATGTTCAAGAGGCCACTCAACAAGCCTTCTCTATGATCTGAACCCCTAGCATTTCCTGGCTTCTTTGTAGCTGTTCCTTTTGCCTCGCCCCTAGGTACCCCCTTTCCCAGACCCCCCTCTCTCAGTGACGGACCTGTCTCCTCTCCACTAAAAGACATCCACTTCCTTGGATGTAGCATCAAACCAAGGTTTTTTTGTTTGTTTGTTTGTTTTTGACTATCAATTAATAGTCTGTTCCTCTCATCAGGATTTTCCCGTGTGGTGACAATACTTTCTCAAGCCTGTAATATATTTTTCCTTACACTGAGTGAAAATGTTTTCTTCAGAGGCTTGCCTTTAAAACCTCCTCTTAAAGGGTCCCCGCAAGATGAGAACATTCCACGCTTTGCAGACAGCCCTGATTGATCTGTCATTGTTACGTTCTCAGCCTTGCCCACCTAAATACTCCTCTAGTTCTGTTGATGGTGACAGCAATATATTTGTCCCTGTGTTGCATGTATCAGAGTCCCCCAGCCTGTGAGAATGAGTTTCAGTGTGCCAGCATTTCTTCCAGCCCTTAAGGCAGCTGGGCAGGGAGGGACTTTGCTGTTATTGATAGTGATAAGGAACTCTTTCTCCTTTTCCCTTTAGTTGATTTTGGGGAGGGGAGCTATTCTTACCGTTTCCATTTTCCTAAGACTGATAGGAACCACATAGTTTCTTTTGGCTAATTTCCTTTTCCTTTGCAGTGGAGTAGTAGCCTCTATAGACTAGATGGTTATGAGAGGATTTGAATGTGAGTGTGTTTGTGTGTGTGTGTGTGTGTGTGTGTGTGTGTGTAAATTTCAACATATGGGAGACCGTATAGAGTGCTGATTAAGAATGTGGGTCTGGAGTTAGACTGGCTTCAAATCCTGGTTCATGATAACTTATTAGTGGTATAACTTTGAGCCACTCAATCTCCTTGTGCCTCAGTGACTTCATCTGTAAAACGGAATTAACAATAGTACCTATTTCATAGACTTGTTCTAAGGAATAAAATCAGTTAATACATAAAAAGCACTTAGAGGTAGCCTAAATAGTGCTTAGAATAAGGGTTGACAAACTTGCCTGCTGGCCAAATCCAGCCCACCACTTGTTTTCGTAAATGAAGTTTTATAGGAACACAATTATGTCTATTCATTTACATGTCATTTGACTGCTTTCTTACCATGGTGACAGAGTTGAGTAGTTGCAATAATGACCCCAATCCAGCAAAGCTGAAAACATTTACTGTCTGTCCCTTTACAGAAAAAAAAAATTGCTGACCCCTACCTAGAATATTGCCTAGTAAGTCCTCAATAAAAATTGCCTGTCATTAACATCAATTTTAGTAAATCTCAATTTTTTTTGTATTGCTTTTCCAAGATCAAGTTTTGTTTTTTTTCCTCAAGATCAAGTTCTAAATCCTGGAGTTTGTTGATTTCCTGACATTTTCATTTTGGTAAATTTGTAAAAGGAAAGGAACTGTTAAAAATATTAAGTTAGTAATAAGGGCACCTGGGTGGCTCAGTCGGTTAAGTGTACGACTTCAGTTCAGGTCATGATCTCGCGGTTTGTGGGTTCGAGCCCTGCGTCAGGCTCTGTGCTGACAGCTCAGAGCCTGGAGCCTGCTTCAGATTCTCCCTCTCTCTCTGCCCCTCCTCGGCTCATTCTCTATCTCTTTCTCTCTCTCAAAAATAAATAAACATTTGAAAAAAATCTTTAAAAAATTGTCTTTAAAAAAACTATTAAGTTAGTAGTAGCACAAGTGGTACAAAAATAACAAAAAATCATAAAAGTGGAATGGGAATGATCCAAGTTTATGAAACGGTTTTTCTAAAGCTATCAGATGTTATATTGCTAGGTTACATGCTCTTGTACTTTTGCTGCTATATTAAAAAAAAAACTTTTATTTTAGAAAAGTTTTAGATTTACAGAAAATTCATGAAAGTAGTGCAGAGAGTTCTCATAGACCCCATACCCACTTTCCCTTATTACTAACATCTTGCATGAGTAGGGCAGGCTTGTCACAATGAATGAACCAATGCTGATACATTATTATTTTAAAAAATTGTTTTAAGGTTTTTATTTATTTTTGAGACAGAGAAACAGAGCACGAGTGGGGGAGGGGCAAAGAGAGAGAGAGAGAGAGACAGAATTTGAAACAGGCTTCAGGCTCTGAGCTGTTAGCACAGAACCTGAGGCAGGGCTCGAACTCACAAACCATGAGATGGTGACCTGAGCTGAAGTTGGACACTTAACCGACTGAGCCACCCAGGCGCCCCACTGATACATTATTATTTACCAAAGTCCATGCTTTATTCAGATTTCCTCAGTTTTTCTCTAATGTCCTATTTCTGTTCTAGAGTCCCATTCAGGATTCCACACTACAGTTAGTTGTTGTGTTTCCTTAGGCCCCTCTTGACTATGACAGTTTCTCAGACTTGTTTTCGATGACCTTGACAGTTTTGAGTACTGGTCAGGTATTTTGAGGACCATCCCTCAATTGGGATTTATCTGTTGCTTTTCTTATGATGCTCCTAGGCTTGTGGGTTTTGGGAGGAAGACCACAGAGGTAAAGTGCCCTTCACATCACATCATATCAAGGGTACAAGTTCTCAGTGTGACTTATTACTGCCTCCTAAGCTTTTCTAAGATTCTGAAGCATGAAGGAGGGCGAATGTAGATTTTTGTTTTATACTCTAGTCTTACTGAAATCTTACAGTTAAATTTAAAAAAAAAATTTTTTTTAATGTTTATTTATCTTTGAGAGAGAGAGAGAGAGAGAGAGAGAGAGCGAGCAGGGGAGGAGCAGAAAGAGAGACACAGAATCTGAAGCAGGATCCATCCAGACTCTGAGTTGTCAGCACAGAGCCTGACCTGGGGCTCGAATCCATGAACTGTGAGATCATGACCTGTGCTGAAGTCGGATGCTTAACCCACTTACCTTGTGGAGTTTTTAGGAAGATTGAGTGAGATAATCCACAAAAAGCCCTAGGCAGAATGCCTCAATAAACATCAGCCACAAGGCCTGTTCAGGTTGGTGAAGTGTCGCAACTTATGCCTATTAGAGACATGATCTTCACTTTCTCCCTCCTCTCCTTGCTCATCGAGATGCCTTTGATTTCGTAGACTCGATTTCTGCCCAAATGTTGGATCCCCGTGTGCCAGTAATGACCATCAGTCAATGAAGCGGTCTTTTTTTAGTGGTGAATACTGTTGATAATTTCAAAAGTGATGTTTTCTGCAATAGCTTCTTTGAAGTAAGAGTCTATCTTCTAGGAGTCTAAAAGAAATAAAATGAAATTGGAAAATCTTTTCTGAAGGAGGTAACTATTTGTCATTACTTGGCTCTGTAGCTTTTAGATATCAGCCTTCCCCCTCTTCAGGCCCTACATCTCCATGTATGCTCATCAAGTGTTCCAGAAGTGTCTCTGCAACTACATGTTCTTGTTTCTTTATAGTTACATTTCCACATTAGGTTTACCTTCATATTTTATCAAATTTACTTTGTGATGGTCAAAACTAAGTTTAAATGTATCAAACCAGGTAGTTCTATTAAAAAAGATGGCTTGTTCAGGGTGCCTGGTGGCTCAGTCAGTTAAGCATCGGACTTTAGCTCAGGTCACGATCTCACTGTTCATGGGTTCGAACCCTGCGTCAGGCTGTGTTGACAAATTCTCTGTCTCCCTCTCCCTCTGTCCCTCTGTTGCTCACGTGCTCTCTCCCTCTCTCTCTCTCTCAAAAATAAATAAACATTAAAAAAAAAAAGAAGCTTCATGGGTGCCTGGGTGGGGCTCAGTTGGTTAGGCATCCAACTCTTGATTTTGGTTCAGGTCATGATCTCATGGTTCGTGAGTTCGAGCCCCACGTTGGGCTCTGCACTGACAGCGCTGAGCCTGCTTGGGATTCTCTCTGCCCCTTCCCTGCCCATGCTCTTTCTCTCAAAATAAATAGATAAATAAATAACATTTAAAAAATTATTTTAAAAAAATATGGCTTTTCCGATTTTTATTTACCATCTCTAGGATTTTTTTTTGCCTGATGGTTTCACACTTCAGTTACATGGGGTATTGCTTAAGTTCATCTCTCTTCAACATGAATGCCCTGCCAACATCTACTGACTGACAGAACGCGCCCTTGGGGCTTAGCATTTGTGCCACGGCCCGCGAGGAAAGTGTTTTTACATACTTTAGTGAGGGAAGAGCACAGACACATCTAGAATAGCTCCACAAATGTTTGTTGGATAAATGATATGATGAAAGTGGGGAGAAAACAAAGAAAGAAAATGGGAAAGAAGATGAGTAGACTCTTCCCTTGGGGCTGACTCATGTGGCATCTGGGTTCCCAAAGCCCAAAAGCTGCAGGAACCTAGAAATGGTGGCAGCAAGGGAAAATACCAGGGAACCCCCCCCCCCCCCCCCCCCCACCCCCGCCATTCTCATTGATTCTCTAGAAAACCCAGCAGACAAACCAGTGAGGTCTCTGGGATGTCTGATGGGTCATAGCCATGGGATAGGAAATATTGACCTCAAGTTTTTCTCCTCGCTGGGTAGAAACTTTTCATTTCTGATTAGGGTAATGAACGGAGTTGAAAAGCTTTCATTGTAATGTGAATTTCAGGTATGTTAGCTCTAGTTCTAATCCCTTCTGTAATGTTGCCTAGTATTTAACTTCTTTGTGTGCCTATCACAACGGTGCTTACAACCAGGGTTCTGTTAGTTCAGCTGTCACAACAAATTTGTGCATGGATCAACTTACAACAGAATCAAGAGAGATAATGAGCACCAAAGGATTAGGCCCAGAGCAGTGTATGATTTGATAAAATGTAGGGTTCAGAAAACAGACACATCTTTAAACAACTTTGGATGTGGAAACAATGCATCTCTCCACAATATTTATTATATAGTAATACAGATTAGGCACAGAATGTCTTCTGTGTGTGGACCAAAAAATCTCACTGCTTCAAGTTAGAGTGCTAGAAGAAATGATGTAGTACCTTCTTCTACCTCAAGGAGGTATATCTGGGATTCACAAAACCACACAGACAGAGCATGTGGAGATTCTTGGGTGAGAGGTAAGGCATAGGTACCAAGTCGTACTTAGTGAGGGAAGTAGCCATTATTTGAATTTCCATGCAGACAGTAAACTTTTTTTTTTCTGACAATAAACTTAAGGATGGAAGGGACCAGATCTTCCTTGTCAACCGCTGTAAACTGCTCAGCTCAGAAGAGGCATATTAGGCACTCGAATACTTGAATTCAGTGAATAAGTGAAATCAAAGCCAACAAACAGTGGGGCGCCTGGGTGGCGCAGTCGGTTAAGCGTCCGACTTCAGCCAGGTCACGATCTCGCGGTCTGTGAGTTCGAGCCCCGCGTCAGGCTCTGGGCTGATGGCTCGGAGCCTGGAGCCTGTTTCCGATTCTGTGTCTCCCTCTCTCTCTGCCCCTCCCCCGTTCATGCTCTGTCTCTCTCTGTCCCAAAAATAAATAAAAAACGTTGAAAAAAAAAATTAAAAAAAAAAAAAAGCCAACAAACAGAATGAAAGAGATTTATTTATAAAAAGCTGCTGGTGGACTTTATTAATGCCAGTCAAGTCCTGCCTGACATTATGAATACTATCACATTATTGATCAATAATCACATTAAAAAAATTTTTTTAATGTTTTTATCTTATTTTTGAGACAGAGACAGAGCATGAGCAGGGGAGGGGCAGAGAGGGAGACACAGAATCCAAAGCAGGCTCCAGGCTCTGAGCTCTCAGCACAGAGCCTGACGCGGGGCTTGAACTCATGACCTGAGCTGAAGTCGGACGCCCAACCGACTGAGCCACCCAGACACCCCAATCAGTAATCACATTTTATTTTTTTTTTTTTTTAATTTTTTTCAACGTTTTTTATTTATTTTTGGGACAGAGAGAGACAGAGCATGAACGGGGGAGGGGCAGATAGAGAGGGAGACACAGAATCGGAAACAGGCTCCGGGCTCCGAGCCATCAGCCCAGAGCCTGACGCGGGGCTCGAACTCACGGACCGCGAGATCGTGACCTGGCTGAAGTCGGACGCTTAACCGACTGCGCCACCCAGGCGCCCCAGTAATCACATTTTAAAACTTACCATGGTAACGACACAATTCTGTAGGTCAACATTGATAGTTTTATAGTGTTTAGGGGACTATTTATCCAAGCTCTTTAATGTTGACGTTCATTCTTTCTGTTGCTCAGTTAGCTATAATTTATTTGACAGGGGCCACCACTAGACCACACAGGACCTTTGTGAAATTAGAAAAAGATGCCCTCCCCGCCCCTGACACATGCAGCCTTGCAGCCTGCAGGTGCACAGAGGCTGGAGTTGAGCTCTCTCTCTCTCTCTCTCTTTCTCTCCCTCTCAGAATGCCCTGTGCAGTGAGAAACCCGCACCTGCCTAGCTGTATGCTGCTCCCCCCAGTTTACTGAGTACCTTCTCACGTCACACAGTATATTGGGGAATACGCATATTATCACCTCAGTCAATTCTCCAAAGTGGCCTGAAAGGCAGCTCTCATATTCCCATTTTACAGATAAGGAAACTGAGGTCTAGAGAGGTTAGGAGCTTGTCTAGATTGTACAGTTGAATAAACGGTGAAATCAGGATTCACATCCAACATCAGAACAGTCTGGAATGCACTGTTCCAGCTGAAGAGGAGGAAGATCAAACAGATCCAAAAATCCTACTTCCCTCAGCGGCTGGGGATAAAAACATTCTGAAGGATATGCAGTCTGGTGCCTGAGAGGAAGTGTTTGTGGCAACTGTAGACTTCATTGCTGTATTCTCTGAGAGGCGGTTTGAAATTACCATTTATTTTCCAACCTTTTCAGTTTTTTACTTCGATCTCTTTTTTTCTGAATAAGCTTAGAGAAAGGTACCGATACTAGAATGAATGAAATTACCTTACGTGTCTGTTTGCCCACCATAATGTCTTCCTTTCTAGGGCCATCAAGTGAGGTATGATACCGGTGACGGCTAGCATGGACTGTCACTCAGTGGTGCCGGTCACTGTGCCGGTGCTTTCCACTAGCAATGTGATGCATGGAGTCCTCACAACGACTCTGCTGATACTGTTCCCATTTTACAGGTGGTGAAACTGAGGCACAAAAAAGGCTTAATCAGGCTAGTGAGTACAGGAATCAGGACTTGAACCCGCCACATTATGGGTGTTGTCTTCAAGGTCATATGATCTCTGCCCTGCCTTTTAGAACAGATTGTGCTTTACTCTCACATAGGAAAAAAGAACTTTGGGGCTATTAGGTAAGAACTATTACCTCCAGGGGCACCTGAGTGGCTCATTTGGTTAAGCGTCCAACTTCACCTCACGTCATGATCTCACAGTTCATGGGTTCAAGTCCCATGTCAGGCTCTGGCTGACAGGTCAGAGCCTGGAGCCTGCTTTGGATTCTGACACTCTCTCTCCCTCTCTCTGCCCCTCCCTTATTCTCTCTCTCTCTCTCTCTCTCTCTCTCTCTCTCAAAAATAAGTAAATAAACATTAAAAAACAAAGGAGAAATAAAAAGAACTATTACCTCCAAAAGCATTCCTTTCAAAATTCAAGCAGAATGCAGTTCATTAATATAAATACAAAAGGAATGTGGTGTCACCAAACTTTTCTCTTTTTTTTTTTTTTGGTGATTATTTTATTTATTTTTGATTTTTTTCCTCAAGTTTTTATTTAAATTCCAGTTAGTTAACACAGAGTGCAATATTATAGTTTCAAGTGTAGAACTGAGTGATTCATCACTTTCATACAACACCCAGTGCTCATCACAAAACTGCCCTCCTTAGTACCCATCACCCATCTAGCCCATCCCCCATCCACCTCCCCTCCAGTAATCCTCAGGTTTGTTCTCTATAGTTAAGATTTGGTGATTAAAAAAAAAAAAGTTTTGGTGATCATTTTATTTATCTATTTGTAAAAGTTTATTGACTTATTTTGAGAGAGAGAGAGAGAGCAGGGGAGGGGCAGATAGAGAATCACAAGCAGCCTCTGTGCTGCCAGCATGGAGCCTGACGCAGAGCTCGAACTCACGAACCGCGAGATCATGACCTGAACCAAAACCAAGAGTCAGATGGCTTAACCGACTGAGCCACCCAGGTGCCCCAAGATTTGGTGATCATTTTTAAGATGTTTTATCTCCTTTGAGCTACCTTAGAAAAATATTAGAGACAGTGACATTCTTCTGTAATATTTCCCAGTTTGGCTGACTATTTTCAGGTTATATTATAAAAATATTACATGTCAAAGACATTTGCCTACTTCAAGTATATCAATAAGATTAGGAAAAGTACCTAAGAATGAAAATTGATACTGTGATCATGGGCATAAATGTTCTAGTTATGGCAAAAATTGATAGAACACTTGAGTATTTGTGACACTATTCATGGAAAATAACTTTTTATAAAACTTTTGTTTTTGGAGAAGAAAACTTGATTTAGTCTGATAGCATAATATGTTTTTCAAAATATAGAATTGAGTGACTTTGGTTTGGGTGTGTTGACACATTCCCCCCCATGGCTTTCTGCTCTAGAAGAATGATGCCTTTAGAATGCACCCACAGCTGGCACAGTTGGATGAAAGTCGTTCATGTCATTTAACTGACAGTACTAATCACCGTAATAACTATTTTACCAGAAAATATAATTTGGCAGACATCTGTGATTAGTATACTAACACATTTCCTTGTTAATTTCCTTAGACAACCCTCACCAGAACATCCTTCGTGTGATCTGAATGAATCGTCTTGTCATAATGAATTATTTTGTAGGCCTGAGAAATCACTTTTATTAAGTTGCCTTAAGTGCTATTAATTTGAAAACCTTCTTCATGATGAGGCCTGAGGGAGAGGCGTAGGATAGCCCTTCTCCCTATTCTGACATATGACCCCTGGGGGGCCCACAGCCAGGGCCCTGAACTTCCCCACATCCTTCCCAAACTCTGCTTCTCCAAGCCTCAGCTTGAATTACTCTCCACCCAGGGCTTCTCACCTAGCCCCAGAGGCCGGGTGGGAAATGATTTAATGTGAACACATGTATTAAGAAGAAAAACAATTGGCAGTGAGTTGAATTAATGACAACACATAAACTAAGGAAGTGAAGACAATGACAATTATTATTTCAGGGAAATACAAAAATAAATTTACGCAGAGTAAGAGCTTACTGTTTGGCTCAGTTCTTCCTAGCAGACATACTCATTCTATGGACATGCACTTGAATGTTGATTTACCCAAATTACAACATGATTACTATGTTAAATGATTGCTAATATATAGTTGGTGAATTGAAAGGAAATGTTAGTGTGTAATGGGAGAGGGTGTGGTGATAGAGGTAGGAGGAGAAGGAACCAAAGCCTTTATTTTCCAGAGTGGGAGTTCATTAAAAAGCCCAAACCGAAAAATCGTGAAGTAGCAATTTGCTTAGAGATATAGAAGAAAAATACCCCTTCAGACAGCTAAAAGAATTAAAATATTTGCCCCTAGGGAAGGGGAAATGGGAGAGGAGATCTGAGTATTGGTTGTGCATTTTACATTAAATAAGCGATATTCAGTATAAATGTATGCATATGTAACTGGGGTGAGGAGTAACTTAGGGAAAAAATATTAAAACAATTTTTTTTACATTTATTTATTTTTGAGAGACAGAGAGAGACAGAGCACAAGTGGGGGAGGGGCAGAGAAAGAATGAGACAGAATCTGAAACAGGCTCCAGGCTCTGAGCTCTCGGCACAGACCAGACATGGGGCTCGAACCCACAAATCGTGAGATCATGACCTGAGCTGAAGTTCATGCTGAACGAGCAGAGCCACCCACGTGCCCCAGGGAAAAAAGATTTAAAAAAAGAAGAAAAGAAAAACAATCTTTGGGGGGAGAAAAAGGGTAGAAGTATATCACCTAGAGGTCCATTTTAACATGTTGGTTTATTTTCTCTCAGTGTTTTCACCATCCATTTGTGATTTACTTTTTCTTCCTCCCCCTTTCCCTTCCAATCATTGACATTGCTATACTCATACTATATGTGAAATTGGTAGCTAACTTACTGAGCACTTAAGTGCACGCAAGACCTTGTGCCAATACACATTTTATATGCATCATTTCGTTTGATTAACCCAACTGTGTGTGCCAATATTTTAACTTATTATATCATAAATATATTTTTTAAGTTTTATATATTTATTTTGAGAGAAACAGAGATAGTGTGAGAAGGGGAGGGGCAGAGAGAGAGAGAGGGAGAGAGAGAATCCAAGCAGGCTCCATGCTGTCAGCGCTGAGCCAGACGTGGGGCTCGAACCCACGAAACCACGAGATCGTGACCTGAGGTGAAACCAACAATTGGATGCTCAACTGACTGAGCCACCCAGGTGCCCCATAAATATTTTCTTATATTAACATATCATCTTCATAACCATCTTTTTTCATGGTGCAGTAATATTCCATCCAGCAGAATATTTATCTTTTCCCCAACTTATTAGACTTTTAAGTTGTTTTTAATTTTTGCTATTGTGAAGAATACTGAGATGATATATATATCAAAAAATATATATTTTCCTGACATTTGTGCTTTTAGGATAAATTTCCAGAAGGAGGATTACTGGGTCAAAGAGTATAATCATGTTGCCAAGTTGCTTAGCTGTCTAGGGCACTTTTGTGTTCCTCCTTTAATGTTGATGCCTCGTGCAGCCTTGAGATGGGGGGAGAGAGAGATTCACTGCCATTTTACAGATGTGACAATTAGGAGCTAAGTCCCCAAGGTCACACAGCAGGGGGAAGAGCCAGAATTACAATGCATGGTTCCCAACTCTTTCTTGATTTCTGCCCCCCAGATGAAATGAAACGCAGGTTGAACTGTCCCTGCCACTTTCCTTCCCAGACATCTTGATCTTTACCGAGTGGAGCTTCTCTGTCATGGGGCATTTTCCTTCCACTGAGACCCATTCTGCTTTGGGAAAAAGTAAGACCTCTGTAGCAGCCCAACACCACACACTGAAATCTTCTAAGGCTAAGGGTGAGAAGGAGAAAGACCATGAGAAAAAGCAAAGTGAAATGTGCTTATTGAGAATGTGGGAAGGTGTCTAAGGAGCAAACAAGAAAATATTGTAGTTTTGGAGGACGTGTTAGAGCTGAACACAGTAAAGAAGTTTGACTTGGGGAATGTTTAGGTCATGGTATGGCCTCTCTTTACTCAACTATACACAGGACTCTCTCTTTTAAGTTTGTTTATTTATTCTGGGGGGGGGGGGAGAAGGGCAGAGAGAGAGAGAGGGAAGGAGAGAGAGAATCCAAAGCAGGCTCCACACTGTCAGTGCAGAGCCAAATGCGGGACTCAGTCTCACGCACCCTGAGACCATGACCTGAGCAGAAATCAAGAGTCGGACTCTTCAAGAGTCGGACGCTTAACCGATAGAGCTACCCAGGCGTCCCACCACCGGACTCTCTTAAATCTACTTCTTTTTTTTTTTATGTTTATTTATTTTTGAGAGAGAGAGAGACAGAGCACGAGCAGGGGAGGGTCAGAGAGCGAGGGAGACCCAGAATCCGAAGCAGGCTCCAGGCTCTGAGCTGTCAGCACAGAGCCCAACGTGGGGCTCAAACTCATGAATGGTGAGATCATGACCTGAGCCGAAGTGGGATGCTTAACCGACTGAGCCACCCTGGCGCCCCTTAAATCTACTACTTGATTGTGATATATTTTCTGAGGATAGAAACTAACCAAAAATTTGTATTTTTTCTTTTTCAAGTGAATATTCAAAAAGTAACTTTGCATATCTATTTTTCAACCATAGAAGAAAGTGAGTCCTGTTTTGCCCAACCCAAACCACATACTCCGGGAAAAGAATCATCTACTCTTTACGGCAAGGTACAAAAGGAAAGTCCTCCTCCATTAGAGAAGCTCAAGATTTCAGCAGCGTCTACAGCTAATGGTGTTAAATCCCTCTGGGAACAGCCCCTGGCAGATGATACTACAGACCCACCAGGACCTACAGAAGACGCTCAGCCTTTAGAAGGACCCAGGGAATCTGAGCCACTTCAGCCACATGTCAAAGATGATACTCCCGGAGCAGGAGAGAAGAATGACATGGAAGCAGTGACAGAGGCTCAGTCTTTAAAAGGAAATGCTGAGACTGAATCTGTAGGAAGAGATACCAAGTATCAGCCGTCGAGGATCACAGGAGAGAGGGACTCTCCTGGAGCAGTGGAAGGTACTGAGAATCCACAAACTGCCAGAGAGATGAAACCTCTAGGAACAGCGGAGAAAGTTCCTCCTCTGGAAGCAGCTAGAGAGCCACAACCTCAAGAAGCAATGGGAAAGGGTGAACAGACCCAGCTCCCAAAAACAGTTCCCAAGGAGAATGAATCTCCAGAAGGATTGGAAGGGGGTCAGTTTGTGGAAATGGCTGGAGAGCAGAAACTTCAAGAAACATTGGGAAAAGATGAGCAATCCCAACTTCTAGAAACAATTCCCAAAGAGAGTGAATCTCCAGAAACATTGGAAGGAAGCCAGTTTGTGGAGACAGCTGGAGAGCGGCAACTTCAAGAAACAGTGATAAAAGATGAACAATCCCAACTTCTAGAAACAATTCCCAAAGAGAATGAAACACCAGAAGTATTGGAGGAAAGTCAGTTTGTGGAAACAGCTGTAAACAATGATTTGCTCCATAAAACTCCTGACGGTCTAGGAAACATGGAACAGATTCAACCTGAAGGAATAGTTGGAAGCACGGAGCATCCAGTGGGAATTCTAGAAACAGGAGCTAATATGGAAACGGTCAGGAAAATTCACACTAATGAAGAGGACCAACACATTGAAGGTAAAAGTGATGTTGTCCAAAATTCAGGGTTGTTTAGATGTGCTACGTAAGAGATCATCCCTGGGGATCTCTATTTCAGGGGTTTGAACTTCATTTTACCCAAACCAAAAAGACTTCCATACCTGAAAAACAAGCTCTTAGCTTTCTAGCAAAAATTTTCTAAACCATAGTCCGTGTCTGAAATTTTTAACCTGGAGTTTCATTGTTGAATACACTTGGATGTTGAAGGCAACATGTTAAAATTTCTGAGTTTTTCTGAGTTCGCTTTTCATCAGGCCCCATGGAGGGTACGAGGATCCAAAGTAAAGACGAATAGGTGGTTAGTGGGGGAATTAAGCTTCTAATGAAAGAATACCCACATAATGGATCTTACACTATAATTTTCATCTTTGCCAATCTTATCCTTAGAAAATTACGGTCAGTCTGCTTGTGTCCTCGTATAGTCCTCTTGTCTTTCTGGGAAGACTGGAGGAAATGTATTATGTCTTGGTAAAATGTGTTTTTAAAATGTACCTCGCCAGCATAAAACAAAGGGTATCCATACTGTTCTTTATTAGAATTATAATTTAAAAATAACATTTCTTCTGGGACATGATTTACATTTTGGTAAATTTTAGCTTCATACTACAGCATAATTAAATAAAGCACACATCTGTCTGTTTCTTGATTCATTTATTACCCCAGCAGTTTTTGAGTGCTAATCATATGCCAAGTTCTAGGGGTACAGGAGATAGGCCCTGTCCTCACGGTGCTCATAGGCTAGCGGGAAGAAGGCAGAATGGAAACAAGTTACCACAATCTATCGAGGTAAGTGCTTTAATGAAGGTGTAGAAAAGTGCTCCAGGAAAAACAGGGCAGATGTACTTGTTGCACTAGGGTTAGCAAACTCAAGTCGTTAGGGCCTAGGATAATGACCGTGAGTGAAGCGAGGGGCACATGTTATGGCATGGGGAGCCCTGGGGACCGTGGTGAACAGGAGCACTGTCCTAGCAAAAGAGGCACCGCTTCTTGGCTCCATCCATGAGCATGGGGGTCAGTGTGGCCCATTCTGATTTCTTAGGGAGACAGATTTGTATCTACAACGTCCAGACTTTTAAATATTTGCAATCTTTTTTTTTTTAATCTCTCTTTTTTTAATGTTTGTTTTTGAGAGAGAGAGAAAAAGAGACAGAGTGCCAGCAAGGGAGGGGCAGAGAGAGAGGGAGACACAGAATCTGAAGTAGGCTCCAGGCTCAGAGCTGTCAGCACAGAGCCCAACGCAGGGCTCAAAGTCATGAACCGTGAGATCATGACCTGAGCTGAAGGTGCCCCAGGGCAGTTGCCTTTCTAGATACCATCAGAGAAATTTATTAATTTGACCTAAAGAGCAGAAACTGCCCCACTGGAAGTCAGCTGTGAGGTGCTTTATTGTCAATGATAAATGAGAGTATCTTAATATCTCCTTTGGTTACTTTTCCAGGTGAGACAGGAGAAAAAGTTGAAACAGAGATGGAGGATGAGAAAGTAAGTGAAGGGACTGGAACAAAAGAAGAAGAAACAGGGGAAGCTGTGGACCTTTCAGCAGCCATGTAGATGGATGTGGTAGCAGAAGGATGAATAGGCACAGGTGTTGTGATAGAAAATGTAGTGAAGTGTGTGACTTCGGATCTGATTGTGTCTATAAATGTCTATGTGTTTTATACAAGGAGTATGGTTATCATGTTCTTGATTACATTGTTCCATAAAACTGCTAAGCTGTAAACAGTTTTCTCAGGCACTTAGAATAGTTATACATTTAGAACTACAGTAGCCACGGCCAGTAAGGACTGGGGTATAGGATCACTGAAGAGTGTGAGGGTATTTTCTTCATTGTGGCAACACATCCATTCGGTTCAGAAAATGACATCCTAAAAAGAAAGTATAAACCTTAGGTGTAGGTGGCTGGAGAAAGGAGTTAAATTTTAGGGAGCATATGATAATCAAGTAACACAGTTATAATTACAACGGGATAAGAATGAACAACAACATCAGGGCAAAATATATCTAGTGGGTTTTTCTTTTTTATTTCGTTTTTTTTTTTTTTTTTTTTTTTTTTTTTTTTTTTTTTTTTTTTTTTCCTGTTGCAGAATTTAAAGCTGGTAGGAACTTACTCACCTTAAGTCTGTCTACTACCATAGACTCTTATTTATGTCAAAGGAGTGCAGTCTCTGGTGCTGTTGCAAGATCAGGCATTTCCACACTGAAAGGCTACACGTTTTTCCAGGTGCCATTTTAAATCAGTTGTTGATTTTACACTTATGTGAAGGGTTTCATTGGTGTTATCCTTTTAACTGACATTAAAGGCGTTTGAAACTTATTGACTTTTAAACGTATTTCAGAGACAACAGACAGCAAGAATTAAAACCTAGATTTGCTGCCTATGTGGAATTTATTCCCTGGGTCCTGTTTTGTTTTGTTTTTCAGATTGCTGTGGCTTAATGTTAGGCTTTAGAGGTAGAAAGGAGCTAAGAAATCAAGATTTAGAAACCATTTATAATATTGCATTAATGTTAAAATGATGCACCATTGAAAGTTACTTTTCACGAATTCTTCCTAAGTTGCCAAGGGATTTTGGTAAAAGATTATACATGAATATAGTAATGACAATAGCAATCTTGTCTACCATTGAGGACCTGTTTATGTTTATGTATATCAGGATAGAATTATATTCTGGAAACATTTTCTTTCCTTTTCTTATTTGTAAATGTGTATTTTTAAGATAACTGCTCAGATGAATTAACTAGACTCTGTTATTTTTAATTTTTTTTAAATTTAGTTAACATATCATGCAATATTGGTTTCAGGTTTAGAATTCAGTGATTCATCACTTACATACAGCACCCAGTGCTCATCACAAGTGACCTACTTACTACCCATCACCCACAGCCCATCTGCCACCCACCTCCCTCCATCAACCCTCAGTTTGTTCTCTGTTGTTAAGGTCTCTTGTGGTTTGTTTCCCTCTCTTCTTTCTCACCACCCCCCCACCGTTCATCTGTTTTGTTTCTTAAATTTCACATATGGGTGGAATCATATGGCATTTGTCTTTCTTGGATTTGACTTATTTCACTTAGCAAAATATATTCTAGCTCCATCCACATCATTGCAAATGGCAAGATTTCATTCTTTTTGACGGCCGAGTAATATTCCATTGTATATAAATAATCTCTTCTTTATCCATTCATCAGTAGACTCTTTTACTTTGGCTTTTATATTAAAATGACTACTAAGATGACTTGTAATTAATTTCAAGAATATAGCATACAGGGAAGAATTATCTTTATTCTGATTTTAATATTAGTTTATGTTTCTGACTTTAGAGTTGAAGTAGACAACAAGAGGGGGTACTTGAGTAGATGATGTCCCCCTTTCTGCAAAGTAGCTCGATTGTGATTTTATTGAGACCAAGGACTGTTTTGTGTATCTTTGATTCAGGCATTTATCTCCTTTCATGGAACATTATAGGCACTTGATAAATATTTGTCAAATCAATACATGAATAATAAATACCCATTTATGTTTAATTCATTAGAAAAGAATATATTTAAGATATCAATTTGTGTAGCACTAACATTTTCTTGAGGGCTGCTCAAACTCAGCAATGTGCTATATATTTGGTGTAGTTTTCTGAAAACAGCAAAATTTTGAGGTCAGGAAGTGTATAAATCAGAACTGATGTAACATCTCTCAAGCTGACTTTTATAATCCAAAGGTGTTTTTCCTGACCAAAAGGTATTTTTATACAGATATCTAGTAAGTAGAGAATGACAGAGCTCAGTGTAAAATATATCTGATCACCTTAAAAGGTGGAATTGTACTTTGTATCAAGTACTAAAATAGTAAGATTCATTTACTTAATAGACATAAAGGTCCATTCTCCGTTGTGTGAATTTTTTTTTTAATCATTAACATGTGTTAAAGAGACCTATTCAGAACTGATTCTTGAGAGAACTCGTTCTCAAAGGCATTATTATATAGTTGTAATATAAAAGTTTTCAAATTGTTTATTAATCCTACTTTTTCCACGAATTACTAAAATAATTTATTCTTAGAAAATTTTGGAAATTTGTATAAATTTCTGGTGCTTTTTATACTTTTGTCTTTCGCCTTTAGTGTGGTTATTAAGACATTTTTAGAAACCGTTCTCATTCTCTTAGATAATATTAGTAAATTTTTATTCAAAACCTATAAAGAAAATTAAAATGTTCCATAATATTTGAATATTCTAACATTGAAATATTTCTTCTAAATAATTATTTATTTTTAAAAATAAAATGAAAGTAATAAGTGCCTGTAGTAAAATTCAAATAATACGGAAAGCTATAAAATGGGCAGCGAAGTTCTTCCTCCCATATCTTTTAGTCCTTCTATGAAAAGATAATAAGGTTTCTTGCATATAGTTCCACAAAAAGGTAATGTACATGCCATGCTATATGCATAAACCAAAACATGAATGTATATTTTCATATCCACATTGTAAAACACAAATGAGAATTTACATAGGCTTTGTATTACGCAAAGTGCATGTGAAACCACGATTCTGTTCTTTCCCGTGTTTAAATGTTTCCCTTTTGCCTAAGACTAGTAGACAGCACACCCAAGTGCTCTCTGCTTCTAAGTGCTCAGACTCTGAGAGATTATTAATTTTGCCCCAGATTCAAAATGCACAAGTTGGACAAAAGGCTTGAACTATTCATGATGAATTAATAGAGAAACTACCTTTGGGGCTGGATTCTCTCATCCTGGGGGGCTGTCTGGCCCCAGGATTGTAGCCCCGTTTGTGTTCTACCAAGATAATCTCAGTATTTTCTATACCTAACTGGGAGGGAAATGGTGAACAAATGATTTGCCTGCTAGCATTCCCAATAGGGAGTGAACGTTTGCATTTACCAACAGAGGGTGCCAGTAGCAAAGCTAGGAAGTTCCCGGTCTGACTCAGGAACACTGGGCCAGAAGTGCTCTGTACCCAGAGTCTCCCGGGGAACCACAAGATAGGAGTGTGTGGTCAACCTGTGACCTTACTGCCTTTTCCATTTCGACTTTGGAGTAAGAGCTCCTAGCATAGCCTTGCGCAGTCAGAACACCAACGTGCCTCCTAACAAATGCTTTGTCCCACACTTGGCCTTGAATTAAGAATGGCTTTAAAAGGAAAATGTTTTTCCCACATTTAACTAATCTGATAGTGTTGGGGAGTCATCACCAAATAACCTTGACAGGGTTTACATCTGTGCTCTCTTGGAAAATACAAAAGCTTGTTAGAGCACCTAATATCACAAACATCTCATTTTTTTTTTAACATTTATTTATTTTTGAGGGAGAGAAACAGAGCACAAGTGGGGGGAGGAGCAGAGAGAGAAGGAGACACAAAATCTGAAGCAGGTTCCAGGCTCTGAGCTGTCAGCACAGAGCCCGACACGGGGCTTGAACCCACAAACCATGAGATCATGACCTGAACCAGAGCCGGACGCTCAACCGACTGAGCCACCCAGGCGCCCCACAGACATCTCATTTTTATAAAGATAATTTGGCGACCTACCTGTGAATTGTTTCACAAATGTCAGCAGTGCGAACATCATAAAGCCACCTACATTTGGAAGGGAGGAGAGAATGACCCTCTTCTTTTTCTCTCCCCACACTGCACCAAATAGCAGGGCAGAGGTGTGTCTGAGAAGTTAAAAGTATTCGTTTACAAGATATCCTTTAATCTGAAACTTTGTCAGCTCTCCTCTTCCTCAGAGTTTATAAAGTTAACGAACATTTGGTTATAATACAAGGTTTTAATTGCAGGAACAGAATCCGTGTAATTCCAGAGAGCAGATGGCAGGTATGGAATTTCTGTGTTCAGTTCTTATTCCGGTCAACAAAAGCTAGGGGACTCCCCAGCATTACTAACCCATGTAGAATCAAATCGGAGGCCATTATTAGCTTTATTCAGTAATGCCACTCAGCGCATTTATTGGGCAATATTTGAGATACTGCAAGCTCACAACTGTATTGTTATTTTTGTGCCTAATGAAAGAAGTCTCCAGACATCAAAGCCAGCCTTTTACCCCTTTGGTTTCATAATGTGCTCTTATTGACATGAATAAACATGTTACTCCTACCCATTACTGGGGACGGAGATCAGTAAGCCTTACCAGTTTCCGGAAAGAGTTCTGAGAAACCAGTTAGGGATACTAATTTTTTTTTGACACTGAAGTATACTTGACAAACATTGGTTTGAAATCTGCCTCAGTTTTTTTCCTTGTAGAACATAAATGGCTTTCAAATTTTTCTTAATAAAAGTAACTGTAGCAAAATATCATTTGTCTGATTATATAAATTGATGAAAAAAGTAATGCATATTATATTGATTTATACAACCGTCATTCCAAATACCTTTACAAAAATTTTTTTAACGTTTATTTTTGAGAGAGAGAGAGAGAGACAGAGCATCAGTGGGGGAGGGGCAGAGAGAGAGGGAGACACAGAATCCGAAGTAGGTTCCAGGCTCTGAGCTGTCATTACAGAGCCCGATGTGGGGCTCGAACTCACAAACCGGGAGATCATGATCTGAGTGGAAGGCAGAGGCGCAACCGACTGAGCCACACAGGCACCCCCAAATACTTTTTAAAAAATTACCCGGGGCACCTGGGTGGCTCAGTCAGGTGAGCGTCTGACTTTCGCTCAGGTCATGATCTCGTGGTTCATGAGTTCAAGCCCCACATGGGACTCATTCCTGTGAGTGCAGAGCCCGCTTCAGATCCTCTGTCCCACTTCCTCTCTGCCCCTCCCCCGCTTGCGCTCTCTCAAAAATAAATAAACCATCTAAAAAATTACTCAATGACAAGAGCAGAGGCTTTCTATGGCAGCTGTACTGTGGTAGGGTGACTTTGGGTTGGCAAGAGTTCAGCCCCAGCACCAACTAGGAAGTCACAAGGTCCACAGGTGACTTTCTAACCATCACCACACTCATAGCAGTTCTGTGAGGGGACAGACAAGTAGTTTATTTCAATTACAGATATTTCTTCTTTAGTGGGTCAGTACGGATTTATTTCATGTTTTCCGGGTATCAGAGTTTTGTTTAAAAAGTGTTTTTGGCAAAAGTAACACTGGTATTGCCTAAGTATTTGAATGTGACACAATGATTATTTAGGTAATAATTGCAAGGAAAGATTTACTATGAAATAATCACTTTTTTCTTAGTGTGAAATGAGCACATGTTCACGGTAGAAACTTCAGATAATATAAACCTTAAAAGATGAAATCTAAATTTTACACATAATTGGTCAAAACTCACGTTGATGTATATGAGGGGTTCTTCTTTTTCTTCAGTATTGGAATACAAAGTTAGCTAAGCTCAGCTATGGATAGAACTTTAAGTCTATTGAAGGGTTGAGTGCAGCATTTCCAGATTTTCCTCATTGGAATCTACTGGGGATAATAGGTTTTAGAGAATGTTCCAATAATAAATATGTGCTATGTTAGTAAATACTAATTAGTGCTATAGAGAGAGAAGCTATGCCCCAGTATGTTAGCACTTAGCTGGCCACAATTTATGATAAATACTTTTTTTGATATCTTAGGGAAAAACACTGAAACTTAATATTTTATTTAGAATCATTTTTAATACTAACTGCTAACCAAATGTTAAAGACTGTGAGCTCTTCAGAGGGCAGGGATGGTGCCCTACTGAGCCTAGTATAAATTTGGCACTCAAATATTTCTTGATGATCAATGCTCTTTAATTTTATATAATCTTGATGGTTTCCTCAGAACTGAATCTAACTGGCTGTAGGGGAAAATGTGGCCAATTTTTTTAATAATTATTTTGTACTGCTGGTTCAATATTTACAATTTTGATTGAATATGTTATTAGAACTAATAAAGTGTTTGAAAATGTTTTGTGGTGTATTTTTTATCTGAAACAATTTTTTATTACAGAAACATACAAAATTACTTTTGGCTCTTTGTGTCCTTCAGAAAGAAAAGTATTCTTTAAATTACACCCTCTGTGAAAGGTAAGGAATTTGACAATAGCAGGGAAATATCTTTTTAGACATCTCATGATCATTTAGTGGTTGCACATTTCAAAAAGTTTGCTATTTCTGTATGTTTGAAAGATGAACTTGAAATAAATGTTCCTTTTCACCTTTAACAAAATCTAGTGATTCTCTTTTAGTATGAAAAGAAGACTCAAAATCCCAACCCAGCCACTAACAAGTTAATTAATTTGGGTAGCAGCATTTTATTTCCAGCTTTTTCATTCTAGGGTTTGAATTGAAGCTATGACCTATTTATAATTATGCCCCTTAGACCCAGTCTGGCTTGTGTCTCTAATTTCCTGGCTACAGTGATTGGTTTAAGAATGGGCCCCTAATCTGAGCTGGACCAATCAGAGGCTTCTCTGGGACACTTGCCAGAGATACCAGGAAATGATGCCTTAATGCTGGAGTTAGGACCTTGGTGGTCTGTGTGTCTGGGCCTGCAGCTACTTCCTCTAAGAGACAGGTGGAGCCAGGAAGTTTTTGGTGTGTAGATGGGTAAATAAAGCCAGCTGTACTCTGGACTTCTCTGCTACACGAGTCTAAGAATTTCTTTTTTTCCACTTAACACTAGTTTGAGTTGCGTTTCTGTCATTTACCAAGAAGAGTCTTGACATTAAAAGTAGAAAGAGATGTTTTATAAAAGAGCTGGAGAAAATATTAAATATAAGAGCAGAAATTAATTATAATAAAAAGATACAATAGAAAGGATCAAGAAAGCCCCCAAAATGATTCTGTAAAAAGGTTAGGAAAGTTGATAAACTCCTGGGCAAGACTGATCTAAAAAAAAAAAAAAAAAAAGAAGGGGTGCCTAGTTCCGCCTTTTCTAGAATGTCCTATAATTGGGATCGTGCTACATACAGCCTCTTCAGATGGACTTCTTTCACTTAGCAACATGCATTTAAGTAAATTTATGCCTTTTAATGGCTTGACAGCTCATTTCTTTTTATTGCCAAATAATGGGAAGGCTTCTAGGATTATCATCATCGTCATAGCTATGTGCCAGGCATTATTCTAAATGCTTTATACATATTAATTTATTTAATCCTTATAACTTTATAAGGTAGGTCCTACTAATATCCCCATTTTATAGATGAATCAGCGCCATTTTACAGAATAGCCCAGAGATCTTAAATGACTTGCCCAAAGTTACAAAGCTTATAAATGGTGGACCAGGATTTGAACTCAGGTAGTTTGGCTCTACAGTACATGTCTTTAACCACTAAACTATACTGCTTCATGTAAAAGTGTCTAAAATAATTTTCAGTGCCTAATCTCATCAATTTACTCTGCCATACTCCCAAACTTGCCTACTTGAAGAGTTGTCATACTTATCTTTTGTTAATAAATTTAGCCATTTAAATTGCAGAAACTTTTGCATCTAGCATGTTATTCCATACGATTAATAATTGTTAAATACTGGTAAATAGAGGTGGCCTTTTTGAGCCTTTGTTGTGTGTTAAACTCTGCAAAGTAATTTTTCATATTATTTCATCCTAATGACATCCCTTTGAGAGGTGCAATTATGTCTCAGGAGTCTGAGGCTTTAAGAGGTTAAATAACTAGCTGAAGGTCGTGTGACTAAGTGGTAGATGTGGGCCTAGAACCCCAATGGAATTACTCCAAAGTCTGTGCTCTTGTTAGATGCTCTAACAAGATTTTGTATACTTAAGAATGGTATGTGTACGTTTAAGAATGTTATGGCGGCCTTGCTGTAATATGATCATCTGGAAAACACAGAACTGTTTGGAGGAGGGGTTAAATCACCTAAGGCATGTTCTCACAAAAGAACACTCTCTGACAGTTTAAAAAATGAGGTAGACATATACCTATGTATACGGAAAATCTTCAAGACAGAAGACAGCAACCTGAGAATAACACAATAAAGTGCCACTTACGTAAACAAGTGGAAACCAAACTGGATGATCAAGTATGTAAAGAAAATGGTCTGCTGGTTATAGTGAAAACTCTTAGCAGTGGTTCTCTTTGGGGAGGTAAGTGGGATAGACAGTGAGTGAAGGGTACTTTTACTTTTTTAAAAAGTTTACTTATTTTGAGAGAGAGAACGCGTGCATGTTCGTGAGCAGGGGTGGGGCAGAGAGAGAGGGAAAGAGAGAATCTCAAGCAGGCTCTGTGCTGGTGGCTCAATCCCACGAACTGTGGGATCATGACCTGAGCCAAAATCCAGAGTCAGACACTTAATCAACTGAGCCGCCCAGGTGCCCCTGGGTACTTCTTTTTAATCTATACACTTCTGCGTTGGAATTTATTCTACAGCAAGGAAGTATTCATGTAGTCCTCATCTAAATTAAAAGACTTTAATGAATCAAACACAAAATAGTTATACACAGCCTGATTACAACAGTGTAAACATGCAGAAAGTCAGAAATAAGTTTTGAGAAAAAAATAGTTGGAGTTTTAACTTCATGGTTCCCCCACCTTTAGGTAAGTGCTTTAATGTATAAATTAAACTGTTAAAAAATAAGTGAACAGATCACACCAAGGAAAATCTGCATGTCTGTTTATTTCCATTAGAAAAATATTATCTATGAAAATTGTGGTCCACTCTCTTCCCCTTCACCTCTATCATTCAAACTTCAGTACTTTAATTTTACTCAAGTGAAAGCAGAGTTATACAGCTGACGTGAGAATTCAATATTGCACATCGTTAAATTAATAGGCTTTAATTGAATTAGGTGTGCTTTTATTATTTATCAGGAATAGCAACCTCTCTCTCCTACATGTTATTTCCCTTTACTTTCATTTATTTGAGGAAGTACGGAATGCACGTTTTTTTCCCCACATCCAGTCACGAGTATGCGTGTGATTTATAACACCAGTAACGGGAGTTGTCATCCAATCTTCAGTTCACACTCAATTCCCCTTATTATATGGTATTTCCATAGTGACTTCCAATGTTTTAGTCAATCATACACTTTCCAACGTCAACTGTAAAAATTAAGATGTTAATTTAAAAACATTATTGAGATTCCAGACTGAATAATGCCGGCCCCGCTTATAGCGACGCCGTTGTGAGAGGTCCTTGGACAGCCACTGCTTCAATCTCCACACGGCTTCCCTGCAGGGAAAATAAGGAAGCAACGTTTAGGTAATTTTTTACAAATTAAGAGAGCTGTGCAATACCTACTAAAAACGTATGCAACTAACAGCAATAGGGCGTTTTTAACATTAAATTTCTCAAAGAAAGAAAGGACGAGGAGGCGTTCCCTGGGAACCTACCACAGGCCAGGCTCCTGTGCCGAACACGTCCATAAGCATTAGCACATAGGATTCTCACTGCAGCTATATCAGACAGTGTTCTCTCCTCAGTCCAGAGAATGATATGCTGAAGCCTGGAGAGGTTATTCAACCTGTCCCAGGACACAGAGCTAAGTGGCAGAGGTTCAAACCCATGTCTTCTGATTCCAAGTTCAGAGCTCATTCTACTATACCCAATACCTTAATTAAGTTTGATGATACTGAGCATTCCGGTAACAGCCAATTAAAACAATAAAAAATACCACTCACAATTACAAGTGGAAGTCAGTAGGGGCTGCTTCTTTGTAGGCAGGAATACCGTGCTACTAAGAGCTTCTGATTAGGCTCGAATACCAAATTAGGAATGGTGAGAAAATATGTGAGCCACTGGTTTTGAGATTCTTTTTCTAATAGAAGGTCTATGTGTGGCCTTAATTTTTAATTTTCTTAATTTTTAAGACAACTTTTAAAAATTTCTTAAGTTTCTTGGGGCATCTAGGTGGCTCAGTCTGTTAAGTGTCAGATTCTTGATTTCAGCTCAGCTCATGATCTCGAAGTTTGTGAGTCTAAGCCCTGCATCAGGCTCTCTGCTGACAGCCCGGAGCCTGCTTGGGATTCCCTGTCTCCTCTCTCTCTCTGCCCCTCCCCGGCTTGTGCTCCCTCTCTCTCTCTCAAAAATTAATAAATTAAAAAAAAATTCTTAAGTTTCTTAATTTTTTTTCCTTGTACATATAATATTGGGTATTTCCTTTTAGTCTTTAAGATCCTGGAAACCAGAGGGGTGCCTGGATGGCTCAGTTGGTTGGGCATCTGACTTAGGCTCAAGTCATGATGTCATTACTCGTGAGTTTAAGCCCTGCGTTGGGCTCTATGCTGACAGCTCAGAGCCTGGAGCCTACTTTGGATTCTGTGTCTCCCTCTCTCTCTACCCCTCCCCGGCTTGTGCTCTGTCTCTCTCTCTCTAAGGTAAATAAACAAACAAACAAAAAAAACAGATCCTGGAAAACAGAGATTATTTCTTTTTTTTCTTTTAAAAATTTCCTGCAAAAGTGCTTAGTTTGTTATATTCAGAAAACAATGTAGGCATTTAAAATTGTGTACATTAGTCATTTTAAAGTGTACTTACTTTGGGCAAAGCAGCAACCTGGTAAGCAGCTCTTGCAGGAAAACTGCTCTTAAAATCTAAATTTAAAAGAATTTCATTTTAGTTTTCAGACACTGTATTGTGACTGCACAATCAAGAATCTGGTAAGTGCTTCATAGATCTATCAGTGCTTAGATACAAGCAACACTGAAAAAAAAGAAGCTAACATTCATATTAGTTTGATAAAATATTTTGCCATAGGATTCCTATGACAGTGAATACTTTTAAACATGTCTTCGCTTTCTGGGAAAAAGGAAAATATTCACATGCTTTGAGACTTTGATCTTGTTTGATATGAATAGGGTTTTATTTTTAAAGTGATACTTATGTGATATGAACTCATTTAAGCATTCAAACAACCCTATAAAGTTTTATCCCCATTTTGCATATGAAGAAACCAAGGCATAAAACCATTAACTAATTAACCAGCTAAGGATTCTGAGAGCCAGAACAGAGATGGTGGCGAGGTCATATCACAGCACTAAAAAATACAATCTATGTGTTATTATTAGGAGGGCTTAAAAGCCTGAGAAGAGTGTATCGATATTAAGCTTTCGGAAAATGAATTTGTAAGACTGTAGTATATTATTCTAGGGAATCCCATAGAAGTATCTTGGATCTTTTTCATGGGGGCACACTGTTTCCAATCAGACAATTCTTTTAGGACAGGATCTATGGCCATTTCTTTAGCATCTCCTATCACTCTTAATTCATAATGGACAATCATTAAGGTCAATACACTCATTTCTCTTAAAACGGAATACAGTAATGAAGCCAAATTACTTACACTGTTTGTAGACTTCATTGACAGTGTTGAAGTCATTTATGTCAGCCAGCAAAACAGTTGTTTTTACCACTAAAAGATACATACATCGTTATTAGGTTTAGCTATTTGGTCTCACTCAAAATATTACTTAGAAAAACATATGGTTCTGCGACTGAATTGATTAAAATGGGACTGAAATTAAAACAGCTTTCAAAAGCAACCAAGATATGGCATGGCATGTTACTGGATGCTCCATATTCTTCAAAAAGAGTTATCAAACAGAAATGTGAAGGAATCAAACAGGTATCAAACAAATGTGAAGGAATATCGAGTTGCTCACCGTTAGTGAAGTCACAGCCTGCAGCTTTCAGAATTTCACCCATGTTTGTAAGAGCCTATGAAGCAAGGCAAGAAAGACCTAAGGCACTGGATGGATGTTACATTAAAGCTTTATTTCAACTCAATTAATCAACTTTTACCAATATCTCCTTAAATAGCTTATATTGCAGAAAAATCCTCCCGTTCTAGGAAATTCTACTCCTTCTGGGCCACCTCTATACAAGGGAATTGCTTCTTGGCTTTCCTGTAATGGAATGAATCTTTCTGAAATATAGTGAGACCTTGTCTCCTTTTGTGAGTAGAAAGACTAGACTGAAGTCTCTTCTTCAGTGCTAGAGGGTGCAAAGTTCTCAGCCAGTGTCCACTAAGCTGAAAGAGATAGCTTCTGGAGTTCAGAACTCTGTATTGCTTTGAGGGTAAATAAGAGCTAGTGAGCATTAAAACATGTTTGCTTTTAAAGCGATAATTGATTTTAAAGAGTTCTTTTTCTCAAAAAACAGTATCAGTAAATTATGCATATGCTTGACACTCTGGCCTTTGGAAAAACATCAGTTTTTCACTCATTCCTTAATGTACAATTTTTTCAATTCATTATTCCTCTTTATTTTACTGGGCACATTATATTTGATATTTTTATTTATTTTTTTCTTCTTTTTTTTGAATTGAGAGAGAGTATACACATGCATGTGGGGGAGGGGCAGAGGGAGGAGGAAGAGAGAGAGAGAGATAGAAAGAGAATTTTAACCAGGCTCCACGCTTAGTGTGGAGTCCGACGCAGGGCTCAATCTCACAACTGTAAGATCACGACCTGAGCTGAAACCAAGAGTCAGGTGCTTAACCGACTGAGACACCCAGGCACCCTGATATTTTTTTTTTTTCAACGTTTTTTATTTTATTTTTGGGACAGAGAGAGACAGAGCATGAACTGGGGAGGGGCAGAGAGAGAGGGAGACACAGAATCGGAAAACACCCTGATATTTTTATTAAAAAAAAAAAAAGTCTTCTAAATAGGTAATACATAGATATGGCAAAAAAATTCAACAGCTATAAAAAAGCCATATACAGTGAAAAGATGTCTCCTACCCTTACTTCCTTCTTCCCCAGCTTCTTGTATATCCTTGAAGAGACAGTCAATACTTACACCAGCATAAATGCACACCACTCCCACCCCACACACCCTCACACACACACACACACACAGATGGTAGCATATTGTGCAAAGCTGTTTTGCATCTGTGTTTTATTCTATCACCTACCAATTTATGTTGGGAGATTTTTCCACATTAATTTAGTTGTATGGAACTAGCATGATTTATTTCATTAGTTCCTTACAGATGGACATTTAGATTGTTTTCTATCTTTGGATATTATAAATGACTCAGTGAATGCATAAAATTATAATTTAATTCTATTTATTGGATTAGAATTATACTCCTCATTCTTATTTTAAAAGACACATATTGCACATAATCTTTTTTTTATTTTTTTAAATTTATTATTTTTTTTAACATTTATTTATTTTTGAGACAGAGAGAGACAGAGCATGAATGGGGGAGGGTCAGAGAGAGGGAGACACAGAATCTGAAACAGGCTCCAGGCTCTGAGCTGTCAGCACAGAGCCTGACGCAGGGCTCGAACTCACAGACCGCGAGATCATGACCTGAGCCGAAGTCGGCTGCTTAACCGACTGAGCCACCCAGGCGCCCCTGCACATAATCTTTGATAGTTCTCTCTTACTAACAAATGTTGACTGTTACTTCTGTGGGTTTGTTTTTTTTTTTTTTCAGCTAAGTGGCCCTGATAAGAAATTTCCCAATCCGTGTGGAAGTGGCAAGATGCTATCTGATTTCAATAATTTAATTGAGATTTAAGTAATTTTATTGAGAGAGCTGACATATAATATTGCATCAGTTTTAGGTATGTAATATGATGATTTGATATATGTATATACTATAAAATAATTACTGCAGTTTAGTGACTATCCAAACATTCAGGTTTGAAGTCACCCTTGGAAGGTAGACTTTTTTGTTGTTGTTAAATGATTCCTCAAAGTTTGGACTTTCTGCTGATATAAAACTGTCTTAAATCAATCAGTAAGTAACTTTAAAAGCATTTATCTGATAACCTCTATAAAAAATCAGCCAAATGTATTCTTAATACTTTCAGTATTAAAAAGCAATAAAGAAGGGAACTTCAAGTGTGAAAAATGACTTACTTGTTTGGCTTCCTCTGCCACCCCTCCTGGCACGAGCTGTCCACTTGCAGGGTCCATGCCTATCTGTCCTGAAATGTAAATGGTCCTGTCGACTAACACAGCCTGACTGCAATAAACGGAAATACAGTATGTATATAAAATATAAAACACAAAATTCAATGCTAAAAGATTTCTTTGCTAGGACACAAAAAGCACAAAATGTAAAATAAAAGAATAATAGGACTTCATTAAAATGAAAACCTTTTGCTTTTTGAAAGAGATCTTTAAGAAAATGGAAACACAAGTCACAGATTGGGAGAAACTATTTGCAAAACATATATCTAACAAAGCACTTGTCCCCAGAATATATAAAGAACTCGTATAGCTCAGTAACATAAACAACCCAATAAAATATGGGCAAGTGATTTGAGCAGATATTTCATAAAAGAAGACATATGAGAGCTAGAGAGTACATAAAAGATGCTCAACATTATTACTGATTAGAAAAATGTAAAGCAAAACCTCACTAAATACCATTACACCCAATAAGATGTCACTGATAACAGTAAGGATTGGTGAGGATGTAGAGTGACCAGAATCCTGTAATATGTACCCCATCGGCGGGAGTGCAAAAATAGTCCAGATGCTTTGGAAAATAGTTTGGCAAGTTTCTTAAAAACTTAAACATATACTTAATATACAACCCAGCAATTTCTTTCTTAGGCAGCTATACCAAAAAGAAAGGAAAATATATGTCCAAAGACTTCACATGACTGTCCAGAACAGCATTATTTATGATAGCAAAAAAGAAAAACAAAAAATAAACATCCACTGATAGATCCAACTAAAGACTACATATTATTTGATTCCACTTATATGAAATTCTAGAAGAGAAAGTGTAACAGCAGAAAGTAGATTAGTGACTTCCTGGGGACAGTGGGGACTGACCACAAATGGGTATGAGGGAATTTTTGGGGGGTGATGGAAATGTGCTAAAACTTGACTGTGGTAGCAAATGCATGGCTCTAAGAATTTACCAAAACTCATGGAACTCTAAACTTAAAATGGGTGAACTTTAATGTAACTTACACCTCAACAGAACTGCAAGACAGTAACAACAAAAATGCAATGCGAAGAGCACTGCTAGAAAAGAAGTAGTTATTCTCGGACAAGATTCATTACTGCTTCTTGAAGTGTCAATTAAGGATCCACCTATGATGGGAACACTTTATTTCTATAAAGTGCTTGTTTTTGGAAAAGGCTTGTTTTGTAATGAGGATACTAAATTTCAGAATTAGGGTACAATCACAAGAAACAGAATAAGCCATGCTGAGACCTGAAAAAGAGTCAAACAAACCAACTTAAAAAAATGTATTAGTTTTTGGATAAAGAAAACACCTCTGTTGTTTCTCTTTTTAATTGTGGTAAAATATATATATATATACATATATAAGATAAAATTTATCATTTTAACCATTTTTAGGTACACAATTCAGTGGCATTAAGTACCACCATTTTTAAAATCCTGATAAAGAAAACTTAGTATCAATTTAAATTTAGAAGTAAAATTGTTTTATCATTTCCATGTTTATTTAGAAAGAGCATCTTCTCATTTCCAACGTTACATTTCTAATATTACATTCTCATTTCTAATCTTCGTTTCCCCTGATTTTCCCTGACCATAATTTTTCTCTTTATGATTTAAAATATAGTATGTATGTATATACTTATGTATGTATGTATGTATGTATGTATGTAAGTTCTACACCAAATGTGGTATTGAATTCATAATCCTGAGATCAAGAGTCGCATGCTCTACTGACTGAGCCAGCCAGGCATCCCTATAATTCTTTTCTTAATTTTTTGAATAAGAGAACATTCACATGGATCAAAAATCTAGAAATACAAATAATCTCAGTGAAAAATCTCCTCCTTTCTCTCCTTATCCTCCTCCTGCCCAGTTTCCAGCCCCTACAGATAACGAATGCTCTCCTTTACGTATTCTTCCAAAGTTTCTGCACGCATATATGAGTAAAAATGAAATATATCTTTTCCCTGTTTATATAACATATGGTATACTAAATGCTCTTCTACATTTTGCTTTTTTCACTCAATGGTATATCGCAATCTTTCTGTAACTATATGCAGAATGCATCCTTATTCTTTTGACAGCTGCATAGTATTTTATTGTTTGGACATACTTTACTAGTTACCATCGATTCCAATATATTTTAAAAATGTATTTATTTATTTATTTAGAGACACAGAGAAAGATCGCAAGCAGGGATAGGACAGAGAGAGAGAAGGAGAAAGAGAATCCCAAGCAGGTTCCGCACTGGTAGTATGGAGCATGATGAGGGGCTCGATCTAACCAACGGTGACATCATGACCTGAGCTGAAATCAAGAGTCCAACACTCAATCGACTGAACCACCTGGGCACCCCTTGATTCCAATATTTTGCTACTGTAAACAAAACTACACTGAAAACCGTATCACACACACACACACACACACACACTTTCCCTGGGCAAGTACTAAGCCTTTCTTTCATCTGAACCTCAGAGGAGCCATTCTTATACCATAAGCAGGATCTTGTCTTATAGTATAACTAGTTCTGTTCTTATCCTATTTCTGGGGTATGCCAGACTGACTGTAAACCCCTTGAAGGCAGGAGCTGTGTCTTACTGTCTCCAGCTGTGCAGGGCCTAGGTGATTCCTTGCACTAGTGGGCACATAATAACTTCTTGTTCATGTTTTGCTCTCTAACCACTTACTAGCTTAAATGACTTTGGCTGTCAGTAAAGTAGCTTTTTAGCAGGACCCACTGGCTTATTGTGTGGGCTTGGAGAGCGAAAGAGGGTAGATTTAAACTTGGTTAATAGGATTTAGAAAGTCTAGAAATTCTTCTCAACTATCTGGGCCATAATAGATAGCTATTCACCCTGGCCCAGAAACAGGTAACTATGGAGTTTGTTAATGTGTAAGCTTTCTTCAGGTTGAAAAGTATCATCAACTAACAAGGTTTCTATTAACTGTCCTATGTAGAATTAGGCTACCTTAGGCCCTTTGCAAAGTAATTTTAACTTTCCCTATATTTGAAATATAGTTTAAGCCCATTTGCATTACCATTGGTCAAAAAATTTATTGGGGCACCTGGGTGGCTCAGTCAGTTGGGCATCTGACTTGGCCTCATGTCATGATCTCACAGTTTGTGAGTTCGAGCCCTGCGTTGAGCTCTGTGTGGTGAGAGCCCAGAGTCTGGAGCCTGCTTCAGATTCTGTATTTCCCTCTCTCTCTGTCCCTCCCCACCACTTGTGCTCTGTGTGTGTCTCTCTCAAAAATAAACATAAAGCAAACAAAAAAAGTAAAAATTTATGATAGTAAAAAGGAATTCATTTATTCTCAGAAAACTAACAGACCTCTAAGACTATCCGAGCTATGTGAATTATCGCTTATAGATTAGTGAAGAGATGTTCACAAAAATAATTAGCTAGTTAGCTCTTCCTGAGAATAAGAAACCTACTATCCACAGACAAGTCATTAGGTTTCCAGAACATTTAAGTGTACTGTTCTACTGCCAGCTCAAAGGATAATAACACTTTCAAAAGAATCTTAGTAAGAATTCTCATTGTAATTGTAATGTATTGTAATCTATGCCACATGGACTATCGCTTCCAAATGTCATGACTATTTGGATAGTGCGCTAACAAAATGGAAAGCAATGCAATGTGATGTTGAAATCTCTCAAGGTTCTGTCCTGGGGTACTCCTGAAATGTGCTCAGCTGATTAGTGAATTGGTGACAACACCCCATCCATCACAATGCCAAGGATTGAAAGTTCAACACATTTGAATTCTTCCTAGAGAAGACCTGGAATTTTCAACAACTGTGCTCATAAAAACTCTGTGCACAAAAATTTGTTTTCAAATGGTTCTTAAAACATGTCTAATTAACTTTATCAGGATATAACTAGTTACTTGGGAGTGTGGTTTTCTTCAAGATAAAATATTGAAAATTAGCACCATTTTTAGTGGCCTTGTATGATCTCTGGATACAAAAGAGCATTAAGGGCACTATGTCCTGGGAAGTCTCCACACAGTGACCTGGTTGATGTTTTTTCTCTCATCATACTGGTATATTAAATTTCCCTTCTTTTTTCTTGCAGCTCTATAAAGTCAACCAGCATATTACTGCCCTGCTTGCTTTCTTAAACAACGTACACACTTGAGGAAGGTGTATGCTCCAGGCTCTATAATCACTTTGTCTGGTTAAGTGTTGATTTTGTTCTGAAGTAAAACCACTGGGTGATTGAGGAAGAACGATCAGAGCAGAGGAGGAAAAAGATTGCTGATTTTTACTTTTATTGTAATACCCCCATAACTATCTTTAATGTCTTCTCCAAATAATTTTTCCTCTTAAAAGAAATCTGACCAGGGGCGCCTGGGTGGCTCAGTCAGTTAAGCGTCTGACTCTTGATTTTAGCTCAGGTCATGATCTCATGGTTTGTGTGTTCAAGCCCCACGTTGGGCTCTGCGCTGACAATCTGGAGCCTGCTTGGGATTCTCTCTACCCCCCTACTCTCTGCCCCTCCCCCACTAGCGTGTGTTCTCTTTCTCTCTCAAAATACATAGAAACATTAAAAAAAAAAAGAAATCTGATCATGTCATTTCCTCTACAAAAACATTTGAATGCTCCTCAATGCATACAAAATAAAGTTTATACTCTTCAGTTTAGCACTGAAAATGATCATAGTCCAGACCTTGCTAAAAGCTAATTTTTAGCAAGAAGCAAAACAAAAATTTAGATTCAAAGTCCAACTCTGAACCTGTGTTTCCCAAAGTGTAGGTCATATACAAACACTGAATCACAGTAAGGAAATGATTCCCTTTTCAATTTTCTTTCAGTAATTCCATAGCAGGAGATAGCAAACTAAATGATGAAGATTGAGCTCTAGAGCTTGACTAAGTTCAAATTCTGTCATATCCCATCCTAGTGGTTGACCTTGGGCATATTATTTAACCACAAGTAGATCAATTTCTTCACCCGAAAAACGAGTACTGTAATAATAACTGTGCACCTAAAGCACCTAGAAGAGTGCTTTGTGCTGAGTGAACATCATTAAATGTTAGCGATTATGACATCAATCCTCTAATTATATGAAAGAAAAAATACCATTTTAGGGGGAAAAAATCTTATCACTTTTTTTTCTCTTTTTTTAAAGTAGGCTTCATGCCCAGTGTAGAGCCCAATGTGGGGCTTGATCTCATGATCCTGAGATCAAGACCTGAGCTGAGACTAAGACGCAGATGCTTGGGGCACCTGGGTGACTCAGCTGATTGAGCACTGGATGCTTGTTTTTGGCTCAGGTCATGATCTCAAGGTCAAAGGACCAAGCCCCGTGTCAGGCTGGGTGTGGAGCCTGCTTAAAGATTCTCTCCCCCTCTGCCCTCTCTGCATTGCCCCCATCCAGCTTGAGCTCTCCCTCTCTAAAAAAAAAAAAAAAAAAAAAAGCCCAACACTTAATCTACTGAGCTACCCAGGTGCCCTGAAATTTATCACTTTTTTTTTTAAGTTTATTTATTTTTGAGAGAGAGAAAGAGAGGGAGAGGATGAGCAGGGGAAGGGCAGATAGAGAAGGAGACAGAGAACCAAAGTGGGCTCTGAGCTGTCAGCCCAGAGCCCAACACGTTGCTTGAACCCACAGACCGCGAGATCATGACCTGACCTGAAGTCTGCCACTTAACCAACTGAGCCACCCAGGCGCCCCTGAAATTTATCACTTTTAACAGAGAGAGCAGTCTTAGGTTCTGAGCCAACTGTGGCAGCTTCCCAGAATTACGCTTTTTACTTATTTGAGCTTATTTTTTTTTTTGACTGTTACCTTCCTCAGGTTGTTTTCTATTTAGAGTACTGTTGTAAAGTTTCCTTTTTAAAGGTGTTAAAGTGAGCCCTCTTAAATAAAAGCGTTAAGTAAATTATGATATAGGTGGTACACAGATTTGGCAAATGGAAAAGAAAAAGAGTAAAAGTCGTAGTTGGATTACTAAAACTTCCTCCAAAAAATATGCCATGTATTCTTCCACCACTATGCCTCAAGTCATTCCCTCGATCTGGAATGAACTTCGCCCAATGACTTTCTGCTGAAGTTCTTAATAAAGTAATTTAAAAATCACTTTACAACAGTACTATACAAATGGCAAACCTAACCTTCAAAACCCAGCTCAAGGACCACCTGTCGCAGGAGTCCTCTTAAATCTTTCTCTTCCTCTGTCCCCAGTTACCAGCAATTTCTTTCTTCTCCTTTTTTTTTTTTGCCATCCCTGCCCCCATGACTCCTTATTCCCACTGCACTTATTTCTAACCCTGCTATCGTAATTATTGTTCTGCCACCTAGGAGTGCTATTTCTCATGGCAGTGTGGTTTAGAGGACGGAGCTAGGGCTTGTTCAAATCCAGTTCTGCCACTTACGGACTGTCTGACCTCGGACACAGGTTTGTTTTTTTTTATAAAATGAGGATGGGACTCAGAGAAGAAGGTGGTTGTCACAGTGGCCGCCATGCAGCATGCACTAAATGAAAATGTTTCCTTTTCTCTCCTCTATGTGTGTGAATGTCTTTCACACTGGATTGATTCTTACACATTTTTTGCATCCTCTGCTGTGCTTGACATAGTGTAGGTACTCAATACATGTATTATATCATAGTCCAAGTGGTTCAGTTGTAGAAGTTTTCCATCTGTGATTCTTTTAACCGTGATCAGATACTACATTTTTAAAAGGAAAAATGGGGAAAGGGTTACATGGTATACTTTATGAAGTATTTAACGTAACAAAAATTATATTAGAGACAAAAAGTCTCCAAGAATGCATAGGATGAGATTTAGTAGTTTTAAAGCTGAGACATTTTAAGAAAATACAGTTTTTTTAAAAAAGTAATTTAGAAACTTCTGGGTGGCTCAGTCGATTAAGCATCAGACTCTTGATTTCGGCTCAGGTCATAATCTTGAGGTTTGTGGGAATGAGCCCCACGTCGGGCTCTGCGCTGTCAGCCTGCGACTCTCTCTTCTCTCTTTCTCTCAAAATAAATAAATAAACTTAAAAAAGAAAGCAATTAACTTTTTTATATTAACAGCACTTCTGACAAGTGGGAGTACATGTACACGGTGTAGACTTTCTGGCCAGTATATACACATTTAGCTAGAGCATGTCAGGGCAATCTTAGCAAATGATTTTCGTTGTGATCTGTTTTTGATTTTATTAGTGGGAAATAAGCATGGGCAACTAATTTATACACATCCCACTGCATTTCTCTTTGGGTTGTAAATATCAGTGTCTTAGGTAGATGAGCAGCGATTTTCTAAGCGTCTCTGTCAAAAAAATTCAGCTCTCCAGAGAGACACATCTGTTCATGGGATTTATTCCTTTGAATTAAGAGAGGGTTAGACCAAACATTATACGAAGTGAAAGAAGTCAGTCACAAAGGACCACATATCGTAGGATTCCATTTACAGAAGTCCAGAACAGGCAAATCCACAGAAACTGAAAGTAAATTAGTGGTTACCAGGGGTTAGCAGGAAAGAATGGGGAGTCACTGCTAATGGGTATGCGGTTTCTTTTGGAGGTGATTAACATATTCTGAAATTATGTATTAGTGAGTATTTTGTGAGTATAATAAAAACAATAACGACAACAACAACAACAACAACACTGACTTGTACACTTTAAGGGGGTGAATTTTATGGGCATGTGAAGTATATCTGGATAAAATGGTTACAAACAAAAAAAAGTCCAAAAATTAAAAAAACTGACCACTTGGCAGGCAGAACTCTGTGGCCTCCAGTTCCGGGCAGAGTCCCAGGGAACACAAGCTCCTGTTGCCAGTGGGGCTCCCACTGGAAAGGGTATGTTAACCCCTTTCCCGGGTTCAGTTTCCCGGGTTCAGCGTGTTCGAGGAGGTTGGACCCGATGAAGGTCGAAGCCCGCTCCAGGTCTGACCCAGAGTTATTCCAACCTCGGATCCCCGACCCCACAAGCCCAGAGTCCATCCGCGCACCCGCCCGCGTCGTTACCTGTATGGACCGATGGCCCCTGGAGCTTTCGCAGTGCTGATCACCTTTCTGATTAAAGATGCCATAGCTAACCCTTTTACTTGCTGCCCTCCAAGAGAGAAATGCTGCACACCGCCCCGGTTTGCGTCTCACGGGACTGACCAACCCAGGGCAGAATCCCGGTGGTAACTTGTTTCCCGGGCGGGGGGGAGGGGGTTCGCTCCGCATTCTGGGAGTTGTAGTCTGTGAGGGGCTCCCGGCCACGTGGAGGCCACGGCCGCGCTGGCGCATGCGCCCTGCAGATCGCTTGCCACACACGTCTCCACGGAGGGGAGTGTTGCAGAGCCTTGTCGTTCTGACCCGAGGAGCCCTGCCTCAGAGCCTTTGGCAGGTAGGTCGTGACGGGCTGGTGTCCCCAGGGTCCGCGAGTTTGGGGGGAGTGTGCGTGGCGGTCCCCCGCCCGGCGCCCGCGCACCGGGCCGGCTTTCCTCCCGGTTTTCTTCCGCTCAGACCCCGCTGACCTCCTCTTCGTCCCTTGCAGCCTGCGCCTGGGCCCCGCTTTGCGGCCCCGCGCCTCCTACGGCCCCTGTGCTCGAGCCCCCTGCGTTGGTCATTTCCTCGCATTGTCCCGCCCGACGGACGCCGTTCTGGGAATGGGCTTGCACCCCTATCCTGCTGACCACTCTAAGGAATGAGTTGGGTCATTCAGGGGACCACGCTGAGATCTGGGCGGCGTCGTCCACCTAACGCCCCTCCCATGTTCCCATTCACGGGTGCCTCTTCTAGCTTTACAGGTCTCCACGCATCCCCCTCACATCTGAAGTGAGAGCCCTGGTGACTGGGATCTGCTTTCAAAAAGGAAGATAGGCTGGTCTCTTGGCAGATAGTCATGCTGTGTCAGAAGGCGTGGTACTTGGCCAAATATTTCTTATTCTGTTCATAAATGTATTATAGGCACACTTTATTCCATTTATGCATGCACGTGTACACTGAGCAAATTTATGTTGAGCCCCACTTTGTGCAAGGCACTCTGCTAGGTGTGATCTGGAATATACTAATAATGGTCTCTTCCATCAATAGACTTATTTTTTTTTTTCTTTTAAATTGGGTTTGTGGTGTTAATACCATTCATGGCTCCCCTAGAGATGCCCTGGTGATGAATCTCTGCTGTAGGTCAGGATCGCGATAGCATTTTGATATCATCAATCCACCTATAATAAATGAAGATTAATTTTACCCAAGAATCAAATTTTGAGTTACATGAATATTTATTTACTAAATGTTTTTTATTTTTGCATGGAAGTTCCCTTTCCCTATACCAAATTTATTATTTTCTTTCCAGAAATGTCTAATGCAAAAGAAAGAAAACATGCTAAGAAAATGAGAAATCAGCCCACCAACGTGACTTTATCCTCTGGCTTCATGGCTGATAGAGCCACAAAGCACTATAATGGAGGTGGGAAATCTTTCCAAGCTCAAAAACAAGGTAAGATACACACGGTACTCTCTCCACTCTGTTTGGATCAAAATGCTTATGTCAGCTCTTTTTGATAGTTATTATTTAAATGGTTAAATGACCTGCACTTTTTAAAAACAGATCAGTTGACCTTCATTATTTGCACATTTTGTTTTGCCCATTCACTTAGTTGTTAAGTTTATTTGTAACCCCCAAATTAATACTCATGGTACTTTGGTGGTTATTCGTGGATTTGCGAGGAGAGGGAAAAAATTTGAGTCACTCCATGTGGGCATTCTCAGCTGAGGTTCCCAGCTGCCTTGGTTCAACTTTCTTACAGAGATGGCCAGAGGGTGGAGACTCTGATGGGCCAGTGCGGCATAATTCGGGAAGCCCCTGCTCTAGCTGGGGATTGAGTTCTAGTTGTGGGTGGCCTCAGACAGATCACTTAACACTTCTGAGCCTCTTTTTTCTAGTTGTAAAATAAGGGAAACAGAATCTACTAGGATGAGTTGTTTTTATGATTTGAGATCGCAATCCATGTGATGTATATGTATATATATATATGTATATATGTATGTATGTATGTGTGTATATATGTGTATATATGTACGTATATGTGTATGTATACTTGTGTACGTATATACATGTATATATTTCTTGGAACAGTGGTTCAGTATTTGCTAATTCAGCGTTCATTGTGACTTTATAGAGCATAACTATTGGGAATGACAAGAATTGGCTGTATGTATCTTAGAACAGATATATTTCTACCTTAACAGTTATTATTAAATTACACTTCTTTATTTTCTAAAAGAAATAGTGTGTTTTGTATACATTTAACTTGTGTGCTGATTTTAGAACCTTATAAAGTGATATCAAGGTGTTAGTTGTTCATTGGGTAGCAATAGAAAATGCCAGTTTGGGAAGATAGCAAGCAGGTGAGCAAGAACTTTTGGGGGACACTTTAAAGAATAGTGTGCATTGGGTCTGGTGAAGTAAGTTTTAGACTCTTCTATTTGTAAGATTTAGATTTCAGATCCAACAGTTGATGCCTGTCATGCCACATAAGCCTTAATGGGTCTTACCTCATTTAAATCTCCCAGTGACAAACCTTGTAACATGTTTCATGGTTTATAGGGGCTTAATAATTAACAGTGTAATGGGAATAAGAGGAACACTGTAAAATTCTCTGCTAGTCTCTCCCTCCCTTTGCAGACTGTGATTTGATGTCTTAAAGTCAGTGGTTTCAATGCACAGACATTTGTATAGACTTTGCTTTTATTTCTTTTCTTTAATTTAACACAGGCTCCCAACTTGAGTGTGGCAGAGAATTACGACAAAAGACTGAATATACAAAATCATGTAAATTGTAATATTGAAGGGAGCTTAGATTTAAAATTTATGTTGTACTCATAATTTATTGGAGAAAAGTTCGGAGAAAAGTTCCCTCATAATTTATATGCAAGGTTTATTTGTCATGCTGACAAGATGAGCCAGTATGCTGCCTGCTAGCTTTATCACCTTGGTCAAATTAATTCACCTCCCTATTGTAGGTAGATTTCCTCCTCTTTAAGGAAAGATAGTAATAGCCACCTTACTGGCTAGTTGTAGCATTAAAAACCTAATTAGCATTGATTGCCACCCAGCAAATGATGTTCTCCACTGTAATCTGTATTGCTCGTAAGGCTGACATATTTCTTTTTGTTTTCTTTTTGAAAACAAACTAGAGCTTCTTCCTGGAACTTCACGACCGCGGCATACCAAAATGATCCACCATTCCCCAGTTGATCCTGATGTGAATGAACAGTCTTCCTCCAAAATAATGTTTAAAAAAAAGGGAGGATGGAAAGCAGGTCCTGAGGGCACCTCTCAGGAGATTCCCAAGTATATAACTGGTAGGTGTTTGTGAAGAAGTGAAGTTTGATTATACGATGAGCCCTTTGCTTCAGTGCTCTCCACCTTGGCCCTGCCTCCCGGTCTCTCTCCTCTCCTCCTTCCACTGAGGGTTCTTCTCGCCTCTAGTCTGGACTGTGGCTGTAGTTTCCTTGGGCCTGATTGCTCTCCATTCTTCAGTTTCTCTTTTTTTCCTCTTCTTGTTCTTGTAAGTCCTTATCTGTAAACTGTTCTACTTTGTCCTAAAACCTTTTCCCTCGCCCCACTCCTTTTTAAAATATAAAATGGCGTCTACATGCATTCTCCAAGGATGAAACCGAATTTAACACACTCCGAGGGCAACCAAAACCTTTATTATTTTTTTTTTTATTAAAAAAAAATTTTTTTTAATGTTTATTTTTGAGACAGAGAGAGACAGAGCATGAACGGGGGAGGGTCAGAGAGAGAGGGAGACACAGAATCTGAAATAGCCTCCAGGCTCTGAGCTATCAGCACAGAGCCCGACGACGCGGGGCAGGAACTCACAGAATGTGAGATCATGACCTGAGCCGAAGTCGGACGCTCAACCGACTGAGCCACCCAGGTGCCCCAACCAAGACCTTTAAATACCTGTCTCCAGGCCCCTTCAGATCTCTTCTCCTGTTACTCCCTCCCCCCATCACCTGCACCCCTGGTATGCATAACTCTGTATTCATTAGGTATGCCTTCTGGTCTCTGTGCCTGGTGGGAAAAATGCACTTAAATGTCCCCAGCACTTTGTTTACTTCAAAAAAAGGTCTGCTTTTCAATAAGGAAAACTAGTAAAGTTATGATTATATATTTAGAAAAAGCAAAAAATATTAAAGAAAACAAACTTTTGAAGTCACAACCTTTGTGACTTCAATTTTACTTTTTCTTTGTTTTCTTATGTGATTATTGCACTTGAAAATGGTTGTGGTTGGGGTGCCTGGGTGGCTCAGTTGGTTGAGCATCTGATTCTTGATTTTGGCTCAGGTCATGATCCCATGGTTTGTGAGATCAAGTCCCACGTTGTGCTCTGTGATGACAGTGCACAGCCTGCTTGGGGTTTTCTCTCTCTCCCTCTCTCTCTCTCTCTCTGCCCCTTCCCTGCTTACATGCTCTCTCTTCCTCAAAATAAATAAATAACTTTATATTAAAAAAATGGTTGTGATTTATATGCCATGTAGCCCTCTGTTTTAAGGAATTGTTTGTAAACATGCTTTTAAACTTTTTTTATGGTTAAAAAAGTAACACTGAATCCTTATAGAGAACTTGAAAAAAAGTAGAAACAGAATGGCTTTATATATAATACAGATATAGCCACCATCTGTATTAATCTAATTAAGGGTTTGGGTGGTGGGTGAATTTTAAGTTCATATACTTCAAATCTGTCTTCCTTCTGAGATTGACCAGAAGTATTGATTCTAGACTTGTCTTTAATTATCATGCTATTTTTGTCTACAGCTTCTACTTTTGCTCAAGCCCGAGCTGCTGAAATCAGTGCCATGTTGAAAGCAGTGACCCAGAAATCTTCTAATTCACTGGTTTTCCAGACGCTGCCCCGGCACATGAGACGGAGAGCCATGAGCCACAATGTCAAACGCCTTCCCAGGCGGTTGCAGGAAATCGCCCAGAAAGAGGTATATGTTTCACTTAGTGTAAGTGTTCAAGTTAGTAGTTCCTAAAAGAAATTGAGAAATGTTAACCTAATAGAATTAAAGTGAAAACCAAAAGCAATGTACTCTTTTGCATTATTTTTGGATTTAATCATTATCCCCCCACCTTCCTCCTTGCTATCTAATTGGCAAGCAGTTGGATATTACATATAGCATTTGGAAACCCTTTCTTTTTTCTTTCTTTCTTTCTTTCTTTCATTTCTTTGTTTCTTCCTTCCTTCCTTCCTTCCTTTCTTCCTTCCTTCAATTTTTTTTTTTTTCATTAATTTCAGGTCCCTTTTTTTTTTTTTAATGGTGTTAAATAGTTGAGGTTCCGCTGTCAGATTAAAAATAAAATCCTGACCTTCTTACCACATAAGCAATTTTAGCTCTACGTTTTGAGGGTGTGGCCAGCTTAAAGTTGGAAAATCAAGAGAAAAAGCGGCAACAATGCCTAGTACTTGCCTTTTGACTTTTTCAACGTTGAAAACTTGAAACTTGGATTTAATTTTTCCTCAAGTCTAGTTGTTTTTGGCTTTATCAAAATTCTTCGCTTGGACATTTTCAGGTTGTCTCAGCTACCCATGTCTTTTACTAGTTGATTCAAAAGTTCCTCATGGAGTGCCTTCTGTGTGTGGTACTATACTGGTGTTGGGGTGAGAGGAGTTCAGCAAACTAACGGAGAAGAGTTTTGGGTTTTTTTCCCCCATAAAAGTTTAGCTCAGCTATGGAGGAGAGTAAGAGTGAAAACTGAACAGGAATTTTGTGCTTTCTAGATTTAGATTGTCAGGTTTGTCTCCCATGGCATTTGTCTATCAGTACCTAACTGACATTGAAATGTATAAGTTTTCCTCACTTCACGTTTTTCATCCTGTTTTGGGTTTAGTTCCAATCCCAGAGGTTTACAAAACAATAAAACCAATAACAAAAGAGCTGGCATCTTCTTCTCTTGCTCTCTAACATGAATAGCCACAATAAGCTTGCGTTACTGTGTGGAGCATTTTATAAAGACTCTAATCCTCATAGTCCACAAACTTGCCGGTTAGTAAGTGATAGAACTGTGCTTCCTCTCTGAGTTTGCCCGTTTCTGAAACCTTCACGCTTGCCTTCTGTCTGCTCTTTCACTGGAGAAATTGCCAAGTCAAAAAATTAAGCACACTGATGGAGTCTGAAAGGTACTCCCACCTAATCTAAAGTTAGTTGTTTGAATTCCTCACATGTAACTTTTATTTTGAGATAGTTACCAACTAGGACCCGCCTCTCTTCTTGAAATCGCAGGCAGAGAAAGCAGTGCACCAGAAAAAAGAACATTCAAAAAATAAATGCCATAAAGCTCGAAGATGTCACAAAAACCGGGTGCTAGAATTTAACCGTAGACAAAAGAAGAACATATGGTTAGAGACTCACATCTGGCACGCCAAACGGTTTCACATGGTCAAGAAGTGGGGCTACTGTCTCGGGGAGAGGCCGACAGTCAAGAGCCACAGAGCCTGCTACCGAGCCATGACAAACCGTTGCCTTCTCCAGGTATGCTTCTCTAGTTGGTTTTCATTTTATGTTTGTTTAGACGAAATGGAAGTGATGTTTGGGCTCAGCTCTAAAGGATCAGGAAAGGAGAGAGTTGACGTGGCAGAGGAAGTCAGGTAAGAGGGAAGAATTGAAGTAAATTCGATGTGATAAAGATGAAGAGAGTGAGACCATTAAGAGAGGATAACATTGGGGCGCCTGGGTGGCTCAGTCGGTTGAGCGGCCGACTTCGGCTCAGGTCACAATCTCGCGGTCCGTGAGTTCGAGCCCCGCGTCGGGCTCTGTGCTGACGGCTCAGAGCCTGGAGCCTGTTTCAGATTCTGTGTCTCCCTCTCTCTGACCCTCCCCCGTTCATGCTCTGTCTCTCTCTGTCTCAAAAATAAATAAACGTTAAAAAAAAATTAAAAAAAAAAAAAAAAGAGAGGATAACATTAAGGGGAGATTAGTTCTGGAAAAATAGGTAGGAACCAGGTCCTGCAGGGTCTTGGTGGTCATGTTTGAAATTTATTCAGCATTGATTCATTTGGAAGTCATTCATCAACAACAAATATTTGTGTGCCCTTAGCAGTGTTCAGAATGCTGTTGTAGATGTTTAGGATTCAGTGGGATGCTAGGAAGTTTGTTTTAAATTCTCTGAGAGGACAGTTTGTTTTATGCCTGGTAATAGTATTTATCTGGTCGTCCCTCTCCCCTTCCCCAATTGGTAAATCAATGGCTTTCATTCTTCCAGGACATATTTAGAAATTTACTCTTGGAAGATTCTGTCTTCAATGGCAGGATGGCCTTGACCAGGTTTTATTGTTTTTTAAGATTTTTTTATCTGCGTGTAGTTGACAAACAGTTACATTAGTCGCAGGTGTACAAAATAGTGATTCAACTTCTCTGTATTTTATGCTGTGCTCACCACAGTGTAGCTACCTACCATCTGTCACCATCCAGCACTATTGCAGTATCATTGGCTGTATTCCCTGTGCCTGACCCTTTATCCCCCTGACTGATTCGTTCCATAACTAGAAGCCTTGGCCAAGTTTTGAAAACCATTGGTGTTAGGAGTCTCTGATGCCTCTTGAAAGCAGTAGAGGAGAATAATCAATATAAAAACCTTTAAAAAAAAGTTGTGGTAAACTATACATAACATCAAATTTTACCGGTTTAATTACTTATTTAAGATTTTATTATTTATTTTTTAAAGTTTACTTATGTATAAAACATTAAAAAAATTAATTAAAAAAGGGGAACCTGGGTGGCTCAGTTGGTTAAGCATCTTACTTCGCTCAGGTCATGATCTCATGGTTTTGAGTTTGAGCCCCACATGGGGCTCTCTGTTATCAGCACAGAGTCTGCTTGGGATCCTCTGTCCCCCTCTCTCTCTGCCCCTCTCCCGCTTGTTCTTGTTCTCTCTCTCAAAAATAAATAAAACATTAAAAAAGTAATTAAAAAAATAAAGTGCATTTATTTTTAGACACAGAACAAGTGGGGGAGGGGCAGAGAGAGAGGGAGACAGAGAATCCCAAGCAGGCTCCATGCTGCCAGTGCAGAGCCCAGTGGGAGGCTCAAACTCACGAAACTAAGAGATCATGACCTGAGCTGAAACCAAGAGTTGGACACTTAACCGACACCCATGTGCCCAAGGTTTTATTTTTGAATAATCTCTACACCCAGTGTGAGGCTCGAACTTGCAACCCTGAGATCAAGAGTCACATGTTCCACTGACTGAGCCAGCCAGGCACCTCTTTTAAGTATTATTATTATTTTTTAAGGTTTATTTATTTTGAGAGAGAGAAAGAGAACAAGCCGGGAAGGGGGAGAGAGAGGGGAACAGAGAACCTGAAGCAGGCTCCATGTTGACAGCAGAGAGCCCAATGTGGGGCTCAAACCCACAAACTGTGAGATCATGACCTGAGCTAATGTCGGATGCTTAGCTGACTGAGCCACCCAGGCACCCTACCCTTTAATTATTTTAAGTGCACAGTTCTGTGTCATTAACTATAGTCATATTGTTGTCTAAGTGTTATCACCATTCATCCCCAGGTCTTTTTCATCTTCCCCGTTGCTCACTCGCCTACTCCCAGCAACCACCATTCTACTTTCTGTCTTTAGGAATTTGCCTATTCTAGATACCTCATATAAGGAGAATCACACAATATTTATCCTTTTGAGACTGGCTTACATCACTTAACATAACGTCTTCAAGGTTCAGCCATGTTGTGTCGTGTGTTGGAATTTCCCTTCTTTTTAAAGCTGAATAGTACTCCATTGTATGTACATACCACATCTTGTTTGTCTGTTTATCCAGCAACGGACATTTGGATTGCTTCCACCTTTTGGCTGTTGTGAATGATGCTGCTATGAAATGAACTTGCAAATATCTTTTCCAAGTCTCTGTTTTCAGTTCTTTGGGTATATACTTAGAAGTGGAATTGCTGTTTCACATGGTAATACCGTGTTTAATTTTTTGAGGAACTGCTCTACTGTTTCCCATGGAGGCTATGATATTTTTCATTCCAACCTGCAATGTGCCAGCGTTCAATTTCTCCATGTCCTCACTGATACTTACTATTTTTAGTTTATTTGATAATAGCCATCCTAATGGGTGTGAAATAATACAAGAACCTTTTAAGGGCTTTTGATTTGAAGATTCAGCAGCAGAAATCATTGATTATAGTAAAATCCTTTATCTATATTGTGGAAACTGGGATCCAGAGAGATAAAGTGACTTGTCCAGGGTCATGCACCTTGTTGGTGGCTAGGTAGCCTTTGGGCAGCTGATTTCCCTGGCCTGTGCTTTTTCTGCCATACACTGCCATTTCCCAAATTTTAAGACAGATGGGTAAGTTACTTCTTATTTGGGGCAAGATTTTTGCTGCCGTTATCAGATATTTTCTTTACATTTGATCAGCCCTAAGTAATACAAATAATAGCTAATAGTAACAGACATTTTTGAGTACTTAATCTTATGCCAGGCCTGGTTTTAATGGTTTATATACGTTTACTCTTTTAGTCCTTACAACACCACAGCAGACGTAGTTAGCATTATTTCTACTTTACAGATGAGGAAACTAAGGAACAGAGAAGTTATGTAATTTACCCACGGCTATACAGCCAGTGAGTGGTGACGTTGAGATTTCAGCCCAGGTCTGATGCCACGACTTCCAGGCTATTAACCGTTGTTTGGTGCTGACACTCAGTTGTACAGATTTGGGTGTGGTTCACCTGTACACTGATAGCTGACGGTGGATCCCTGCTGCTGGGAAGATTTGTGTGTGTGTAATAGCACTGATTTCTGTGAGTTTGTCAGAAGCTTAGCTGTAGTTTCCCTTTTAGTCTCAGGTGCTGAGTGTACTGAAATTGCTTAAATGTGATGTGGCAGAGGGGCTGGTTTGGGGGTCAGTGAGCCCAACTCGAATGCTGGCTTCTCCACTTGCTGATGTATAGCTTTGTTCAGGGACAGTCTCTGTCGGTATCCTCGTCTGTCATACGGCAGCAGAAAGTACCTGGCTCGTCACGTGTTGGTATGTGTACGATGTAGTAGATGACAGCCCAGGCCCTGGCACTCAGCATCCGTTCAGTGACTGTTACTGTTGTTTTGGTTCTTTAACATACTTGTTTTACTAGCTCAGTTGATCTCTTGCCATCTCATTTAAGTCGGTAAGGTCTTGCTCTCATTAATTTCATTTTTCCTTGAACATTGTTTAGTCAGAGTTGAATATCCTAGTCAAGATTAAGCATGGGAGGAATATAGGATAAATTAATTACGACATTATGTCTCTAGGTTCAGTGTTAAATAATCTTGGAGTCCTGAATTAGCTAACCAAAGTGAACTTTAGCATAACTTTGCAGAATATATTGATATCGTGGTATTCTACTCTGATTTCTTAGATAGATTTGGGGGAGGAATAACCCTTTACTTAGAGGCAGCAGTTTTTATACTCTACTTAAAACTTGTTTGTAAAAATGGCATAAAACGCAGATTAAAAAAAAATGTTTTATTTATTTAAGTAATCTCTGCACCCCATGTGGGGCTCGAATTCATAGCCCCAAGATCAAGAGTCTCATGCTCCTCTTACTGAGCCAGCCAGGTACCCCCACAGATTTTCTTTCTAGAAAAGACACAGTAACTTAAATTTTAAATGAAAATTCATTTTGATTTTGCTTTAGATTGGTTTAAAAATATTTGCTAATGTCCTAAGAATAGACAGGTTTCAGGTTTTGTCTTAAAGAAATGATAGCCTTGGCAATTTGTTCTGAGTCTTGGACTGGTAGAAGTTTTTCTGATGTGACTTTTGGCGTTTTACAATTTTCCCCCATGTCCCATTCTAAGTATTTGATTACGTCTCTTCCTTTGTGCAGGATCTATCCTACTACTGTTGTTTGGAGCTGAAGGGCAAAGAGGAAGAAATACTGAAGGCACTTTCTCCGATGTGTAGCATAGACGCAGGTAAACTGGTTTTAAAGCTGAATGCTCTTTTAGTCTTTGCGTATTTGTTCATTTCATGAGCAAGTAAGTGTTTTGGAATTTAAATATATATAAAATGCGTAAGACAGTTCTTGTTCCCAATGAGAATGTTAATGTAAGAAAGGTGGGGTGGTTTCAAATTATTTGTAGCATTGTTAAGTGGAAGGTGAGAGAACCTTTATTTTGGTGTAGTGAATTCAGTGGGGCAAAAACTCAGTCCCCATTCATTCATTCATTCATTCATTCAGTGTTTATTGAGAATTTACTGTGTGCCAGGCTTTGATCTATGCAGTGGTCAACACCAGCACCTCATCCCTCATAGAGATAGACAGTAGGTAACACGATGGCAATCAGGAAATACTATCTCAGCACTGGAAATCAGAGAATTTTGTTTTTGTTTGTGTCAGGACTGACTTTTGCAGCAGTTCACTACTTGTCTGGAAAACGCCAAGGTAGTGTCATACTTTACCGGGCAAATAAATACCCTAGAGAGATGCTGGGGCCTGTTACGTTTATTTGGAAGCCTGAGTGGACCCCTGGTCACACTTCTGAGAGCAGGCAGTTATGGATCTGGCTTCATCCAACTCTGAAACAGGTATAATCCTTGAGTTATTTCCTCATGACTCTGTTACTGCATTCTTAATTCCTGTTGAAATCAATGCTCTGGAAATTTAAATAGTATAAAAGTTTCGCCGAGAACTTGGTATTAGAATATAGGGAAGAACGTTACGTGAATATGAAATGAAGCAAATCTTGACCTTTCACTTTTTAGTAAATCCTAAGTGGAAGTAGAGATAAAACCCACCATATTATGTATGCAGTGGCTTGAAATGCTGCATTTGGTCTAATGGTCCTACCAGGTCTGAATTGCTTCGTTGGTATCCAGGTCCTTGTAAGAACCTCTTTGATGATAAGAAGCTATTTTGAGTAATTCAGATGATTTCTTTTTTTTTTTTTTTTAAGTTTATTTATTTTGAGAGAGAGAGAGCATGTGTGTGTGTGTGAGGGAGGGACAGAGAGAGAGAGAGACAATCCCAAGCAGGTTCTGTGCTGCCAGCGCAGAGCCTGATGTGGGGCTCGAACACACCAACCTGAGATCATGACCTGAGCCGAAATCAGGAGTTGGGCGCTTAACCGACTGAGCCACCCAGGTGCCCCAAATTCTGATGATTTCTAATCTCTCTTTTTTTTTCTTGGCATAGTCACTGCTTTTTTCTGGTAGACTATAAATTTTCTCTTTAATCTGATTTTGGAAAATGTTAATTGTTCAGAGTAGTCACATTATTTTCATTAATCTTTGACACTTTGAAGTTTTTTTGTTTCAAGTGTTGTGCACTGTTCGGCAGCACCAAAAAAGCTTTTTGATAAATCATGATGAATTTCGTTTAATTTGTAAAGGTATAAAAATGTGTATTTTTAAAGGAAGAAAAAAATAATACGAACTGAACTACCTGAAGTTTTTAAATATTTCCTTAGGATATTTTAGAGGAAATAAAAGCAGCGTGCCAGTGTATGGAACCCATCAAATCAACTGTCTGTACCCCGGAGCCCCTGCTGACACCATCGCAGGAAAAAAGCCAAACGGAACTACCTGATGAGAGAATTGGCAAGAAAAGAAAACGGAAAGATGATGGAGAAAATGCTAAACCGGTTAAAAAAGTCATCGGTGATGGAACTAGAGATCCACATCAACCATATTCTTGGGTCTCTCCAGCCACGGGCGTTATAATCAGGTACAGGTGAATTCTCTCTGAATCCTCCGAACAATTTTAGTGAAGACTTGTTCTGTTTTTGCCAGTGGCTCAGACACTGTGTATGATGAAGGTTTCCATCTTAAGATCTTTTCTCTCTTTCAGTGATTTGACGATGGAGATGAACAGGCTCCGGTTGATCGGTCCACTTTCCCACTCCATCCTAACTGAGGCACTAAAAGCTGCTTCTGTCCATACCGTAAGAGTAAATGTGACTGTAGTGGTTTAATCCAGTTATGTCCTTCCTAGCAAATTTGAAACCTAACATATTTCAGTAGCATTTTGGGCCACGCCCTATGAATGTTTATTTCTCTACTTATGTTTAGTATCAAATACTTTGTCATCTTTCACTTCTAGAGGAACAAATCTAGGGAAATCTAGTAAGTAAACTAACTTGTTTAAGTGCATACTCTCCTTGCAAGTTTGTGAGTTTTGTGGGTAACAGAGAACCCCTAAAATCACTGAAAGTGTGTACCGGGTTTTATTTGTTTGTTTGTACTTGTGTGGTGCGTATTTTCTGGGGCTTGTTTTAAGGGTCTGTGATCCCTAAAAGGTTAAGAGCAATATGTCTAGTGCAGCAGTGTCTAGTAGAATTTTCTGCAAGGATGATAGTCTTCTGTGGCATCTGTATGGTAGCCATTAGCCACATGTAGTTCTTGAGCACTTGAAGTGTGGCTAGTGTTACTGAGGAACTGATTTTGTACCTTCGATTAATTTTAACTAAATAGAGATAGCTCTCTGTGGCTGGTGGCTACCAAGTGGACCACGCAGATATAGAGAGGAGAGATTAAGTTAGGAATCAGACACTCGGATTCAGATCCTATTTGTTTCCTCTGTATTAGTGCAACTCACCCTTCTGTTGACTGTGCCTCTCACAGATTTGACATGGCCAAATAAGATGTTAAGCCTGAATAGGTTTTGAGCTTTTAATGAAGAAAGATACTTTAAAAAACAAAGGCAGTGGGGCGCCTGGGTGGCGCAGTCGGTTAAGCGTCCGACTTCAGCCAGGTCACAATCTCGCGGTCCGTGAGTTCGAGCCCCGCGTCAGGCTCTGGGCTGATGGCTCGGAGCCTGGAGCCTGTTTCCGATTCTGTGTCTCCCTCTCTCTCTGCCCCTCCCCCATTCATGCTCTGTCTCTCTCTGTCCCAAAAATAAATTAAAAAAAAACAAAAAAACAAAAAACAAAGGCAGCTTCTCCTTCCCTCCCTCTCTCTCTCTCTTTCTCTCTCTTCCCCTCTCCATCGCTTCCACACCTGCCTCAACCTCTGTGTCTCTTGCCTGAATACCGAAGCAGCTTTTTCGCTTCCTCTACTGTTCCTTCTTTTCACTCCATTCTCCATGCAGGCAATGGAATAATCTTTTAACAATTTATTCACATCATGTTACTTTCCAATTAAAAGCTTTTGAATAGTTTCTTATTGTATTTATGGTAAAATCCAAAGCCTTTAATATGACTTCATACTCTTGTGCCTTCCTGCGTCTGCCCTCATCTCTCCTCACCTGCATCTCAGTCACACTGGCCTTCTTTCAGGTCCCAGAATATGTCAGATCTCCTCTCCTTTAGAGCCTTCACACCCCCTTTCCCCACCGGGCTGAACTTTCTGCCCCCCACCTCCTCCTCCGGCCCCTGCCTTTTCTTAGCTAAACCTTCCTTGTTCTTCACATTTCAGCCTCTATTATCATTTCCCTCTAGAATCCTTTCCTGACCCCCAAGTTAACTTATATAAGTTATATTTCATTATATTTTGCACATTTCCTCAATTTATATGTCTAGATCTGCTTAGGTACTTATGCGATGTTCACATGGAGCTTTGATGGCAAAGATTCTGTCTCCAGTGCTTAGCACAGTGCCTGGCACAGAGTAGGGGCTCCACTCTAGCTAATAAGTTGCTCAGTGAGGATCTGAACCTAAGAAGTTAGGTTCCAGAGCCTGTACTTTAAACCTGTAAGCTATGTTGTCTGAGTTTCTGTGAGGTAAATAGCCCATATGTTAACATGGTGCTTCTTTAGAATCTGTAGGAGCACATCCTACTTCAGTGAACTTCAGTATGAATCATGGCTATAGGTTCTCTTCCTTGGTGTGTAACTGGTGCTTGAGGTGCTCTTTGGTTTTTTGTTTTAAGGGTTTTTGTGTTTTGTTTTGTTTTGTTTTGTTTTAAGTAATCTCTGTACCCAGCATGGGGCTTGTGACCCCATCGAGAGTCATACTCCTCTCTGCCAACTGAGCCAGCCAGGTATCCCTGAGGTGCTTTTTGAAACCTTGCTCGATTCCTGTTTCTGTCTGAGAAAAATATAAGTAAAGCATTTGTGTGTCTTATTTGAAGTTTTTTGGAATAATGTGATTATAAGATATCTTTTTGCTTTTTCAAACAGAAGGTTTCGTTTTCCTTTGGTGGGGAACGTTTTGTTACTTAAATTGGTATGAAGTTGGTGGTAGTAGGAGAGGAGCAAGGAGCAGGCCTCTTTTGTCCATAGTGTGCTGACAGAAGAATGCAGCTATGGAGTAGCTTGGGTGGTCTCTCTGAAAACCATGGGTATTGTTGTTAGTGTGTGAAATCTCGAGAGAACTGTAACACTATGTCCTTGCCTCTAGTGAGAAGAGTAGTCAGTCTGGTGTTAATTACTGTGTTAAATATAATGGCAGTTTCTCCCATATCACAGCCATAATAAAATTATCAAGTCCAATTCATTATTTGGTGAATAGGAATTGTTATTTTTCAGGAGGGAGAGGACACAGAGAAGACACCTCACCATTGGTGGATTGAAACCTGTAAGAATCCTGATAGCGTTTCCCTTCATCACAAACAAGAAGCCATTTTTGAATTGTTGGGAGGTATTCAGAGGGAATGCTGACTGGGTGGTTTGGGGAAGAAGGGAGGAGTGGGAAGTGGGTTCAAAGAGTGTTTTACAGTTGGGCTGCCTACATGGAGTGGTACTTTTTAACTTGTTACTGCTTGTCATAATATAGCAAGAAAACATGTCGGAGAGGTACCTGACTCAGTGAGCGTGGGAAACGCTATTTGAGTATATGTTAGTATTCCAAATAGCTCCCATTCTGTTATGATAGGTAAACACATAGACCAGGTACTAAACCAAGGACTAAACTTACTTGTATGTAATTGCATTTGTGTATAAAGCTACTGTAGTTATCAGTGATGGCAATATACATGTTCGTGTTGTAAAATAATGTTTTGTTAATTTAATGTTTTTGGTAAGAAACGTCATTCTTTATGAATGTTAATCTACTCCCTAAAAGTATTAATAGGAAAAAAGAGGAATACATGTTTTTTAATAGCCCAAGAAGAAATTTTTATTAAAAAAACTGAAAATATAAGCATATGTATATATATTGTGAGTGACTTTGTGTAAACTTGTTTTTTTTTGTTTGTTTTTATTTTTGTTAAAGGAATAACATCACCAGCAGAAATTCCAGCCGGTACTATTTTGGGACTGACAGTTGGGGATCCTCGAATAAATTTGCCTCAAAAGAGGTCCAGAGTTTTGCCCAACCCAGAAAAATGCCAAGGTAAAGTTTCTAGAACACTCTTGGTTTTCCTTACAGTTTTGAGTAGTTTAGTCCCATTGGAAGAGTTCTGTCTGACACCTCTGCATTAACTTCACTTATGAAAAGTTGAGATGATCTTTACCTGCCTCCTTTTCAAGGTGATTATGACCAAAGGAGATGGTGTGTTTGGAAGTGTCTTTTAGCTTTGAGACATGTAGCCTGATCCTTACGTTCATTTTTTCCCCCTTGAGTTCTTTATTTTTAGTATCTGGTAAAAACTTTCTTTCTGGAAACTGGGTTCTCTGAAAATGGCTGGCATTTCAGAATTTTAATTGTGAGGAAGGGATCCGCACCCGCAGCTGGTCTTGTGCTCATTGGAAGCCTCTGTCTGACCATACAGATGATCCAGGTTCGAATCCTGGCAAGGCCATCCCAGGTGCTGAAGGGTAAGATGTCTTGGTTTAGACTCAGTGGAGTGGCTCACGGGAGTTGTTTGGTGGGGGTGGCCTAGGGCAGGAGCTGGCTAAAATTTTAGTCTAGTCTCACGTTTGCCACACTGGTGCTAATATCTCATTGTATTTACTGTCATTTAAACACTCTTCATTGGAGGAATCATAAAATTTCTGTTGTGAATTTTGAGAGGAAAAATACAGGTATGTGTAGTAACAACTTCAGTTTTGTTTGTTTTTTCGTTTTTTTTTTTTTTTTTTTTTTTTCACCTCCACATGTAGTTAATAGCTTATTAAGGGAGCAATAAATTACTGTCTCAGGACCTTACATGAAAGGTGGATTGGATGAGAGAGGTGTAGAGGTGTTTGAAGATATATAGGCAACTTAGTTAATTATGGAGCCTTAGACTTTTCTCAATGAGTTGTTGCCTCTTTCTTTTCTTTTTTAATGGCATTATGGTCTGGTGCAACCATGAAAATTGTAGTGTTCACTATGCCATTAAATGTTGACTACAATAATCGCCTTAAAGCCATAGTTAAACTCTATTTAGTTTCCTTGGCTGCCTGAAATCCTTTTTTGGAATGAGGCAGTTATATATTAAACACTTTTAAAAAAATGTTTATTTATTTTAGAGAGTGAGTGAGTGGGGGAGTGCAGAGAGAGAGGGAGACAGAGGATCTGAAGCAGGCTCTGTGCTAATAGCAGAGAGCCTCGTTTGGGGCTTGAACTCAACGAACTGTGAGATCATGAACTGAGCTGAAGTCAGAAGCTACTGAGCCACCCCTGTATTAAATACTTTTTAAGGCTTTTATCTTAATATAAATCAGTTCCAGGAAAATTAAAGTTCATCTTGAAAAACATGATTTAATTTCTATAAAAGCTTACTGTATTATCGGTCATTGTATTTTATTAAAACCGTTTTAAGTAATTTCTTTGAAGACATAGTCATATGTGAGTCACATAAAGCAGTAAACTTTTTTAAGCAGTATTATATCAATATTACTAACAAATGTGATATATCATCTAGGATTATAATTCAAAATTAAAGTTAGAAATAAACTTTGATGAGCTGGGTCAATTGATGGAATACTAATCCTTGGAAGAATCTCAATGTCACGATCTAAAACTTAATTCTCTGATATAGAACTTCCAGTTTCTCTTTCTATATCTGAAGTCATTATCTGCCTTTTTGACTTAGGAAATTACAAGGGTTTAAGGAGCTATATGCCAGGAAAGGGGCATTTGCCCCAAAACCTAAATACATATTTTCTTAATTAAAAAAAATTTTTTTAATGTTCATTTTGAGAGAGGGAGGGAGGGAAGGTAGGGACAGAGAGAGAGGGAGAGACAGTATCTGTAGCAGTTCCAGGCTCTGAGCTGTCAGCACAGAGCCCGACATGGGGCTCAAACTCATGAACTGCGAGACCATGACCTGAGCCGAAGTTGGAAGCTTAACTGACTGAGCCACCCAGGGGCCCCATATTTTCTTCTTATATCACAGTATCCGAATGATATATACCCTCTCTTTTCAGAGTTCTCTAATTCCTAGTACACATGAGAAGATAGTTTGTTATCCACATAAGTCAAACCCTTCTTTATGGTTTAAGTAGCACCAAAATTGGTCCATTTTGTCTGTTAACAGCCTTAAAACCTTAAAGGCTAAAGGAGTGTCTTTTCTTACTCATTAAAGCCCCTTTCAGTCACAATTTTTATGTTAATGAGGTGGAAAGCCTCTAAGGATGGTGGGCTGGTGACCAGGGGAACCAACCACAAGGTAAGAAGGTTGGAATTTTCAGCCCTTTTACCCCTGCCCCATCCAGACCTGCTTGTGGAAAGGGGCAGGGGTTAGAGATTGAGTTTCATTGTCAACAGCAATGATTTAATCAGCCTTGCCTACTTGATTAAGCCTCCATAAAAATCTTACACTGTTGGGGTTCGGAGAACTTCCGGTTTTTTAAACACATGGAGGTTTTGGGAAGGTGGTTAAGTCCAAAGAGGTCAAGGGCATCCCTTCCCTCATACCTTACCCTATGCATCTCTTCCATCTGGCTGTTTCTGAGTTAAATCTTTTTATTTAAAAACAGAAAAGAACATTACATTAGTAGTAAGTAAACTGTTTTCTTGAGTTCTGGGAGCCATTCTAGCAAATTATTGAATTTGAGGAGGGGGTCATGGGTGAGACCAATTTATAGCCAGCTGGTCAGAAGTACAGGAAACCAGGGACTTCGAATTGGCATTGGCATCTGAGGAAGGGGCAGTCTTGTGGGACTGAGCCCTGAAACTGTGGGATCTGACACCATCTCCAGGTGGATAGTGTCAGAATTGATTTGGATTGTAGAACATCAGCCGGTGTTGCAGAATTGCTTGCTCTGGGGAAAATGGCTACACATTTGCGTGTCAGAAGTATTGAGAGTAGAACAGCAAGAGTGCAGAGAAGGAAACAGTTTCTTTCAGTGAAGAACCTGAAGTAATGATGCATATTGATGCTTTGAGGGGGGCCTGGGTGGCTCAGTCAGTTGAGTGTCCAACTCTTGATTTCAGCTCAGGTCATGATTCCAGGGTCATGGGATTGAGCCTCTTGTTGGGCTCCGTGCTCAGCGTGGAGCCTGCTTAAGATTCTCTCTCTTTCCCCACCCTGCTCTCTCCCACACTCACGCGTGCACGCTCTCTCAAAATAAAAAATAAAAATGAAGAAAAAGTTTACTTGATCATTTGATTCTTGAATTTGATTTAAATGTTAATAGTGTGTTTTTGCAAATCTTTTCAACGTAACACAGTATTTCACCATGTAAATAAAATCGAATTTCTCTTGTACTGTTATTTTAGTATGTATTCTCTTTCGCATCTGCTGATTTGCCCTGATTGTTTTAACTAGTCTTTGTCTTCCAGAGATGGATTTGCTTTAGACAATGCTTTACGTTGTGCTCATGGAATTTTTATAATCTTTCTCTTTACCCATTCTTTGGTAGTGTGTACCCAAACCACGGGAAGAGTCAAGTTGCCTTTAGAGTGATAGGTGAGAGATTGTCCCTTTTTACAGCTTTTCCAAGCACCTTCAGAGCACTGATCTATAGTTGACTCTGCAAAGTGTCCAATTATTGGTCATTTTGTCCCAACTTCTCTGTTTCTGCTCTTGGGAGAAAAATCCCTCAGCTTCAGCTGTGCCCCTTAAACTGTTCTGCATATTTAATTTAGAGTGAATCTAAAGATTATAAATTTGGTTTATTTGATTCCCAAATGAGAAAAGCATTTATTAATTTCCTTTGCTTCTGTAAGGAAACTTATTAAGAAAGTTTTAATTTAAAATTTGGTCATCCTCAAATCTACTTAAGAAAGGAGGAAACAAGCTATTTCCTTCAACCTTTAAGTTATTCTGGAGTTATGTAGTTAATTAGAAGGCTTTTGCCTGCGTATGAAAGAAAATATGCTTAATATGAGCTTTGGGCAAAGGACTTAGAATTACATTCAGAATTGATAAGTCATTCGAGCCCCACTGACGTGCATGCTGACTCAGCTGGTAATACTCTCTTTCTCTCAACTACTGAAGACTGTTGACCTAAAAGGGCCTTCCCTTTTGCCTTCAGACATATTCTGTTTTGTTTTAAATAGATGTTACATTTTAGAACAGCTTTAGGTTCATAGCAAAATTGAGTGGAAGGAATAGAACGTTCCTGCTCCCACATATGCACAGCCCCCATGAAACTGCATTGACACATGGTTGTGCAGAGTCCATCGTTTATATTACGTTCACTCTTGGTGTTTTATGTGGGATTTGACACATTTATAACAACACGAGTCCACCATTGTAGTATCATAAAATAGTCTCACTGCTCTAAAAATCTGTGCTCTCCCGATTCATCTCTCATTCCCTCTCTCAGCCTTCATCTTTTTACTGTCTTCATAATTTTCTTTTCCAGAATGTCGTATAGGTGGAATCATACAGTATGTATCCTTTTCAGATGATCTTCTTTCACTTTGTAATATGCATCGGAGCTTCTTCCATGTCTTTTCATGGCTTGGTAGCTCATTTCTTTTTAATTCTGAATAAAATTCCATTGTCTGGATATACTACCTACTTTGTTTCATCTATTTGTTTACTATTATTTTTTTAGACTATTTAGAGGTGAGGTCGTGCTTTCCTGTGCCATGTCTTTTGTCTGCAGCCAGCTCTGAATAGAATCTCAGTTCTGTCACTCAGAATCTATGGTGGGACCCCACAGGAAGGCATTCTGGGTAGATAGGGGCTGTTTGAAATGGAGCCCGTTTGCTCCTAGACAGGCTGTGTGAACTTCACGGCACACAGCACTGTTACTCGGGATGCTGTTGGTTATTATCTCTATGAGGAACCGCAGCAACTAGAGGCAGTTTCTGCTTTAAGGAGCTTTTATCTCCGATCTTTTCATCAATTTAATATTCTCTATCTTTGTTCTCCCCTGAAATCTGTCACACTGTGGCTCAGTCACTTCCAACTTCTTTTTTTCTGGCCATCAGACCCATGCAGGTACGTGCCTTTGAGTGACCTTTTTTTATAGGCAGTTTAGACCTTAGCCCAAACTCAGGAATTGTCTTTCTTTCCTTCTTTTTTTTTTTTTCTTTTAATTTTTCAGTCCAAAAAAATAAGATCTGGAAGATTTTTTACCCTTAGTGGACTGCATGTAGGAAATCTCATCTATCAATATATATGTTTATAATTGAAAAAGTTTCTCCTTTTTTTCCCACTAGAGTACTTTTTGGCACAGTGTAGCTTATTTAAAGGGAAGAAGCGATAGATTTCACAGAAAATACGCTCATCTTAAAGGAGTGGGAAAAACATGTTTTACAGAAGGAATAAATACTCCGTGAGAAAGGGTTTTAAGAGACTTGAAATAATAGGGCAGAAGAGAAGGCTGGTATCTGTTGGCTCACCACCATTGGGCCAAGAATGATATTAAGAACCCTGAAACCAATAATCAAAATGTGGCTTGTACTGTCATAGCACATTATAAAGAAATTATTCACCTGTGCAGTAGTTCCTAGAATTTGGTTATCTTAAATGTGGAATTAGACAATTATTTAGAGGCAGTTGAATATGATGTTTATATCTTATACATTAAAAATAAACATCGGAAATAATAAGTTTAGGAGGCTTTGCTATTTCACAGACTAGTATGAAGCCAGCTATAGGGGTAACATAATTTCTAGTCAAGTAAATTTTTCTAGAGAAGTTGAGTGCCTACAGAACATTTTCTTGTAACAGAAGTTCAGCCGGCAATGTTTATAGTTTGACTTCATTGATCTAAAGGATGTAGTTTGAAGGCTATTTCTTTTCCCTCTTAGATAATGAGAAAGTTAGACAGCTGCTTCTGGAGGGTGTGCCTGTGGACTGTGCGCATAGCTTTATTTGGAACCAAGCTATCTGTAAGAATGTCACAGAGAATAAAATCTCGGATCAGGTAACTAATGGTGTAAGGATTATTGGTAAAGTCCTGAAGACAGGTTGAAATTCCTCACTCTAGATGCTGTAAAAGTTATTTCATCCTTTATAGAATCTCATAGACTTCTTTTATTTTTAATCTATTGATCCCTTATTTATGATTTTTTTTCTATTCTTAGAGAAGAATAATCTCTCTAAAAAGTTAACACAGAGAATTTTTCTTAAAATGATAATCCCATGGTTTAAATACATTTTTCTTTTATTGTTTTTTTTCCCCCTTATAAATGTTCTATCTTTAATTTCACAACGATAGAGCTCCTACCAGGACCAGGAATCATAGTAGATGATGGGATAGATGGCTAGGGTATGTTCGAAAAAGTATAGGGTCAAGGGAAGCCGAAAGCCCAGGTGAGGGAAACTGGGGAAGCTTCTTGGATGGAGGAGCTGGAATTTGAGCTCTTAGGTGGGTGGTCAGAATTAGCAAGACTTCTTGGGGCCAGGAGCCAAGGCTGCAGTGAAGAAAGGATTGCTGGAAGTAAGACCAGCATGCGTGAGGGCCCAGGCTAAAAACAGGATGATGTGTTCAAGAGTATCCAAGTAGATTGGTGGCTTGGAGTTGAGGGTGAGGCAGGAGATGAAGAAGTGAATAGGGGCGAGAGCATAAAAGACCTTGAGGCATTTTAAGGATTTGAACAGAAGGTATCAGGTGCCATGGGAAGGTTTTAAGTCGGCCACATGATCAGACATGGCAGCACTGTGGAAGATGCATTAGACTAGGTAGGAATGGGGCTGGAGGTGGAGGAGCTGGAGAGAGGACGTGTGGTTGGATGGCCTTAAAAGAGACCTTGGAAATAGTCCTTAATTGAGGATGTGATGGGGGCCTGAACTGGGGCAGGGTGGCTGGAGTGGAGGGCCTGGGGTTGAATACAGACTCCTGAAGGTAAATCTGACAAGACGCAGTGGTTGCTTCGATGGTGGGAAGTGGGAAAAGAGGAGCCTGGTAGATTAGTTCCTGACAGTCTAGCTTAGATTCCGCACCTCAGGTAAAAGAGAGCCAGAGCCTGATTTGTCACAGCTGCATTCCCAAGTTCTAGAAGAGCGTTTGGCACAAAAATGGTGCTCAGTAAACATTCGAATGGATGAGTAAATGAATGGGCAGTAAATATGAGAATGGATGAATGAATGAGTGACTGAACAATTGTGGCATCAGTCAGCTAGGAGGGGAACATGGGAGGAGAGCAGATGTAGTGGGGACAACTTCAGTCTGGGGTAAGCTGACTGTGAAGGTCCTCAGGACTTTCCAGAGCAGATGCCCAGAGGACAAGTTTTGATCCCAGGAGGCAAAGTCCCGGCTAAGGAGGTAGATATTTTGGAATTAACAACATGTAGAGATGGTAGTGAAAACTCAGCCAGAAGTAAAAATAAGGGAGAATCAGGGCTTGGTCAGGCTTGAGGGAGCAGTTAGACTTGGCAACACGGAGGCAGTCTCTTGCATAGTTTCTCCGGTGAGTGCTAGGCTTCTCTCCTACCTGCTCATCTCTTTTTACAGCTGGCAAGAAAGTCTAAGACGGTGTTGTTCACTGCTCCCTTCAGTACACGTAACAAATAATTTATAGCATCTTCTCTTTTAAATCTTTAAGACCTGGTGAGAAAACCTGGTGAGAGCGTTTTCCCACTTGCCCCTCCTTGAAAAAGTTGTTGATTGTTTGTACCTCTTTCACCTCATGACAACAGATCTTAACCAAAGTAAATGTAGGGACTGAGAATCAGAAGATAAGATTAATCCTGATAGAAGAGATTAGTAGAATGGATGTATATTATTTTATAGCTTTGAGTCATCTGGTATATTGTAGCTCAAATTTAAGATAATTTGGCATTTTCTAACAAAGCTCTTGTATAGAGGAAAATCGTTGTAGGAGGAATACCATGTATTTCAAATGGCTCACATTTATTTATTGATTATTATTTATTGATTGATCATTATTTATTTTTTCTTGTTTTTTAAAAGAGCATTTAACTTTCTAAAGCTGCTTATAGGGAGAACCAGTAGAATCTCCCAGAAAATTAGGGTTGTTTGTCTTGAATTATTTTCTTCCACTTTAGGATTTAAACCGGAAGAGAAGTGAATTGTTGGTGCCCGGGTCACAGCTTGTTTTAGGTCCCCGTGAATCCAAGATACCTATACTTTTGATTCAACAGCCAGGAAGGGTGACTGGTGACGACCGACGAGGCTGGGGAAGTGGCTGGGATGTCCTGCTCCCAAAGGGCTGGGGCATGGCTTTCTGGATTCCATTTGTAAGTTCCTTTTCGATTCTGACTTTACAGTGTGTAAAATACATTCCCAGTAAATACCAAGAGCTGAAAGTGTTCCAGACATTACGCACAACTTAGAAATTGAGTTCTATTTTTCTACCCTTTGAGCTATGATTCTGATATGAGATACTTCATAAAGTCCCTGGAGCCAGATTTTCATTAATAAGAGTTGGGCTGACATAATGTGGATTTCTGAAATTTTAAAAGTGTCCTGATTTTTGAATAGTAGTGGTAACAAAATGTTGAAGTTTTTTTTTTTTTTTTTTTTTTAATTGAAGAAATTTGTTACATTTTAAAAGAATTTTGGGGGCACCTGGGTGGCTGAGTCATTTGGGTATCTGACTTCGCCTCAGGTTCAAGCTCCACATTGGGCTCTGTGCTGACAGCTCAGAGCCTGGAGCCTCCTTCAGATTCTGTATCTCCCTCTCTCATTGCCCCTCTCCTGCACACACTCAGTCTCTCTCTCTCCTTCAAAAATAAACATTAAAAAAAAAGAATTTTTATAATTTTCTAATGTTTACAGATGTATAGAATACATTTTTCATTTTTAAGTGCTGACCGTGTATTCCTAAGTGCAGCTAAAATTTTTATTAAAATCCAGTGTGTTTTTTTCTTCCAAATAGTTTAAATATTATTTTAAGAGAGTAGAAAAGACATGTACAACTGTTAATTCACACAGGTGATTAATTTTAGCAATTATGCCTAGTACAAGAGATACTCAGTTAATCATTTAAGGATGGGAATATTTCTTGGGCGCCTGACTGGCTCAGTCAGTAGAGCATGCAACTCTTGATTTCAGGGTTGTGAGTTCGAGCCCCATGTTGGGCATGGAGCTTACTTAAAAAAAAAAAAAAAAAGAATGGGAATGTTTTTAAATAATTTTAATTTTTAAATTATGAAGTGTTTCAAGCATACAAAAAAGTATAAATCCTGATATAGTGAATACCTGTGTACCCTTCACCCACCATCCAACTTACAGATTTATTGGAAGCACTTTCTCTCTTTTCTCTCCAGTTCCATTTCCCACCCTCCTTCTAAAAGAATCACTATTCCTATTTCCAGTGTTTGTCACTACCTTGCCTATTTTTATAGCTTATTAAGCATGCTTGTATCCCAAAATAAAGTAACTATATTTGACATGTTTTTAAACTTTATATATCTCACCATATATATGCTTTTACAACTTAACCATATTCACTCAACATTGAGAGTTTTCCATATTGATGGGTGACGCTCTGTGTCATCATTTTTACTATTGTATAACCCCTTGTAGGATTATCCCACACTTACCCATTCCCTTTTGATGGGCATTTAGGTTGTTTCCCATTTCCCCAAACAAACATTAAGCACTAATTTTACTGTAAGTTGGTACGTTGTTAAGATCTTTTTGACATTTCTTTTAGATCTATCGAGGTGCAAGAGTTGGTGGGTTAAAAGAGGCTATGGTGCATTCTCAGTATAAAAGATCTCCTGACGTCCCTGGTGATTTCCCAGACTGCCCTGCTGGGGTTCTTTTTGCTGAAGAGCAAGCCAAGGGTCTCCTTGAAAAGTACAAAAGGTAAGAAACCGGCTTCTTTGGTTCCTAATGTCTTAAGAGGAAGGGAAGGGCCTCCTCACTTTGGCCAGTGACATTTGGAATAGCTTCAGTAACTCTTACACTACGTGGAGTTTTCATAGACTTCCTTTAGTTCTTAGTTCACATGACCAAGACATAATTAAGTTAGGATTGTCTCACATCTGGCCCTTCCAGGCTACAGACCCTTCCTTTGGTCATTTGCTGACATTGATGATGGTGCATGCCTAAAACTATGGGCCTGAGTCTCAGACACTTGTTCAAGATTTCCACTACCAGCCCCTGCCCCCTCAAGATAGAATTTGTGTTTTTTTATAACTGGTTATTGAGGTAATAACATATTTATGAAATTAAAAAAAATTTTTTAATGTTTTTCTTTTTTTTTTTTTAATTTTTTTTTTTTTTTAACGTTTATTTATTTTTGAGACAGAGAGAGACAGAGCATGAAGGGGGGAGGGTCAGAGAGAGAGGGAGACACAGAATCCGAAACAGGCTCCAGGCTCTGAGCAGTCAGCACAGAGCCTGACGTGGGGCTTGAACTCACGGACCGCGAGATCATGACCTGAGCCGAAGTCGGACGCTTAACCGACTGAGCCACCCAGGCGCCCCTGTTTTTCTTTATTTTTGAGAGAGAGAGAGACAGATTGTGAGCAGAAGAGGGTCAGAGAGAGAAGGAGACACAGAATCTGAAATAGGCTCCAGGCTCTGAGCTGTCAGCACAGAGCCCGATGTGAGGCTTGAACTCATGAACAGCGAGAGCATGGCCTGAGCCGAGATCATGACCTGGGTCAGATGTCAGATGCTTAACTGACTGAGCGCCCAGGCGCCCCCCATATTTTAAAATTTTATTGAAACTATGGTAATGTGCAAAAATGCTTTGTAAACTGGTGTAGTCCTTCCTTCCAAAGAGATAAGCACTATTTTTGCATTTTGGTATCTATCCATCTAGACTGAGTTTTCTTTTCTTTTTTCTCACTGGGGGAGTGGCCAGTGAGGGGCTTCACCAACCCTTATACTATGAAGTGCATGCTAACTTTGAGAACCTGTATCCTACGACTCTGTGGGCTCCCGGAAACAGAAACTCTCTTGTTTGTTGTGGAATCTGCGACGTCTAGCCAGTGCCTGGTGCACAGTGTCCTTAATAGCTTGTATTAGTTGATTGATGAAGGAGTAGAAAGTGGGATGTCGTAGTTCCTTAACCGTGAGCTCAATTATCGTGCTTTCCTGTTCACGCAGCCACAGAGGCAGGCAGTGCCTGGTTTTCAGACTTTGTCAGGGGATAGGTGAATGAGTGAGTGAGTGAAAGCACAGAGACACTTTCCTGGATTGCTGGCTTACAGGCTCTTAGAGGGCAGTAATCATGTAATCTGTGCCTCCTATAATACGTAGCTCTGGACTTCGATGTGTTTGTTAAGTAATCGACAGTAATACTTATTTCTCATCCTTTAGATTTTTTTTCATGCATACAAATTTTTCTTAAGTACAAATATTTTTTTTCTAGAATGTTTAACTTCTTTATTTAGAGAGCACGTGCAGGCTCGAATTGGGGAGGGGCAGAGAGGGATAGAGAGAGAGAGAGAGGGAGAATCTTAAATAGGTTCCATGCTCAGCACAGAGCCCAACTCAGGGCTTGAGCTCATGACCCTGGGATCATGACCTGAGCTGAAATCAAGAGTTCAGTGCTCAACTGACTGAGCCACTGAGGTGCCTTTGAGGTACAATTAAAACTTTTTTTTGATCTGTATTATTTTTGAGAGAGAGAGAGAGAGAGAGAGAGACAGAGTGCGAGCAGGGGAGGGGCAGAGACAGCGGGAGATACAGAATCTGAAGCAGGCTCTCCAGGCTCTGAGCTGTCAGCACAGAGCCTGATGCAGGACTCGAACTCACAAACTGCAAGATCATGACCTGAGCCGAAGTCAGATGCTTGACTCACTGAGCCACCCAGATGCCCCTAGGTATAATTTTTTTTGAAAAGGGATTATAGTATGAATACTATTTGAAAACCTGCTTTTTTAATTTAGTAATGTATTACGGATGGTTTTCCCATATCAATAAATGTGACTCTAAACCAAGTGTTGGCAAACTTTTTTCACAAAAGGCCAGATGATAAATATTTTTGGCTTTGTGAGCCTTTTGGTTTCTATGGCAGCCGCTCAGCTCAGCCCTGCATTGTGTTACAAAGGCAACCACACATGATGATGCATAAATGAATGAGCATGGCTGTGTGCCAGTCTCACTCTGTTTACGGACACTCAAGTTTGAATTTTGTGTAATTTCATGTGCCATAAAATATTCTTTTTTTAAAACCATTTCAGAATGTATAAGCTTCTTAGCTCATGGGTCATTTAAAAGCAGACAGCAGCCCAGGTTTGATGTGTGAGTCATAATCTGCCAACCCTTGCTCAAAATACATCTGAACAGTTGCACAGGACTCCAGTGTGGGTGTACTGTAATTTATCAGTGGCCCTTTGGGTTATTTCTGATTTTGTGCTATGTGCTTTTATAAATAGCTTTCCATATACATCTTTACACCTTTGTCCGATTTATTCATTCATTTAATATATGTTTATTTAGAACCTGCTATGTGTCAAACACCTTGTAAGCACTGGGGCTACAGCAGGGGAAGGCAGGCAAGGTCTGTTCCTGCCTCCTGGAGCTTATACTCTTTTTGTTTGTTTTTTTGTTTTAGAGTGAGAGAGAGAACATGCATGCGAGAGCTGGGGAGGGGCAGAGGGCAAAAGAGAGAGAATCTGAAGCAGGCTCCACACTCAGCACAGAGCCCGATGTGGGGCTCGACCCTGGGATCATGACCTGAGTTGAAATTAAGAGTCAGAAGCTCAACCGGACACTCAAGTGACTGAGCCACCTAGGTGCCACCCAGATGCCACCCACTGAGCTTATATTCTCGATGAAAGCACATGTTTCCCTGCTGGTGGGAGGGACCCAGGAGAGCGGAGGGAGGCTAACTTTGCAAGAGCAAAGCTCTTGAGTGGGGAAGAGGGGATGGTGTTCTATAGGGTCAGGCTCAGATCTCATTTTAGCAGGCCTGAAGTCTGGCTCTGAGTGAGACGTGAATACAGATTTAGGTAGACTAGGGCAGACGCTAGTGCAGATTACGTGCTACTCTTCTGATCGTGACCGTCCTCTCAGTGAACAGAGAGGCAAGGGTATCAGCTAGGAATAAGAAGGGACCAGAGGCTGCTGGAGATCTGAGGAGAAAAGAATTAACGTGGATAGTTTTCCAGGAGCATGGAACATAGAACTGGCTGGAGAAGTGTAAGGTAGTCCACTTGAGTTTTGTGTTTACGACAGGACTGTTCAGCACTGCTGTGTCTTCTTCCCCAGTTGTGTTCTGCCCATCAGGGGCTGGTGTGGGGTGGGCGGAGGGTTGGATGTAACCGGATGGGCTTTGCCAGCTGGGGTGGGTGGAGGGTCCACGAACAGGAGAGTTTGAGCTTTATAAGGAGAGGTGCAGCACGGTGGTTTACAGTGAGGGGATGTAAATGTACAGTAAACTCTAGTGCTTGACTCGTGGTGGGGAGAGGTAGGTGGGCTGGACTAGGAGTGGGTGTGTGGGCAGCTGATGGGGGACCTGGCTGAGGAGGGAGAGCCAGTGGTTTATCTGATGTCACGTGCTTCAGGGGGCTGGGGTCTTGGGGGGAGGAAGGAGAGGAAGGATGGTCTGTGGGCATCAGGAGGACATCTGCCCCACTCAGGCCCGTGGATGTAAAAACCAAACAGCTGCCTCTGGAGAGGAGCTGGAAGGGAAGAAAGCACTGACCTTAGGCTAAGTCCCACGAATAAGATCTCTGGTTTAAAAAAAAAGATACACATCTCAAGGATTTGTTGTACTATTGACAATTGCTGTTTGTGTTAATTTAGGATTTCATCTGTAGTTAGGAGAGTGCCTGCTTCCCCTTACTCCCAGTAACATAGGATATCACCAACTTTTATTTATTTATTTTTAAAGTTTATTTATGATTTTGAGAGAGAGAGAGTACAAGTGGGGGAGGGACAGAGAGAAAGGGAGAGAGAATTCAAAGCAGGCTCTGCACCCTCAAACTCAGGAACTGTGAGATCATGACCTGACATTTGTGTAAAATGGGTACAAAAAGGAAAGAAATATGTACGTATCTGCACATATGTACAGAAAATGTCTCCAGAAGGGTATGTTAAGAAATGGTACTATCTCTTGTAGGGCAGCTGGTTCATTAATTTCCTTTTAAAGGTCTTCGAGTGAGGCAGGTACCCCAGGAACATTTTTCACCAGCCACAGGTCAAGAGTGAGGGAGAAACTTCACCATCCTTTCTGTTCCTTTAGAACGTAGAATGTTGTAATGTGCAGGGACACCAACTGCACAACTCCAGGGACACCATTCACTTGTAGTCTTTCAAGAACAGCACTCCCTGGAGTTGTGCAGAGGCCACATGGGGCCACTTTGTGGATGCATTACCTTTTGAAATTAAAACTAAAGAGGGATGCCTGGGAGGCTCAGTTGTTTGAGTGTCTGACTCTTGATTTCAGCTCAGGTCATGACCTCACGGTCATGGGATCGAGCTCCACTTCGGGCTCCGTGCTGAGTGTGGAGCCTCCTTAAGATTCTTTCTCTCCCTCTGCTCCTGTCCCCTGCTTGTGTGCTCTCTCCCTCTAAAATAAAAAAATAAATAAATAAAAATAAATAAAATCAAATTAAAACTGAAGAAAACATAAGCTTGGCCAGTAGAGTTGGTGGTTATTCTTTATTGTATTTCTTGGAAAACATTTTTTTTGTATGTTTGTGTTTTAAATAGAGATGTAGTACAAGTGGCCATAATTATTTTAATGGTCCAATCCTAAATTGTTCAAAATTGGTTCTCCACCTTGATTTTCACCAGGCGCCCTCCTGCAAAACGGCCCAACTATGTTAAGCTTGGCACTCTGGCACCTTTCTGCTATCCCTGGGAGCAGTTAACTCAAGAGTGGGAATCAAGAGTCCAGGCCCAAGAGAAATCACCTGTAGCTTCCTCTCCACGTGGCAAGGAGAGTAACTTGAAAAGAGAGAAGGTGCCTTGTACCCCCACGCCTGAAAAATCCGATCAGCTGTCTGATGAAGTGGGCATGTCTCTGATCAGCCCCAGCGAGCCCAGAGAAGTGATGGACACAGAGTGTCCAGCCCAGATGGGGACTGAGTGGGTAACAGGACCAGCTGCCACCAGCAGTCTCCTCTGCGTTCTTAGGTAAGTGCACACGACTTCTGGATGTGTTCTAGATTGTCTGTTTTAATACTGACCGGGCTACAGGATGAAAACGTTATCTTTGTTCCTTTATGCAAAGCCCAAGGGAATGCATGGACTTTCTGGAGGGGAAAGCCAGTCCTCCAGTGTCCATAGAGGACTCAGGGAAATAGCTGAGTCACATTTGATTTGGGGCATGATACTAACTGACCAAATGATTTAAAGTATTGTCATCCATAGACATAAACCAAGGCAGTTGTTCCCTGTGACCTGTTTCATTGGTTTTTGCTTAGAAAGCAGTACCCTCGTGACTGTGACCTTCAGTAATGAGGAACCTCTCGAAGCTCTGAGCAAGTGTTCTTTTCTTAAATCACTGAATTAGATTTTTTCTAGTTCCTTTTCAGTGATCTGAATTTATGAGCGATTAAGTGCACATTCATTGGACCATCATCACGTTGAAGAGGCTACCGTACAAGACATGTTCCTGCTGTAGCCTATTAGACTGTGCTTAAGTTACCTTCTAGTCTGTGCTCATATTTTTAATAAGTGCCCACCTCTCTTGCCTTATATTTATTTTTTATACAGTAACCTTAGATTTCATATCCTTCATTCCCTGTAACTATCTCTCTCAGCCTTAGGTTCTGTCTTTCTGTCTTATTTTTTTTCTGCCTTCATCTTCTTAAACCTTTAATCCTTCAGTGTCTAAGAATAGTAGTCACATAAAAACAAAAATATCATTACAGAAGTGTATTAATGTCTGTTTTTAATTTTTTAAAAATTAGTTTTGATCCTTTCCCACGTAGAGTATTAAAAAAGTCAAATTAACTCTAGCAGTGCCCAATCTTCTAATTGCATGTTTTCTCCTCAAACAAAATATCCTCAAACGTGTGTCTCTAATTCCATATAGGAGTAGAAAATCACTGAAGCAGCTGTCAGCCTGGTGTGGGCCCAGTTCTGGACCCCGTTGGGCAGCCCAGCGAGCTCCCAGCAGCGGGCAGCAAGCATTGACCAGAGAGGCCTGCCTGTCCATCTTGGACCGTTTCCCCAGGGCCCTGGTATGGGTCAGCCTGTCCCTGCTGGGGAAGGGCAGCCCCGAGCCGCACACCATGATCTGTGTTCCAGCCAAGGAGGATTTCCTCCAGCTCAGTCAGGATCGGTTGTACTGTGGGCCCCACGAATCCAAGCACAGTGACCCATTCAAGAGCAAGATCCGGAAACAGAAAGAGAAGAAGAAAATAGAGAAGAGGCAGAACCGAGGGTGCACTGTGTCTGAGGGTCCGGCCGGGGCATACCCTGCGGCTGGGCACCACACTCTGACCCTGGGCTTGTGGTCAGGCCCTCTCCCGGATGTGACTTCTCATTGCTCCAGAGTTCTCCTTGGCTTTGTCACCCAGGGAGATTTCTCCATGGCTGTGGGCTGTGGAGAAGCCCTGGGGTTTGTTAGCTTGACGGGTCTGCTGGATATGCTGTCCGGCCAGCCAGCCGCAGAGAGGGGCCTAGTGTTGCTGAGGGCCCCTGCCTCTTTGCAGTATCGGTTTGCGAGAATTGCCGTGGAGGTGTGAATGCTGGTTTACGTCCTTGCAGGGCGTAGATGTTAACTGTTTGCCAAGTCCCACCACTGGAGAGCTTTGTTTTTGCCATGTTCTGTTTTAAAATACCACGTGAAATGCCTTGGAGACCAGAATAAAAGAATTCTGTATTATGCATGTGATGAAATACTGACATCATTCCATTATTCCAAGATCATTGGTCTCCATCTTTCCCTGCCCTTGCTCAACACTTTAAAATTATTTGCCACGTAGCTTTTATATTTTGGTTTCTTGGCCTGCGTAATTCTTGCTGAAAATAATCAGAAGCTCTCCGTTTTCTTGTTCCTTTTTTATAAGGAACAAAGGGCTGTCAAGTCTGTTTGAAAAGCCTTATAGATGTGTGATAAGCAACAGTGGTTGTTTAATGACTTGATTGCTGCAGAAGAGGAAAAGGCTCTGAACATCTGGCCTCTGTGCATGAAATAGGGTTCCCCCGTCTGGACCATGTTCAATTCCATACCGGAACCCACATGCCTAACGCTTTACACCATGCAGACGGAAATTGTGGAAAATTTATTGCTGCCCATTTTCAGGCAGGCTTGGTGTATGGCAGAGGTGTTGGGGTGGAATCTGAATGGGGTGCTGATCTTTAGGACCCTTTGTTCTCTTTGCTGTTGAACAACGCATGATTCTAGGAGTTTCTGGATTTTTCTGTGCTTTTTGTTTTTGCAAAGAATTTCTCAAAAACACCATAAAGGATGGTTTCTCAAAATATGCTCTATGAAATGTGTTATCTAAAAAAAGAAAAAGATTCCGAGGTCAGATTGATTTGGGAAACTCTGGATTAAACCCAGTTAAGCAATTTCTTTTTAAAGGATTTCTAGAACCTTCCATGTGATAATGCACATTGTGCCTCTCCAGGAAGTGGATAACAGCTTACAGTATTTTCTAAATCTCTTTGATGCCAAACTTCGTTTTGCAAGGAGCACTTTGTAGGACCAGTGTTTTTAGGAACACACTTTGGGGAATGTGGCTGTATACTGCAGCACTCTGCAAGGTAATGACTTTTCTTTTTGATGTTTATTTATTTTTGTGAGAGAGACAGAGTGCAAGTGGGGGAGGGGCAGAGAGAGAGGCAGACACAGAATCTGAAGCGGGCTCCAAGCTCCGAGCTGCCAGCACAGAGCCCGACGTGGGGCTCGAACCCACGAACCACGAGATCGTGACCTGAGCTGAAGTTGGATGCTTAACTGACTGAGCCACCCAGGCATCCCTGCAAGGTGATGATTAAAATAACAAGCTGCTTTTAGACACTCATGCAGTCATGATGTCCACCGGACGTTTGAGCAGGGTGTGAAGGTCTCATCTTGTCCCACAGGAAGAGTAGAGTCATTGCTTTTTTCACTTGTGGAGAAAGTAGGTGCTCATTCACTTTTAGTATCCACGTGTATGTCACACCGTCAGACCCTTGTCTTCCGACCACGCATTTCTAGCAGAGTTTGAGTGTGGTTTGTTTTTTTAACTTAAATGTACAGTTAAGCATTATTTCATGTAAATGCGTTGGGTTTTTGCAGTAGCATTGGTATAAATGCCTTTGGGGGTGATGAGTTGGGGAGAGAGACAGCAAGTGTTACAGTAGCTAATGAAATGTCTGATGTTTCTCCTCTCGCCATGCCTCTGGATGTATTTGTATCCAACCCAAATGAGACTGAAAAAAATAGTGTAACTTAGGGGTGTCTGTAAACAGAATAAATTAAAGTGTCACCTGATGTTCCATTGTGAACGTTTATTGGACCATTCCTCAATTTGTTTTCTAGGCTCTGAGCCACTTCATCTGTGGCTTAGCTCTCTGGATGACAGAAGTCTGAGCGTGCTGTGAATCACCTGACCTCATTCTGTGCAGCGCCCTGCCTGGGGCCTGCTGCCTGCGTCATGAACAGGGCAGTTAACTCTGTTTTGTGGTAGAAGGTCAAAGAACTAGGTGCTGAAAGGATAGACTAGCATTTCCCAAAATCTGTTCGTGGGAGCTCTGGCCCCTGGAGATGTTTCCTGGAAAAATGTGATGGCTAAATAAATTGGGGAAAAGCTGTATTCCGTATTCTCCTATTGAAGATTCACAATGAAGGAGTGTACTCAAGGCCCTGCAGATACCTGCAGGAAGGAAACTCTCTCACAGACCCGCCCCCCCCCTTTTTGTGTTTTTTTTTTATGCCTATTGTCCAGAGAAGACTAGTTTCATAGATTATAGTTTGCAAAACACTGATAAAATATGCACATATTCAGTGAAGGATGCATTTCTTCTATGAAAAAGACATAGGAATGGTCTTATTCTCTACAACAGTAGAATGAATAAACGTGTTTATTTTGATCCTACGAGTGCTACAGAGCTACCAAAAAAGTAGTGTGGCTCCTGGCCTCTTGTCATGGGGGCAGAGTCTTCAGAGTTTGCAAAATCAGGAAGTGTCCTAAAAAGCAGAGTTGTGAGCTGAACGCCTGGAGACCAGCTACTCACTTCCTGAGTTGTGTGAGAAACAACTGATTCTGTAGGATCATGCTCAGCTTTTACATAAGTAATATTTTTACATTAATACATATTCATCATCGAAAACTTAGAAAAAAAAAGAAAACTTAGAACATGCAGATAAGCAACAACAACAAACTTAAAATCACCTGGATTTTCACCACCCAGATGTAACCACTGTTACCTTTCTGGTACATATCCTTCCAGGCCTTGAGGCGTGTGTCTGTAGTTTTCTTTTCGGTAAAATAAAAGAGCTTCATGGGGCACTTGGATGTCTCCGTTGGCTAAGCGTCTCTTGATTTTGGCTCAGGTCGTGATCTCACAGTTCGTGAGTTCGACCCTTGCATTGGGCTCTGTGCTGACAGTGCAGAGCCTGCTTTGGATTCTCTCTCCCCCTCTGCCCCTCCCCTGCTCGTGCACACCTTTCTCTCAAAAAAAAAAAGCTTTGGTAATTGCTCATCTGAAATCCTACGTGGTACCTGTGCAGGTTAAGTGCATATTGCCAGTTCCTTATGGAGCTTGTTTAGTGTGACCCTGAATGTTCATACCTTTATTGTAGGTAACTGACCCATCATGCACTCATTGTATTGCTGACTTGGCTGCTGCAAGCCTGGGCTGGGGGGGGGGGGGGGGGGGGGGGGGGGGGGGGGGGGGGGGGGGGGGGGGGGATCCTTTCTTCCCAGCCAGGGGGAAGTGAGGTGGGCAGTTGACAGCTGGGTGGACTCTGCTGTGGTTTTAACTGGTCGGGACTGGGCTGCTTAGCAGGTAATAGAAGATAACAAAGACCAGCAACTGCGGGTTACTCAGAGTGCCACCCCCAGTTACACAGCGGTTCTGGCCACTGCCGTTCTCTCCAGAAGTCAGTAGCACGGGTCTCTTTGACAACCGTGGCTTTCAGTCCTGGCTGCACGTTAGAATCACCGGACAGCCCAGGCCTCTTCCTCCAGAAAGCAGTCTCGGGTTGGGCCCAAGCAGTGGTATTTCTTTAAAGCCCCAAGGCTGTTCTGATGTGACTTGGGCTGAGGCTGTGGTGGCAGGACGTCTGGCTCTTTGGAGCCCCTGCACCTTGGGAAGGTGTGAATGAACCTCACCACTCTTGTGCCTTTAGCAGGCCCAGCTCACAGGTCTGTCGACTGCACTGTGAAGCAGCTAGGTGGGAACTTAATGAGAGGGCCGGGTGGCCCTGAGTGGGGACTTCCACCTGGGGAGAAGGCCTGGTTTTGAAAGAGAAAACAACCTGGCTCATTACATGTATAGCCTTCACTATTTGGGAGTATAAAATATTTTCTCTGGGTGAGTATCCTTCCAGATCATCAGTTCTCAAACTTGGCTGCACCTGGAATCACTTGGGGAGCTTTCCAAGCCCTGGGGCCTGGGGCCCACCTCCCAGAGATGCTGATTTAACTGGTGAGGGCTGTGACCCAGTGTCTGGGATTCTTAAGAGCTCCCAGAGGTGACTTGGCAGCCAGGGTTGAGAACCAGTTCTAGACTTTTAATATGAGGTTCCGGTATAATTAGGCAAGGACACAGAAGCCTGTCAGTAACGCGGAACCGTGCAGGGTGGGAGCAGATGTAGGCTGTCTTGAGTGGGGGGCACAGCTAACACTGATGGCCCTGGGTAGGATCCTGCTGGACCTGAGGAAACAGCCAAGTTCACGTAATGGCATCTTCCCTTTCCCGCTTCTTTAAAGTTAAAATTTAACCAGGTACGGTTCTGGAAGAACCGTGCTGACCATCTGTGTGCTTTCACCAAGGAAATGTTTATAAACATAGAACTTTCCTTGTTCTTCCCTCCAATGGCTTGTTTTTTGGTTCCTTGAATAACCAAGCTCTTGGTGACTCCAGGACTTGGATGCCCTGTGCTCTGTGTTCATGGAACGTTCCTTCCCCTCTCCTCCCAGTTTCTGCACCCCTGTCCCCTTTTATCCACCCTTCCAAATCGATTTCATATTTCTCAGAGAGGCTTCCCCCTGCCTACATTATTTTCTATCACAGAAGGGGTTTATTTCTTGATGATACCACAACATTCTTTGGTTGTTTACTTGTTTATTACGCTGTGAGCCTCACGAGGGGGAGACCATGTGTTATTTGATCACTCTTGCACCCCAGGCTCTAGCTGAGCCCCTAACCCGTGCCTTGTATTTAGTATATTTTTGTTGAGTTGCTGCATTAATCAAAGCATGTTGATAGTAAATTGTAAGATACTGTTTTATCCGAGGCATATGTTGCAATGGACTAAAGAGCCACTAGGTGGTGCCAAGACCTCATGAGAAAGCAGCCTGCTGGGCAAAAACAACTAAAATACAATTCAGTCGTGTATGTCATTGTGTAAAGGGGGGCGGGGGGTAACGAAGTTACAGATCAATCAATATTCTTTCTTTTGGGGCAGATCCATACTCTTAAAATCCTAGTTTGAAAAGTCTCTGTGATTTTTAAAGAGGGTCCTAGATAAGAAACAATTTGCATATCTCAAAAATGAATCCCTTCCACATTATCCCTGGGAAGTACCCCCCCCCCCCAGCCCCATCACAAGCCGAATGCCTCCAATGGCAGGGAGCTCATTCCTTCAAGGATGCTCCCTTGGCACCATAAGGTGGTTGAACTGCCCCTTCAGCCCCAGCTTAAGCCTATCTCCCCTCCTCCTGACTTATGTCCGCTGATATTGAGAGCCAGGCCTTCTAGGAAGGGAGTTTTGCTTTCTCTTCTCCAGGCTAAACAAGCCTCATTTCTTTAGCTTTCCTTCTTGTTTCCAGCATCTCACGGAGGATCTTAAATTTATTTTTTGGACACAACATAATTTGTTCTATGCACAATCCTGCAAAGCTGGGTGATCCTCAGGCAGGGCCGCTGGCTTCAGGGAGTCTCAAATGTTCTGGGTCACCGTGGGCCCTCTCTGAAGTCTCTGGCTTCCTCTTCCCTTGCTCTGCAGGATTCAGCCGCTACTACTTGAGGCATGCGTGAGCTTGGTGTTTCTCAAAAGCAGAGCCTGGGACAGCTTACCTGCGGGGTGTTTATTTTAGGAAGTGACCTAAGGGGACAGAAATGTGGAGACTGGCAGAGTGCAGGAGGAAGGAGTGGAAGCTGATCCAAGCGTGCATCGTGCATCGTTTAGCCGGTTGCCTGTGGGCTTACGCGCCTCTGAATTGTCCACGAGAGAGAAGGCAGTCTTCAGTTCCCAGCTTTCAGTCCTGCTGGTCAAGGGTTGTCCCGGGGAGCATTCCTTTCCTTGCCCCTCCGGGTTTGTACAGGTGCTAGAATAGCTGAGTCTGCTCTGTGGGCATCCCATGGAAGGCCAGCAAGAAGCCCCTAGGACAGAAACAAGAGGTGCAGCTAAGACAAGGTGCTGTTGGGCCACACCTGTGCCCCGCAGGTTGCTGCAGCTAGAGCTGGACAAGAAGTGTGCCGAGGGAATGTGAGCCGGGACAAAAGATGTCTAGCCCAGAGCTCTCAGGAGATGGGGTGGCTATTTCCCATTGTGACTTGTGAGGAGCCAAGAGGTGTGTGTGTGTGTGTGTGTGTGTGTGCGCGCGTGCGCATGCATGGGGGGCGTGGGAGGAAATGTCAGGGGTGCCTGATGAGCACTCTGGAATAAGTACCAGCAGTTGGCATATAGATGTAAAGTTGATCTTGCCAAAGCGGGGCAGGGGAGGGACAGTTACGGTCAGGCTTCTGCGAGCCCTCAGACTGGATCTGGGCAAGAAGCTTGATTCTCCTGTTTGTGGGCACTACCCGGCGTGGTTCTGAATATTTGCCACTGTGTGCCTGCAACAGTCATTAGGGCACAAGCCCTGACACTGTTGTCGGGAGATGTTCTGTGGGCTCCTCCAGGGCTGGCTTTCCCAGCATTCTTGCCCAGCGAGGCCTGCAACTTCCTTGTGCTCACCCCCTGCCCACTTCATCACCCCCACTCCCAGCCCTCACCCCCTCATGTTGATTGGTTTCCTCAGTAAAGTGGAGGAGGTTGGGGAACAGTCCTGCCTCTTACAGGGCGGTCCTGAGACCCGCAGCATTAGAAGGGCAGGATCTCAGGCTGCACCCCAGACCTGAAACAGGTCTGCACTTGAATAAGACTGCTAACAGGGATTCGTGGTCACAGAAAAGTTGCAGGAGCAGGGGACTGAGTCAGTGGCTTCCGGACCTGGTGATCATCAAAAGCATCTGGGGAGCTTGCTGAAAGAAATTTCTGAGCGTCTGCGGTATGGCCCCCAAGTCTGTCATTTTTATTAAGCACCCTGCATGATTCCAACACAGACCATTCTTGGGATCGGGCTTGAGAATCACCAGGATGGGCATCTTTGGGTTTTTGCCAATCCTGAGATTCTGGTATTTTTGATGCTGACTTTTCACAAATGTGAATGCCACTCTTTCTGGGTGTTAGGCATTCGTAAGGCCTAAATGTTTGCTTGTTTTAATAGTGAGGCCTAGTTTCTGGTTGCTAAATATTCTGGTTGGGAGCTTGTGTTTCTTCCAGCATTTAAGTAATGTCCGGGTACTTTGCCAGGCCCCGCGAGCTCCCACGACCTCACACTTTGGGGATGCTCCGGTGGCGTCTGGGATGGCCCCTCAGCCATTAGGCTCTGGATGGATTTGTCTGAGATGCCAAGACCTGACTCCCTGTTGAGAGATGGAGCCTGAAGCGTCAAAGAGAGAGGTCAGAGCGTCTGTTTGCATTTGGTCTCATCCGGCATCTTGGATGGCCCCGAGTCATTCCTGTCCCCCTACATCATGCCCACACAAGCCTGAGTGGTCTCGAGGAAGCACTCCAAGCCTTTGCCCGGGGAGCCGTGGCTCGGGCGCCTGTGGTGGTGCCCCCCCTCACAAGAGGAGAAGAGCCGAGTGGGCTTGGCACTAACTGGCCCTCAGAGCGCCCAGCACTGGGAGGTGAGAGGAGGGAGGTCGAAGCCCTCAGGGCACCCCACCAGGCTGAGAGGCTACAAGAGTCTCCAGACTGAAAAAGATTTCCTCAGAAGGTCTTCCTGGAACTTGGGCTCTCATGCAAAATAATACCTCATGTCATAAAATTCCATGATGCATCATTGTTTTCTGCCTGTCACTAGCCTATAGGGCTGTCCCTTTGGAAAAGTAGGAACTGCTTCTTACCAAGGGCAGAGCTTGGCTCCCCACACAGCTTGGCACTCTTACAAGTGACCATACCTGGGCTGGGTACTCCCTGTCGGGAAGGAAGTGGTGGCCAAAGAGAAGCAGGCCTTCAGTACGGGGACAATGACGGTTGGAATTTGGGGTTTTGTTTTTCCTGGGCAGGCATCATCACAGAGGGCTCTCCCCCTCCCCGCCCTTCCCAGAGGCCAGAGATGAGGCTAGCTGTGGCCTGGGTGTCCGCCGTGTTCCCAGTCTAAATCTGTAGATTCTTCCCTAAGTCAAAGGGGAAGGGACGGTGGGAGGTGGGGGGTGTGGTAACCAAGAGTCAGGCCAAGAGCAGGGATGGCTAAGGGAGCCCCCAAACCCCAGCATGACACCTCCCTCATCATAGTCATCCATGGTTCCTTAGCCTTTATCTCCCTGAGGTGTGAAAAAAATTGGTTCTACCGGTTTGGCCTGTGGAATGGAGTTTTAGTTCCCAGTTATTTCATTCAGCCATTAGTAATGCTAAAGAGGGAACACTAAGAACCCACCATACACTAGGCTTCATGTGCAATATTCCATTTAGTATTTGCAACCACACTTTTATCATTATCACCATTTTTGCAGACAAGGAAACTGAGGTTTAGAGAGGCTTGATAATTTGCTGGAAAGACACAGAGTCGGGGTTTGGGCATAGATCAGCTGACTTCAAGTCTGAGTTCACAACAGCATGCCATGCGGTCCTTCCACCCATCCCCCATCCATTTGGGTACAACGTGTCTCCTGTTCTGTGCCGGGCACCGGAGGGGTTAGATGCAAACATGAATCAGGCGTGGACTTGTCCTTAAGCACTTCAAGGTCAATGACGTGTTGCTGTGGTGCCATGTGAAGGGTGTTGGGGATTTTGGCTCTTGGTCTGGCATAGGAATCAAGCTTTCTCATCCTGATGTTTTCCTAGGAAAAGATGGTCCTGAGTCCCAGGAGATTTATTTCATTCGCTTTTCTTGCTGTTTAATTTTGCCCTGATATGCTGCTGTTATTTATGACTCCAGCACCACCCAAACCATTCATCTTGCCATCGTTAGGCAGTTATGAAAGGCCTGTGATTACATCTCCCAGTTGGCCTGCTCGTATTTAAAACATCAGCCAAAAGCAAAACATGAAAACACACACACACACACACACAGCCACCCCTTCACCTAGAAAGAAGTGGGTACACTATGCAGCATTCTTTTTCTGAATCCAGAGAGGTCGTCACCAAGCACTGGCCTCTCCTCCCGCTCTGCCCCGTGTTGGTCTCCAAAGCCTCTGCTCATTTAACTTTTTGAATGCTGCCCATAAATCAGTGGGCCTGGCTCCCCAGCCTGCATCACTCTGAGCCTGCTGCTCCCTCGGCGGCTCGTGTGGGCCTCCTTGGGCAGTTACTCAGTCCCGGCAAGGATTAATGTTAATCTCCCGTTCATGTGATTGAGTCAAGAGTTATTCTTTCCATCTGTCACCCCCTAGGCCAGAGTTCTATGTCCTTGCTTCCTCCTTCCCGGAGGTTTCTGAAGGCAAATGGTGGCACCCTGCCCATGGACGTCGCAGGGTGAACGTTGGGCAGCTTTCCTACAGGGCGCCTGGATGAGGCACAGACTTGAGTGATGCGGTGAGAGCTGAGGGGCCCTGAGCAGGCAGGTGCCTTCTTCGACGTGCCCCCCCCCCCCCCAATGCTGCTGAGAAGGAAGATCCCCTAGTCACACAGCTGCCCCGTAGCAGAGCTGGGACCAAGAACCCAGGTCTCCTGACGGGGCCAGGTGCTTTCAAGACCAACTTTTGAATATGGATTTTTTTCCGGAAGAGTCTCAAATCCCTGAAGGAAGAGAGCACGTTGCCATGCTGGATTCAAGTTCTGCATCTCCTCTTTCTTCCTTGCAGCCATCCCAACTTTTCTTCAGCGGTTCTGCCCTGCGCGTTTCTCCTCTCAAGGTGCCACCTAGAATGCTTCCTTCAACTCCCGTCACTTCTTGGCTGAAAGGCAACGGGCGGGTCCTTAAGCAAACTCAGTGTTCTTGTCAATAAAAATGGAAATAAAACTGTTACCTACCTTGCTCTTTTTTTTTTAAAGTTTATTTATTTATTTTGAGAGAGAGTGAGAGAGCATGTGAGTGGGAGAGAGAGAGGGAGAGAGAGAGAATCCCAAGCAGGCTTTGCCGGCATGGGACTCGAACTCACAAACCGTGAGATCATGACCTGAGCTGAAACCAAGAATCATGCGTAACCCATTGAGCCACCCAGGCGCCCCTCTACCTCGTTATCTTGAAGTGAGACTCAGAGGAGCCATAGAAGCCCAAGTGTCTTGTTGAGCACTTGCTGTGTAGCTCTCACAGAGCCTTGGCTTATTTGGCATGGATTATATCTTTAGATCCTCGTGGCGATTCTATGAGTTTTATCATCCCCATTTTATAGAGAGGGAGACTGAGGTTCAGTGAGGTGAGGGAACTGCCAGGGTCACGCCACTCGTTGGGATCAAACCCACATCTGTCAGCGTCCTTACCCAACATGCTCTTTGGTGAGGGTTCGCCACACCCTGTCTTTGTCCCTGTGTCTCACATGCCATTTGGGTTCTCACAGCGACTCCTTCTTCAATGTCTTGGAAAACAGGGCTTAAGCTATCAAGATCAAAATAACCGTGGTCAAAGCAGTGCCTGTCCAATTTCAGGGACTTCACAGGGGAAGAGAGTGGGCCTGAGGATGACCGGCCCAGGACCCGGGTTTTCCTAACTGTGGGCAGGAGAGGATGACGCAGCGACAGGGGCCCGGGGCGCTTCTCCGTCCGTGCAGTTCCCAGGCATGGCCGCGGGGTGGCGCCGTGGACCGACACAGGCGCCCCCATAGGTCTCAGAGAGGAGCCTCAGTTCAGTGCCAGGACTGCTTGGGATGGAGGGACTTTGGGGGACCCAAAAAAGCACCAAGGGAGAGGCGTTCGGTTTTGTTGCTCAGTGCTGCAGCCTGAGAACTGGCCAAGCTCTATGTTCCTGTGGATTCAACGGGTGCTTGTGGAGTTCTATATGCAGACCGGGCCCCCGGCCTTGGGGACCCCAGGGACATGCATGACCAGGTCTATCTTTGTCCCCTCGGAGCACGCGGTCTCTTTGGGAAGGCAGAGGAGGACAATGTCGCTCCCTTCAGAATGAATACAAAGAAAGGACCGTTTGTCATGGTCTTAAAAAAGAATGAAAACTTGTGTTTTCTTTTCTAAGACCAAAAAAACTTCATTCTCTCCCTCATCCACCCCTGGCTGCTCACTGAGGGTGGGTCATCCCCAATCGAAAGTGGAGTCTGAGGATCTTAGGACTGAGATGAATGTTCTAGAGACCAGAAAAGGGCCCTTCTTACTAACACAGCTCACCATTTATACCCAACACCCTATCTCACCTGGGGCAGACCCCTGCCTCACTGAACCTGGCAAGCTCTATTTCTTTCTCAAAACACTGCTCATTCTAACCCTTTTCGTGTCACTTTTCCTGACTCCTCCAGAATTAACTACTCTCTCCTCTGTTGTGTCCCCTCCTATAACTGGGCATCTAATCACATTGTGAAAAAGCTGTTTGCACATCTGTCCTGTTAGACTAAAATGTCCCCCGGGGGGCAGAGCTCCTGGACTTGGATCCCTAGCACCTCGTGCAGTCCCAGACAAGCAAGATGCTCATTAGGTACTCGTTCAATTTAATTGAGTTACTTGAGAGAGAAGGCACACAGGCTTCTTAACACTTATTATCTAATTCAATCCACACAACAGCACTATTTGCTTGGTATTATCTGCACTATTTTATTTTTTTATGATTTAATTCTTAATTTTCATTTTTTAATGTTTATATTGAGAGAGAGAGAGAGAGAGAGAGCAAGCAGGGGAGGAGTAGAGAGAGAGAGGGAATCTGAAGCAGGTTCCAGGCTCTGAGCTGTCAGCACAGAGCCCAAGGCGGGGCTTGAACTCACAAACCGCGAGATTGTGACCTAAGCTGAAGTCCGATGCTCAACTGCCCGAGCCACCCAGGCGCCCCAATAATTATCTGCACTGTTTTATAGATGAGATGATGCTTGCTGCAGCAAGAGATGAACCTTGAAATCTCAACGGCTAAGCACACTCAGCAGTTATACCTTGCTTCACAGTCTGGTGTGAGTTTGACAGCCTTTTCCCCCTTGAAGCTACTTCATTTAGAATACACTCTCCAAGACCTGGTTTAGTCGGCTCCTGCTCCTATAACAAAGTACCGCAGGCGGAGGGAGGAGGGGGGCTTAAACAATAGACGCGCTTTTTTTCACGGTTCTAGAGGATGGGAAGTCCAAGATCAAGGTGCCAACATATTCCGTCCCTGGTGGGGGCGCTCTTCCTGGCTTGCAGATAGTTGTCTTCTGGCTGTGTCCGCCCATGGAAGAGAGCGAGTGAGCAGGACAGTTCTGGTCTCTCTTTTCTCTTCTTATAAATACACGAATCCCATCTTGTCTCCTCACCTCCCCCTCTAAGACCTCACCTAACCCTTATCACCATCCAAAGGCCCCACCTGCAAATACCATCACATTAGGGGTTAGGGCTTCAACATAGGAATTTGGAGGGGGGACGCAAACGTTCGGTTCATAACGGCTGCCACCACACAGGCACATGGATTGTCCTGGCCCCCAAGTTAACCTCTGTTCACGATTCAGTGGCCAAAACTAGCCATGTTGTCCCAACATAAAAGCAGGGCTGGCTGAGAAACTTAACACGCATATTGGGTCAAACACTGCCGCAAAACCACACACACGTGTGCTTATATACACATACATCTACACAAATGCACACGCATCCACGTAAAGATACACATACGTGAGTGCACACACCTATGAGTCATGCTCCAACACAAGTACTAAAAATGAAACGCCACCATAGACGCAGAGAGCTTGCACCATACCACGTGTCCAAAAACTAGAGAGAAAGGACGTGTGTAAAACAAATCTGCAGGCTGGGAAATTAAAAGGGCTGTGTTTCTTAAAAAAGATTTTTTCCCCGCACCATTATTTAGCAAAGTATGATGCTTAGGGCTGAAAGCAAAATGCTGCTGTGGAGGAAAGCTCGAAGAGCAGCAGGCAAAAGCAAGGATGACGTGGAGAGATGCTAATGTTCTTTCTGTTTCTGAGGATAATAGTTCTGGAGACAAGCAGTTCTCGGGCGGTTTATAGAGAGCAGCAAGACATAATCTTTGCAAGATTTAGCTTGAGCACCAGAGACAGTTGTTTTATTTCTCGGAACGAGTTTGCATATATATAGAAGCGGGAGAAGCAGGTGGGGGAATACACCTACGGCCTCACCCTCACCGGGCTTTGTGCTGCGCCCTCCTGGGGGAGTTGGCTGACACGGAGGTTCAAAGGAACTTTAGGGAGGTTACTCGATGACATTTTGACATTGCCGAGATTGGAGGTGACACATCTTTGTGGGAATTAAAATATTTGGGCCAATTATAACAATAAACATGCCCTAAAAGGGAAAAGAGAAAAAAAAGCAGAGGTTTTAAGCCCTCGGTGTTGACTGATCTCTCCCACCCTCATGGGGGAGGCCTGGAGCGAGTGTCTGGGACACAAAGACTTTCTTTCACACGGGCATTTCTGGCCCGGCTCAGGAGATAATGCGATTCCCTGGGAGCTTTGGATTTCACTCTGACAGTTCGCTCCAGTTTGATCAGCATTCTTGGAGAGACAGCTGGGGTTTGGCACCTGTCTGGGCACTCAGAACACGGAGTCCTCTTGGTTTCTGCCTGCAGGGAGCTTGCAGTTTGGCAAGAAAGACAACACATGCATTTTAATAACTGTAAGACAAAGTGGAAGGTGGGAGACAGTGCTGAAGGGTGTGTGTGTGTGTGTGTGTATGCGCATGTGCATGTGTGTGCGTGGGGAGAGGGGGAAAGCGAAGCGATTCCGGGAGTCTTCAGACCAGGCTCGGGAGCATGGGTACAACTCAACCCTCTGACGTGGGAAGAGCACAGGCCCCTGCACACGGTAGCTCCCGCAAGCACCGCAGGGTGCAGCTGGCTCTCGAAGGCAAGTCCACGGGAAGGGCGGGAAGGAGCTGGAGCCATGCCACGGCGGCTCTGCATGCTGTGACATTTGACTTCCTGTGACCGTCAGAAGCCCCCACATCAGCACCAGGGCAGTATGGGAAGCTGCATCTTGCAGTTGGGCCGTGTCTAACGGGAGTGGGGAAGGATCAGAGGCCGAGACAACAGTGTGGAGAGGTGGGTGTGGCCTCGGGGACAGGTGCTTGTCCCTGTGGGGTCTGCTCTCCACACCCAGGCAACCACGGCCAGGGCAGCTGCCTGAACTAGAAGGAGACATCATGATTGTCATCAGTGGCCAGTACCTCCGTCACTGAGTACTTACCTTGCACCAGGAAGCATACGAAGTGCCTTCCACAGGGAGCCTGGAGTCAAGCAGCCTGGATCCAGGGCCCAGCTCCCCACCTCTGCCAACTTCTTAGGCTCAGTTTCCTTATCTGCAAAGCAGAGCAAGTAATGGGAAGTACTGGTTGAGTGCTTACCCTTTGTCCGGCGGTTGGTTTCTGAGCCTGTGCGGTTAGCAGCAAAAGTCTCCTGCCTTGGGCAGCCCTGCTGGGCAGTGATGAGGGCAGTGTGAGATAATGGGGGTGAAGCACTCAGCACTGGGCCTGGCACACAGGGACACCTCCTTGTAAGATGCTGTTATGGATGGAATGCATGTTGCCCCACCCGCCAATTCCTATGTCAAAACTCTTAACTCCACCCCCCAACCCCAGTGTGGACATGGGGCCTTTGGGAGGTGGTTAGGCTTAGATGAGGTCATGTGGGTGGGGCCCCCAACATGGGGTTAGTGTCCTACTAAGAAGAAACCTCAGAGAGCCTGCACTCTCTCCAAGCTTGCACAGAGAAGAGGTCATGTGAGCACATGGTGAGATGGCAGCCACCTATGAGCCAAGAGGACAGGCCTCAGAATGACAGCTCCCTTACTGACACCTTGATTTGGGACGTCTCGTCTCCAGAACCATACGAAATACATTTCTGTTGTTTAAGTCACCCCGTCTATGGCATTTTGTTATGGCAGTCAGAGCAGACTAAGACAGTCACCTCACTTAATCCTTAAATCCCCAGGTCAGTGCCATTAGACCCATTTTCTAGATGAAAAACTGAGGCAAAGAGCATTTCGGGGGCATGACCTGGGCAATACAGCTGCACAAGCTCCAGTTCTAACCCCGGCTCGGAACCGCACCTCCCTGAGGCAGATGGGAGCGTGGTTGCCAGGGTTCAAGTCTCTTGAGTCCTGACTCTTTGTTGCCCACGACAAGTTCCCTTTCCTCAGCTCAACTCAGGAGTCTTATCTGTGAGAGGAGCACAGTTTGGAAAGGTTAATTATGACAGCGACGTTGAGTACAAGCAAGTGCAGGTTCTCTGTCGGGATCTGAGCCCAGATCCATGAGTTACATGAGAAAGACGTGTGGGTGCTGATAGGGCTTTGCAGGGTGGTTGCTTTCGCTAATCCTTCTACTGCTATTAGCTGTTACATAATAACTGGTTCAGAAAATGGTATGGTGCCTTCTCACAAAAGTAAAAATAGAATTACCACATGAGGGGCGCCTGGGTGTCTCAGGCAAGCGTCTGAGTCTTGATTTCAGCTCAGGTCATGACCTCGAGGTTTGTGAGTTCGAGCCCCACATCGTGCTCTGTGCTGACAGCATGGAACTTGCTGGGGATTCTGTCTGTCTCTCACTCTCTCTCAGAATAAATAAACGTAAAAAAAAAAGAGAATTATCATATGATTCAGCAATGTTATACTTCTGATATAAATCCGAAAGAATTGAAAGCAGATACTTCACTATGAGGGACTCGTATATTCATGTTCACAGCAGCCTTATTGACAACAGCCAAGGCGGAGAAGCAATCCATGGATCAATCAACAGATGAACGGATAAACAAAATGCGGTATATGCATACAATGAGATATTACTCAGCCTTAAAAAAGAAGGAAACTCTGACACACTGCACCATGAATGAACCCCGAGGCCATTTTGCTAAGTGAAATACGTCAGCGCAAAAAGGCAAACACCGTGCAGTGACTGTGACAATTCTCATGGTAAGAACTAGCGTAAACATCCAGCCAGAGAGGCCGGCACTGGGCCTTTGGAAGACTGTCCCCTGGGCGAGGGAGGTTTGCCCAGATGGGACTGGGTGAAGATGCCTACCGAGGTTTGCCTCCCCGGTTCTGGAGGTGACAGGACGGAAAGCCGCCAGCCTGTGGTCCCGCCTGGGCTTCACGTTGGTAAGCGGCAGTGGTGTCTCTTCCTGCTCCCGGCCATCTGCCAGCCCTGTGGTTCCAGGGTCCCCTCCCCGCGACGGCCAGAGAGCCGTGTCCTGCGTGAGTCGGCCAATGTGCTGTTTGGTGGCTGGAGGTTAGAAAACTTGGCTGTGACTTCCTTTGACAGTGCATGAGATGCTCAGCCTTTTCTGCTTATTTCTCCAACTGTACAGGGACTGGGAAAGCTCACTTTGATGCCTCCTCTATGAAGCCCTCCTGGTCTCCCCCACCCCAGACTCCATGCAGCTCTTCCTCTGTGCTCCTGTTGGACCTTGATACCCACATGGGAACAGAAGCCACCTGGAACTCTAAACTTGGATGGGAGGGCTGGGTCACTACGGGGCCCCTAGCACACCATGGTGCAATCCCTGTTTGTTCTAGAGGCGAATGAATGAGCAGGGGAGCCCTGGGCATGCAGGAGAGAAGACCCTTGTTCAGCTTTTCCCTCTTTCCTTTGGATCTCACTTCCTTTCCCACGTCCCCCCCCCCCCCCCCCCCCCCCATTCACTGTCATGTTTGTTTAGCCTCCCCTTAGACTTTCCCTCATGCCTGGGGAAATAAAACCCAGTTAGAAGTCAGTTTCAATAGGGTAAGAATTGGGTTGATGTGATTTAATTACTGCCTTTCCCAGAGGCCCTTGTGGGCAATGACTGGATGTCACAGAAGACAGGGTGGTGGGGCACCTGGTGACTCAGTTGGTTATGCTTCCGACTCTCGTTTTCAGCTCAGGTTATGATCTCACAGTTTGTCAGTTCAAGCCCTGCATCTGTCAGCACGGAGCCTGCGTGAGATTATCTCTCCCTCTCCCTCTCTGCTCCTCTCCTACTCATACTCCCTACTTCTCTCAAAAAAAAAAAAAAAAAAAAAAAAAAAAAAAAAGACAGGTCGTAACTGGCTTCCAAGGGAGCTCCCAGGGCACACTCACCTCTGGGTATCCCTTTCCACATTGAATTGGGGCTGGCCTGCATGATGAATAGACTATGGTAGAAGTGATGGGGGGTGACTTCCAAGATCAGGTCAAAAAGGCACCGCAGCCTTGGTCCTCGGATCACTTGCTCTGGAGGGATCCAGCCGCCATGACATGGGGAGACTCAAGCCGTCAGTCCTGGGGAGAGCCGCATGTGGGCAGGAGCATAGGCCCCACGTCCACAGCCAGCAGCAATTTGCCAGTCACATGTGAGCTATTTTAGAAGTGCATCCTCCAAGGGGCGCCTGGGTGGCGCAGTCGGTTAAGCGTCCGGCTTCAGCCAGGTCACGATCTCGTGGTCCGTGAGTTCGAGCCCCGCGTCAGGCTCTGGGCTGATGGCTCGGAGCCTGGAGCCTGTTTCCGATTCTGTGTCTCCCTCTCTCTCTGCCCCTACCCCGTTCATGCTCTGTCTCTCTCTGTCCCAGGAATGAATAAAAAACGTTGAAAAAAAAAATTAAAAAAAAAAAAAAAAAAAAAGAAGTGCATCCTCCAGCCCCGCCACGTCTTCAAATGATGGCTGCCTTCCCTGGTATCCACCTGCAACTTCATGACAGTCCCCTGAGCCAGAAATGCCCACCCAAGCTGTTCTTGAATTCCCGACCCACAGAAATGATTAGAGATAATCAATGGGTATTGGTGTTTATGTCTCTTAAGTTTTGGAAGAACTTGTTATGCAGCATTAGCTAATTAATACACATAGGACTCAAAGGGTAGAATTTCAGACATGAAGACCCTTCCTGTAATTGAACTGCCCACTTCCGCAGTGCAGTCTGGAAGTGTTTTATTTTGTATTTTTAAAAATCTTTTTAGTGTTTATTTATTTTTGACAGAGAGAGAGACAGAGCATGAGCAGGGGAGGGGCAGAGAGAGAGAGGGAGACACAGAATCTGAAACAGGCTCCAGGCTCTGAGCTGTTAGCACAGAGCCTGACGCGGGGCTCGAACCCACAGACCGTGAGATCATGACCTGAGCTGAAGTCGGACGCTCAACCGACTGAGCCACCCAGGCGCCCCTGGGAGTGTTTTAAAGTCACAAGTTCCATGTTGTGGCCCCACCACCAGGCGTCCCGTTCAGCAGCCATGGATTCCCACCCTCATCTGCTGACCTTCAACCCTTCCCTCCTAAGGGGGCCCCAGGAGTATTACACGTGAAGCCCTTGGCTAGGGTTGCAGGGACACAGGGACACAGGGGCTCCCCCGCTCCCATCCCGGACACACGCTCTCCCAGGAACCATGAGGAGCCTCGCTATTGCTTGTCCACTGGAGCCCCACATGTGAGCACCAGGCTGGATGCACCATGGACTCCGGGAGCTGGTGAAGTGCAGGTTCTGTGCAGGAGCAGAGAAGAGGCCATCGTCCCCTGCCTGTGTTGCCTAGGGGAACTGCACAGCCACACTCTTGGGGGCTCCAGGGACCTTAGTCTCCCCACCAAGCAGCATCTACGGCTTGCCTCTCAGCTATCTGAAAGCTCACACGCAGAACCTCAGACCTTCCTCTGCTCAGTTTGGCATTCTTTTGCCCAATAGGAACTCTGTCCTACTCCTTCTGACACCAAACGGCCAGATTCTGGCAGGGACTGGAGGTGATGGAGTGCCGTCGACACCAGCAGTGTCTGAGGGCCCGGGCCAGCCAGCCAAATGCCCTGGGATGCTCAGGCGGAGCCGCTGGCATTACTGCCCTGAGATCCTGTCCACTCTCCTCTATGCTCGTCACACTCCATTTCCCGTGACCGCCTTGCAGCTCCTGGAAGGTGGCTGTGGGCTCCTATTCTGCCCTGCACACCCTTCTTGTTTCTTCAGCACCTACCAGGTTTTGCTGGTGGCGGACTTTCATCGTACTACTTAATATCTGACTCACGGAATCGGTGCTCGAGACCAGCTTTGCTTGATAACCCTGGACACGTTAGGTGTTCTCTCTGTGTGCTTCTGACTCCCACACTTTGCATGCTGTGTGTGTGCCCACAGCACAGCGTCCTTGTCCCTTTGCTGAGCAGCATTCAAGCCGGGCTGTTATCCTTGCTGCTCCAACACGGTCTCCTTGCCATTGTTTTCTTCTTCATTCCTCAGACCTCATCTGAGATAAATCTTCAAGCCCTCCACTCCTCCCCGAGCTGGTCTATGACTCACGAAGCCCCATACTTCAGAACAAACAGGCCGTCCCCAGCCTCCCTGCTCTGCCCTCCCTGACCCAATGCTCTCTCTCCAGCGATGATGGACTTTATTGCAGCGCCGGGTTAGGGTTTGGTCCTGGATTGGTGATGTTATTAAAAACAGATTTAGTAATGCTCCAAGCAGTCAGTCCGCCTGTCCAGTAATGGTTCATCATTGTCATAAAGCTGAGGGGTCAGCTCATCTCTGCTTTTAGGCACGACCACACATACGTCATACCAGAGAGAAGGGCTGATCTTTTATTTGTTGTTAGTTTTCAAAGACCTCCGGAGAGAGTTCGGCCTCCCTCGGAAACCTACTCCGGTGAGAGCCAGCGGCCCCCAGGCTGTGCCGCTGCGCTGTGTGTGTGCATGTGTGCGATGTGCACGCTCCAGGGGTGCTGCAGAGACAGGGACCTTCTGCCCCCACTGCTTGCCCCCTGCCCCCTTCTGCAGGTGCAGGGTGGGAGACAGCTGCAGCAGAGGGGAGCAAGCAAGGAGGGCAGGAGCAGTGCGCCGAGGACTGCGCCGTGCCTTGGGTCCCCACACCACTGAACTCTGTGACCTAAGGCATGCTGATCAGTTTCCTTGCGCCTTAGGCCCTCAACTGTGGTGGGGGAATGATAATGGTTATTTGCAGTGTTCTGAGGCTTGCAGATGATACACGCAAAGTGCCTTGTCCTTAGAAAGTGCATCATAAATGTCTGCTATTATTGGGAATAGAGAAAAAAAAAATGATGCCTGGGGGAGGCAATGGGAACTTTTGGACTTGAGAATCTCCTGAGAACAGAATGTGTGGTCTGTGTGGGCAGACGTCAGCCGGGGGTGAATCCTCCAGGGAGGCTCCTCTGCTCACTGCACCGGGTCACGGAGAAAGCCTGAGGCCGCTCCAGCTGGTAGAGGGGCCCGTCCCTCTCTTGTTTGCATCCTGGATACTTCCAGCTGACTGGCCATGGCATCATGTCCTCAGGCCGTGGGGGGCATGGGCACACTGCTGTGTGTTCTGTAGGGGGGGGCAGTGGGGGGCGATACACATTGCCTGACTTGATGAGAAGCAACTTGTCCCTGGGCTGTTGGTTTCCATGGCAGCACCAGGAAGAGCAGCCAAGCAACCAGGCAGTTGTGCTTGAAAAAAAAAAGTAGTATGATTTGGGAACCTAGTGACTGTCATAGCCCTGTGTATGCAGAATACAGAAATTCATTTATGTAACAAATATTTGATGAGCATCTACCACATTCGAGGCATCGGAGGGCATAACAAAGATCCCTGTTCTTGGGGAGTTCCCACTGTGGCAGGCGAGGGTGGAGAGGCAGACAGCAAACAATAAACATAATAAAGACACAAATTATACAGTATTTTAGGGGGCAAGTGATGCTATGGAGAAAAAGAGGAGGAAGAGAAAAAGGTCATGGGAACTAAGAGTGCTGGGTGAAGGTGGGATGGGTTGCAGCATTAAATACGGTGGTCAGTGACATTTGAGCAAAGATTTAGACAACTTTCAGGGTTAGCATGGTTGTGAGAACAGCATGTGCAAAGGCCCTGAGGCAGAAGTAGGTGTGGTATGTTCAAGGACCAGGGAGAAGGCAGTGAGGCTGGAGGGGAATTGGAGAAGGAGGTCGGAGGGGGCCTTCAGGGCAGAGAGGTCATGGAGGTCAGATCACATAAGGTCTTTGGACTTGGGCCTTTCTACATGAATGACCAGTCAGAGGCTATAGCAATAATCCAATGGGAGATGATAGTTATGACAGTGGAGGTGGTGACAAGTCCAGGGCAAATCCTGTTCCACAAAGAGTTATAATTAGATACCAGGAATCAGATGAGCTTGTAGATGACTAACTCTAAGTGGAATAACCTAAGAGTTGCACCAAAACAACAGCAAAAGAAAGTAGAAGGGATTCTCAAGAGGGAAGGAGCACATCTGGGTGATAAAATCATTAAATCTTCAAGTGTTAGAGATGGGCTTTGAAGGGTGGAGGGTTCCAATGGGGAACAGATGTGGGAAGTCAGTTAGGGCAGGAGTTGCAGCCTGGGAAAAGCAGGAAGGGCAGAGAGGCCGGGACAGGCTTAGGCCTTTCTCTCTCCATCTCTACTCTCCTGCCTCAGCCTGAATCTGAGGGAACAGATTGGGGCAAACTGGTGGGGGAGCTGGGGAGCTGTTTCAGGTAGGAGGTCAGGAGGACCTAAAATGAGGGCAGCAGCTAGGAGTCTAGGAAGAAGGGGAAGCATGGGCAGGATGCTTGGGAGAGAGGTCTAATGTGATCTGTGCGGTGATTGGCTGGCAGACAAGGGAGGAGTCAGAGATGGCCCTGAGGCCCAGCTTGGGCCTAGGGAGCATAGGGGTGCCCCTAAAAGAAGTAGCTGGGTGGCAGGGGTGCAGAAAAGAGGAGAGGTGGTTGGGCGATGACTTTGCTTTTGGACATACCGACACCAAGATGTCCAGGGGGCCGTGGTCAAGCAGGGTTGGGAATGCCGGTCAAAGCTCCACGGCCACACTCCGCTCTCTGCTGATCTGCGCCGATTTGTTTGTTGAGGAGATCACAGAAGCGGCGGGAAGTCTGCAGGACTAGGCTGGGAAAAGGGGCAGGAGCCAGGTGAAACCAACTGGCTGGCTTCGGCAAGCACTGAGTGGTGTCACCTGCACGGGCGCACTGGCGTGACAACTGAACGTCGGATGCCGACCCCTGCCGGTGACAAATGAATACAATCTTACCCGTCTCGTGCTTCAGACTCCGTGTTCCCGGAGGGAGCGTGAACTTCCGGGGGTTGAGGACAGGGGTGTTGCCTTACGGCTTTCACAGTGGGAGGAGGGGGGAGTTTCCGCTTCCCAGCAAGGTCTGTGCCATGGAGGTTCCCCAAACAGGGGGGGTCACGTGCTGGAAGCCACAGGAGATACGAGCCCCTAGGTTACTTGGTTAGTTCTGCTGTAACCACAGATTGGGGGTGCATAAATACAGAAGTGTATTAGCTCATAGTTCTGGGGTCTGGAAGTCCAAGACTAAGGTGCGAGCAGGATCGGTCGCTTCAGAGGGCGGTAGGGCAGAATCTTTCTATGCCTCCCTCCTAGCTTCTGGGAGCCTCAGGTGTTCTTGGGGTCATAGATGGCTGTCTCCTCCCTGCATCTTCACATTGTTTTCCCTCTGTGGACCTCTGTGTCTAAATTTCCCGTTTTTTCCACAAGGACACCAGCGGTAACTGGATCAGGGCCTGCCCTAACTGATCTCATTTTTAACTTGATTACCTCTGTAAAGACCCTCTTTCCATATAAAGTCACATTCTGAGGTAGTGGGGGTTAGGACTTCAGCGCCTACTTTGAGTGGGGGGTGGGGGGTGGGGGACACAAGTCAGCCCATAACCGTCCCCTACAGTGGCACGTTGGTTTGGCTCTTTTTTGTCACTTCATTTCTCTTCCTCTCAAGAACAGGATGGTTTTCATCCTGATGACTTTAGAAAGCTATTTATGTAATTGTCAATTGCTAAATTATGGAAATGAAATAAATCTGCTTTGCTGCTTCAATCATTCATAAAAATCAGTTAATAAGCTTTGGTTTGCTCTCAGCAACTTCTGTTGATAGAGTGTGGATCCAACACTCTGGTAGTGGAGAGTGTCCCTAGCCACGGGATAAATGTTTTTTCCATTATTAACTTTATTGTTGTGGTGCAAAAGTCAGTCGGCAAAGTGAGGCTGTTCTCATTGCTTTTGGACGGGAAAACACGTTCGGCACGTGGGCCATGCACAGGGGCCATATACCAATTTGCAGCGAGGACCCGTCACCCCCAGCCCACCCAGGCACTGGTGGTCTGGTTCGCCACTCAGACCTTTTCTCCAAACCTGTTTGACGTCCCCACGGTTGTCAGAAAGGACTTAAAGTCACACATGTGTCCTTAGGCCCGATATATTTGGCCCCTCTGCTTAGTCCTTTTGAATAAACTTTTTCTGTCTTGTCACCCTGGGCCTTTGCTGGGGACCCCGGGCTCTGCCTGCATTATTCTGAAGGAGGACGTGAGGTCTTTGTTCCAGCCCTCAAGCCCCCTCTTTCTAGCAGTCACCCAGTCCCTCCTGTATCTTCTCTGAGGTCCAGCAGGCCAGAAATAATGAGCTCTGCTGTATAAGTGGGGAAACGGGGTCACCAGAGGCAGACAGGCACCCAGAAATCTGTTTCCTTCTAAATAGAGCTAGAAAAAGGAGTTTGGGGATTCATCCAGCAGAGCCCCCAAGATAAACCTACAAGCAACCAAAGAAAAGGAAGTGGGAACACGGAAGAGAAGAAATCATCACTTTTATGTTCTTTGGAGGGGGTGTTCTCTCCAGATGTCCAGAGAAGCCCCTGGCCTACAGAGAGCAGCGGCGCTGAGTAAATAGGAAACACCAGGAATCTATTTTTATTTGGTGCTGTCTTTACTTTCCCTTGTTTCAGTGGAAAATGAGTCTGGATTCCACAAAACTCCTTAGTGAACAGCAAATATAAGCGGAGGCAATGCCAAGGCTCTCGATCCTCAGCGGTGGTTTGGATCAGTTTCTTCTTTGCGGAGACCTTGGAGGCTGGGGCTGGCTGTGCAGGAAGCAGGTGGCTTGCTTTAGAGGAGGCCCGTGGAAAGGCAATCGAGGGGAGCACTTGGGCCCCTGTAGCAGATTTCGGTCCTCCTCCTCAGAAGCCTGCCCTCCCCACCCCGCTCCACGGCAGCAGCAGTGGAGAAGGGGGGCGCTCCTGCTCATGTCCCCTCCTGATCACGTCCCCATCAGAGTCAGCCCCTGGGGCTGGAGGCTGGAGACCTCTGCGCCACGGGGAGAGCGTGGCCATGGCTCTGCGGTCTGCAGGGATGTCCGACTGGTCCCGAAGCAGGGCAAACTCCGCAGGAGGAACTCCTCGTTTGGCCAAAGGGCTGCATTGCTTGGAGATGCCTTCCTCCACCCCTGCCCTGTTCATTTCTCTGGTGTTGCCGTAGGGCCACCCGTAGGGAGCTGGTGGATAGTCAAGGAATGAGGTGATCATAAGCCTCTTTTGCTACTGAACTCGGGACTTTTTCTTGTTTGTATGTTTAGGTGCGACTGATGTTTCCCTCTACATTGGGAAGGTTTCCCATTATGTCTGCTGCTCCCCTCGGAACACCTGTCTTCATCCCGCTGCCCTCCTCCAGCACCGCCCCCCCTCCCCCCCAAGCAGATGCCTTGGCTATTCTTAAATTACCATATATCAGGTTTACTACACTTTTAAAAAAGAACAAGGATATGATGTTCATTAAGAATAAGCCTAGGAGCCACCAGAAACTTGTGGTCATTTTCTTGGGCCCACCTTCTCCTGTCTCCTATCTGAAGACCGCCCCCTACTGGTTACGGACTGTCATTGAACAGTGCTGCCCTGTAATTTGAATGCTGGGAAGAGCTTCTTCCTGAATTTCCTGAAGCGATTCTCAAATGGGCTTATCCTTTCCCCTTATGTGCTAGCAGCAGCCACATCTAACTAATGTTTTCTGTTAACCCCATGAGTGTTGGGAAAAATCAGACCCTTCCCGTGGCCAGGAACTCAGTCTCTCCAGCCAGCTGGAGAAGGGGTTGGCTGTTATTTTTTTTAATGCTAATTTATTTTGAGACGGCAAGTGCAGGAGGGGCAGAGAGATGGAGAAAGAGAGAGAGAATCCCAAGCAGGCCCCGTGCTGTCAGAGAAGAGCCCAATGTGGGGTTCGATCCCACGAACTGTGAGATCATGACCTGAGCCGAAATGAAGAGTGGCACGCTAAACCCACTGAGCCCCCCAGGGCGCCCTGGCAGTTGGCTGTTTATTGTAAACATGCCTCTGAGTGGAAGGAGGTGAGCTTCACTCACCTGGACCTTCCCATGTTGGGCCTGGGCCTTGGCTATCTGTCACCAAAACTCGCTGGTCAACCCCACTCTGCATCTACTTCTTGTATAGTATTGCTTACTGCCTCTCTTGCTTCGCCAACAGATTTGGTTCTTCTATGCTCACAATTCCTTCTTCTCTATAACTTCAGTCTCCTACTGACCGTGGCTTGCTATGGCCCTTGCTGTCCCTTCTGCCTTCACACCTCCCCAGGAGGGCTCCCAGCCTCAGCTCCCCGCCTAACCCCTTGACACTCTCCACATCTCCCAATTCAGGTTCTGGGGAGTGCAGTTCTGGCTGGCCCGGCACATCCTTCTCTGGGCCCAGCTTTTCTGCCCAAGGCCATCTCAGGGGTCACCACCCAGCCTTTAAGGCCTGGCTACACTGGTCATTTCTGGTAGGATGTGATGTGCCACAAATGCAAAGCCTGAATTCAGTCCTTGCTTCTTGAATGTTTATTATGCCATCTAATATCGATGGTGAATGACTAAGAAAGATAAAGGGGAATGTCATGAAATTCTGAGAGGCGAGTTTCTTATTATGTCCTTAGGTCCACCCTGCACCCCCAGAACTGAAGTTAATGCCATCATTTCCTTCCTAAATCAAACCCAAGCCCTTAATTCTGTGTCAGAGCTGGCCACTCAAGGCCTTCTAACCTGCATTTCTCATCCTATCAATTGCCTTCCTCTTCGCGTGACTCCATGTTGCAGATGTTTCCAAGCTTACTCTGAGCTATTCAGCTTCTCTTTCGCTCACGGGCTTCCATCTAGGTCTAAATTCTATATGGACTTTGAAGACCAGCTCAATACCTGCGTTAGTTTCCTAGGGCTCCCGCAGCAAAGTACCACAGGCTGGGCTGCTTTAAATAATAGAAAGGTATCCTCTAATCAGTCAAGGTGTTGGCAGGCTGTGCTCCTTCCCAGGGATCTAGGAGAGAATCTTTCCTTGCCTCTTCTCATTTCCGGTGGCTCCTGGCATTCCTTGGCTTATGGCTTCGTGACTCCAATCTCTGTCTCTATCTTCATGTGGCTTTTCCCCCAGTGTGTCTGTTATCTTTTCCTGTTCCATCTCTTATAAGGACCCTATTATTGGATTGAGTAGTCCAGAATGTAATCTAGGATGACATTGTCTCAAGATCCTTAATTTAATTACATCTATAACCCTTTGGCCAAAGAGGTCATACTCATACGTTCTGGGTGTTAGGAGGTAGACAAATCTTTGTGGGGGGGCACCATTTAACCCACCACAATCCCCAATTTCTTTTTAAAGATTGCCTCCTAGTAAAAAATGACCGCTTTCCCCTCTGGGCTCCCATAGCCTTTATTCAAGTCTTTTAAGGAACTGTTGATGTTGTCTTGTGCAGTGTAGGTATAGCGATACTAGTGATAAGAGTGTGGATTGCAGAGTTAGATGTCCTGGGTTCAAATCCCAGCTCTGCCAGTCGCCAGCTGAATGACACTGGTTGAACCACTTCACTTTTTTTGCTAGAGCTAGGATGCAAGGAGGTGCTTAGGGCACAGCATTTAAGGAGCAACTCACTCTCGGGCCCCGCAGGTGCTGGGTCAGCCCTGTCACCATACTGAGAGTAAGATTTCCATGATCTTTCTTCAATTTCATGCCCCAGGTGCCTCTCTTGACTTACCCTGGTCTCTGCCCTGCCTCTTGCCCTGTTTTTTTAATCTCTAAGATAGGGATAATGACTTCCCTGGTACAGAAATTATAAGGGTTAAGTGAGTAGCACAAGTGAAAGACTTAGCACAGCACCTGGCACATCATAGGGGCTCAAGAAATGAAAGCTGTTGTTTACCAGACAGTACATTCCTGCAGAGCTGGTCTTCATGTCGAATTCATTTTTATACTAAGAACCTTAAACACACTACATCGAAAATAGTATGTGATCGATTATGTTTAAGCGAATTAATCAGTCTTTGGGAAGTTTGAGGCATGTGGTGATTGGGTCTATAATCAGGCAAACAACTCAAACTTCAAGTCCCTGGATCAAGAGTGCTTGAGTTGGGTCATTTCCTTGTTCGTGTTTAGCGTTTTAGAAGGTTTAGGTGAGGAACTTTGGACGGAAGGAGTAGAGCCCAAACCTCAGAAAATTGCTGAGGTTGGTTTTCAAATTAGAACCATGAAGGAAAAGTCTCCCAAAGTGGGATGTGTGCACACTGGAAGGATTAGCTTGAGTCTGGGTAGCAGCAGCTCAAATGTGCAAAGTGGCTTTGGTTCACGCGTGCTGGTCACGTCAGGAGTGGAGGGGCTCCTTCTCTGGCACTTGCCAGCTCCCTGGGAAGGAGATTCTTTCCTGGAACACGGGGGCTATCTTGCACCTTGCCTGGAACTCTGTGAAACTGCTGGCAACATCTGGCTCAGCTGGGTGCACCCCAAAACACATTTATTTGATACTGGAGTTGATATGCCTCTCTTACATTGTGGTTGGGACTCATTAACTCTCAATAAGGACCAACACTGAGGGAGGAGTTTCCTCTCTTTCTTGCAAAAAATGTTTCCTTGGACGGGTCATAGCTCCTGTAACTGATTTGCTCTCCTGGCACAGGGCTGCATGTTGTGTGGTACCCTGAGGCTGGTAAGAAAGGGGACAGACTCAAGAATTCCTGGGTGGGAAGGCTTTTCCCTGCACTTACCACAACTGCTAAAAACGCGACGTTTAATAGCCCAAGATCGGTCTGTATTTGCATGGAAACCATGTTTGTGTGGATTTTTTTCTTTTTAATTTCAAGACAGCCATAATAAGAGCCAGACTGTTGATGAGTCCAACGATTAGAAGCAGCTCCTAAATTTCCCACACAATCACGTTAGGTTCAATTCTGAGATCTTCTTCTAAAAGTTCAACACGTGTGGTGTTTATCTAGCAACTTCACTAAAGCACTCAGATTCACTAGCGCCAGACATGTGAATTAGGTAGGCAGTGGCCAGTGCAAGGATTATCTCCATAACCAGCCCTGGAATTTAAGTAAAGCAGTCTGGCGGGGGGGTGGGGGGTGGGAAGGTTCATTTTAATTACTGCTATATTTATGTCCATAACATCACTATTAAATTGGCAAGTATGAAGCAGCCTTTAGCGTGGCCGAGCGCAGACGGTTACCATCCCTGCATGAGCTGTGCGCTTGGAAACAAGGAGCATAGAGAGGGTTCTTGGCTTCCAGGAACTTGGCTCAGTGTTTCAATCCATTTAAGTCATACCCACCATTTACACCTGCTTCTTTTGGAGCCAAACTTGCACATTATCACCATTACTCTTCACTAGCACTGACATTGCAATAATCTACGAAATCTGCCTTTTCCTGTTCTTTCTTTGCCACAAAATAGAATTTCCAGGAGCTTGTGGGGGTGGGATGGGGGTGTTGAAAAATACATTCTGAGTCACTGCTTGAGAAGTTTTTATTGTATTTTTTTCCCAAGTGATTCTGGTAGTGAAAGTATTATGGTCATAGACTAAGCAAACACTTAAAGTGAAAACAATCAGATGGTAAAGTCCTCTGCTTTGATGAAAGGTAGCTCGTACTCACTTCTGAGGCTATTATCAACTTGGACTATGGGACTGGAAAGGCTCTTCCAGTTCAGGTAGTGGTGCTCACAAAAGAACCACTGCTTTCAAGAGAAACTTGGGCACCCATAATGAACTCACCGCTTCCATCTGTATCTTATATAAGCAACAAGATCCTAATGTAAATATCAAGACATGGCTCCACCATGCCGCAGTATCCTAGTTTGTCATGGACCATGAAGTGCCACTTTTTCAACTCCTGAATGTCCAAGGAACAAGAAAGACACTGCATAGGAAGGGCAAGGGAGTCTGGATTAGGGCTTGGCAAACTACAGGCCTAGGGCTGACCACCTGTTTTGTAAATAAAGTTTTACTGGCATACAGCCGTGCTCATTCATTACGCATCATCTATGATTGCTTTCATGCTATCATGGCTGAGTTGAGTGGCTGCGACAAGCAACATTGGCCAACAGACCCAAAAATATTTACTCTCTGCATCTTTACAGGAAAATTTTGCAGGCCCCTCGTCTAGACAAACAGTCAAATGAGTCAAGTATTGGCTAAAGGTCCCCGATTCACAATGCCAAGAGAAGGACTGGGTTGGCTTTGGTTGTTGTCATGCACTTTGTAATTTAAAAAAAATCTTATGAGCCAGTACAACTAAAACTCCTATTCACCTGGCTTTGAAGAAGCAATGTGGAAAGTAAAATTAGGTCTCGATATATTTTGTATGTTGCCTGGACTTCTAAAGCGTTGCTGGATTGCTCAGATGTGCATAAGTCAATGTCATCTCACAGAATTTTTAAAAGATGCGAATGTTGGCAACTACTAAAGCATTGGCATCATGCTTGTGTCTGTGCAAAATTCTGCAGTGCTCAAAACCACGTGCTGTAGCTATAAATGGAGTCCCACTTCAAGTACAACTCTTTAGTCTAAATATTTTCGCAATCTTTGAAACCAGTTTTAAGAGTCATCAGAAATCTGTAGTTTAAGACACCAGACACATTTCTTAGCTGAGCCTTCAAGTGCCAACATGTTGGACCGATTCAGTAAAACATGCCATAAATTATAGGACTGTTTTATTTGAATTAGGGGGATACTTTCCACAACAGCAGGAATTCTTACCAGGAGTTCAAAAGCCAGACACGGGCTCTAGGTTATTATTCATACGTGGGTGATAGATTCGGATCTTGCCTTTGTGGCCAGGTTTGGTCAGGAGCATAGGTTACGACAAGGAACGAGGCTGAAAGACCCAAAGCAGTTCAGACGACAGCCTCAAGAGCTCCGAGATAAACAACCTTTACGAATGCCAGACAACTGGCCTGAACAATTTTGGACTGGCATGTCAGACGTGATCTGAAGGTTTTGAAATGTCATTAGGGATAGGGCTTATTACTTGATTTTGGTTACAGTGAAGGCTAGCTTTTTTCTTCTCATTTAAATATATTAGCAGTTCATAAATAACAGATATGATTATGGACTCTCCCTACAAATATATCTTAGTAGGTATCTGACTAGTCACAGCAGTGGAGCCAGGCAGGGTATAGCAGCACATGGCCTTCCTCTGTGGTCTCAGCTTGGGCCACCTGGCTATGTCTACAGACTTCAATGGCTAAAATCCAGGTCTCTAATCATAGCTGTCCTTTTGCCTAGAAGAATTTATAAAGCTCGAGATAATAACTTGGGGAAGAAATGGTACGCTAGTGAAGGTAACACTAAGAACTTAAATATGAGTTTTGACCCTTGTGTCAGGAGTTAAAATATACCCAGTAGATAAGTCATAAGAACTAAACAAATACAGGCATAGGATATGAAGTTTTCAATTTCAACTCAAGTATAATAGGATCATACAGCTGAAGAAAATGTTCGTCATTCTATGTTTTTTGAAAAATTAGTCCTAATTCTGAGGTGGTTCCTTTCTTAATCTGAAAAAGTTCACCAGCCAAGGTACACACCATCACAGAATGCCACTTACAAACTCTAATTTTAAAGATAAAAGGATGGTTATAATAGGGCTCATTTTCAGGAAAGATGATTCACCATTCTAACTTAGGAATAGAAAGGTGAGATCTTTATGGGGGAGGCTCATAAAAGATGTCGTAGGAGAAATGAATGTTCTCAAACCTTTGGTACCAGAATGAGGTTGTGGGATTAACATGTCTCTTTAAAGCAAAGCAGCTGACGCTCTAAGTCGAGTGGGAAGAGCCTATGTGCTCTGTAGCCAAATCGTGAACGCACATTTTTGTGTGACAGTCCTGCTTGAGTAGCCAGGCCCTAATTAAGATCTAGCCAGTTAGAAGTTCACTAGGGGCAAGTCCAGGGTGTGGGGAACACTTCAAATTACATTCCATGAAGACATGAGACTGTCAAGGCTTAGGAAGGCCCCGCTGTCCGCACAAATGGAGACACGGTGAAGGACGGGTAATGCTAGCTAGCACATGTCAGCACAGAAAAGCTGTGGACACAAATGGAACATGTGCAGTTTTTTTTCAAAGGTGATATCGAATAACAGGCCAGAAGCCATCCCTCTCGGCATTTTAGACCTCTTTCTTCTCTCCACTTTGGCTCTTCGTTGAGTCACTTCCATCAGGCAAAGTTCCATAGGATAAGCCATTTGAATCTGGTTGTATTTTGTCCAGTGTTTGTTTCCCTGTGGAGATAGTAATCACAGAAAATCTTTTGTGCTCATACAAAAGGATAAGTCTTAATAATTTCTCCTCTCTCCAAGACACATTTTATTCCCCCCCACTTTTTTTTATAATATGTGGTCACCCTCTAAACAAGAGATAAACACCGGGAAGAAAAGGCCTCAGAACTCCATGTCCCTTGACTGTGACCATGCGCCGTCCACAGGACGTAAGTGGGGAGAGAGCTGTCTCCCCACCGCACAGGGCCTACTGTGCTGGGCATGGAAACCAGGTTGGATCAGTCACGGCAGGGACATGAAGCATCCACTCATCTCCACACCTTCCTGCCCGGTGTCCTTCCCCCTTTTCCGTGTTTGTTCTAAGTATATAACAACAGAGAAAACAGACTTTCATAGCAGATTCTGGAAGCTGCTACTGATCCTATGTATGGGGCTTTGTGAAATGAAAACTCGCGTTAAAAATATGAAAACTTTATTTTCTACCCAAGAACTTCTAACCATACACGTCATTTATAATGCACACCCTTGCCGTGAATGCCAATTCTTGCCTTGAATGCTCTTAGCTGATCAGGGGACTCAAGAGGGAAAGAGAACACAGAACTTCTTGGGCCACATTTTCCCAGTCATAGGGAGAAGGCTTTAATGAATTTTGCTTCGAAGGTTTGGGCCTAACAGAATGGTAAAGGAAGCTGTCAGATCACCGTTACTTCCGTCTAGAAACCTATAGGTCACCCCAAATCCTTAGCAAAGCTGGAGATACTGGGTGGGCAGGAGAAGGGGTGAGGACACAGCAAACTTTGCTTTGTTCTGAACATTGCTTCTGTTGTCTACGTGACTAAAGCAAGTTATTTCCCAGTGAGAGTGGGGGACTGGGAAGACGGTGCATGTTACGTGGATCAGGATGAAGGCAAATGTGGGGGAGGGGAAGAAGCTATTCATGTTCAGGTGACTGTGAAGAACATCCCTTTTGGTCCCACAGTGCAGAGGCCACCGCAGTCTTTCCAGGAACTATATTCCTTAGCAGCCCAACCTCTTGCCCTTAGATGTTCCTTCAAAGGCTCCCCAAGCAGCAGGGGTCTGCTGTTGGCAGCCATTCCCCACTCCTACCCCTCACCCTTTTTCAGTTTAAGGAAATCCAAAAAGGAAATTTGCGACATCACCCAAATCAAGAAAACAGGGCCAGTTCTTTTATACCCCCAGTGTTCTGTGCGAAATTGACATTCAAATAAATGATTACTAACACTTACAGTTAAAACATCACTTCTGGTTTCATCGCTAAATGTACATTTTTTAAGGAGAAGAATTGTGTTTTATAGTAATTTTAACACCCCAAATAATAGCAGCGACTACTAATTTATATGGATAAAGTTTTCCATCATAAATTAAAGAATAGACAGTTTACCAGGAATATTTCCAAAATCAATGTAAGACTGTGGCAGATGTTCCTTATCTCGATTTCTTGTGATCAGAAACACACCAAGGAATGACAGAAAACACCTGTAAGAGTAATATTAATAAGGAACACAAGAACACTGAAACAACTCATGGTGTTAAATAACCGAGCTCCATATTCTACATGATGACACAAATTCCGTTGGTCTTGTTTTTTCTGTTTTTCATGGTAAGCCTTCTAGAACTTGTCTTAATTGCTGCAGCGAATAATACTTTCCCCCAGAACCAGGACCTGGGCAGCTTCCAATAAATCTCTGCCCCAGGTTTTTACCATCTGGAGGCTAAATCAGGCTCTAAACCCTTTGGGTAGACACTAGGTCTCATTTTCTATCCATGCATGCCCAGACCCATTACTGGCATGCAACACAAGCAAAAAAAAAAAACAAAAAACAAAACAAAAAAAAAAAACAAAGTTCTTTAATTTTCTAAGAAATTTAATTGTCCTTGGCCATAAGAATAATCATAGTTTCCAGATCCTAGAAGTTTAGGCTCGCCCAAGCATCTTATGAAATTGAATTTTCAAGCTAGATGGTTTGCTACACTGAAAATAGTCTGGGCTCAAGTCTGCATAACAATGGTCATGCAGAATACCAGATCAAGAAACAGCTAAAGTGCTAAGGGAGTGCCAGCTGGAACCAACAGAGGATCTTAGACATTGGTGACATTCTGTCAACATTCTGCCCTCTGTTTGCAAGGATGTCAGCAATGATGCCCACCAAATCTCCAGGAAGGGGGAATGATGGGCGTCCAGATACAAGGAAGGGGTACCACCAATCTGATGTTATTAGGTCCAAAGCTAATAATCTGTCCTAGACTTGACCTTTTATTCTAGATAATCCCAGAAGCATCTGTGGTTCCTGAGTGAGATCTAACCTAGAATTTTCCAAGAGTGAGGTAAATCTGATTTAGTACAAAAAGGTCATGGAGTAGCTACAACAACCAGTGGATTTATCGAGACTTTGGCTGGAACTGAACATCCCCAGTTTTAGAACCCTCAGAGAGATACCCAAATCACCAAGTCAAAGACACGGAGTCCTGTGTAGGGTCATATAGCACCCTGTGTAGGGTGTTAAATCGAAAAATATGTTTCTTTTAAGAGCTCAGGAAACTAATGTTTCTTATATTACCTTCCAATTTTCTATACCTGAGGTACAATGCCAAAAATCCTACATAAAAGTAATAGGATTTCACATTCCTTACTTCTGAGACACTTACTCACCCAAAAATATATATAAATATGGTAAGAAAAGCTGCACCAAGGAATTCCTGATAAAATATGATACCTATAACGGGAACGAAAGACAAACTTAATTTTAGGGTAAGAATATATATAAAAGCTACACACTGTTTTTTAAATTATGTTAATGTATTATTTTTTCTAGGCATAGGTACCCTTAAAATGCACATCCAGTAGCTTAGTTTGAAAATATTTGCAAGCCACACTCAGATTTTCAGTGATTTCAAAAAGAACATAGATTCGTAGGCTCTATGTAATGTATTCTTATTATACAATCAACACAATTAACATAACTTTTGCAAATAGAAATTTCTTATCCAGTTTAGGATTTAGCCCACTGGAACACGCAAGAAAACAAAACTCTAGTGCCATTTCCTACCTACAGTTTTAGGCCAGGGGTCAGCAAGCCTGACCAGAGAGCCTGCGTGGACTCTGGGGCCTCTGACACAGCATTCCCTTCAGGGCAGTTGTTGGCCGCCCAGGCTGTCACTCTTGGCAATGCCCCGTGTGCACTCAGCCACTGGAGGGCGCCGTAGTCATTCCACACAGCCCCATTTCTCACTGTCAACCCCCTCTCCCTTCTCTTTCTTCTGGTTGCCCTTTTGGTGGAAGGAAAAGGTGGAAGGATGCGTTGTTTACTATGAGGAACTTTTCTTCTCTCCTTGTTGGTCTCAAGGATTTCTTCTTGGTCTAAGGTCCCAAAGCCTTCACAGAATTGTTTTTCTCTTAAAGCCATCTTTAAATTATGTATTACTTGGAATTGGATTTTTGTGTGTGCGGTGTTATCCTTGCTGGTTAGCCAACGAATGTTTACTGAGTCCTTTGGGTCAGCTACTGTTCGGGGTGCTACAGACACCATGATGAACAAGACAGAGCCCTATATGAAAGGAGTGCTCTCAGAAGCCCATCTCCTCACCTGGAGAATAAACTTCGTACAGGAAGGAACCACGTTCAGCCCTAATACATATCTGTTGAATGGATGAGCAGGTTTGGAAGCATTTTTCCATGTTATTGCACACTTTTGTGTAATCATTTCAATGTTTCCATGTTATTCTAAGTAACTGCCCTATAATATTCATTTCTTTTAAGGGCATTTTCAGCTGTTTTGAAATTTTTTTACTGTGGAAAATTAGTGATAAACTTCTTCATATGTATTTTTTTCTCAGCATTTTAGGATTTTTCATTTATTTATTTGTTAATTTGCTTGTTTGTTTATTTGTTTAGAGAGCTTGCACATGTGCAGATGGGGGAAGGGAGAGGCGGGTGGAGAGAATCCCAAGCAGGTTCCACGCTGTCAGTGCAGAGCCTGATGCAGGGCTCGATCTCACAGACTGTGAGATCATGACCTGGGCTGAAATCAAGAGTTGGTTGCTGAACTGACTGAGCTACTCAGGCACCCCAGGATCTTTCTTGTTATTGCTGCTTAACGCAGAATTTCTGCTTCAAAGAGTAGAAACATCTTTTTTAAAATGCATAGTAAAATACACATGACAAAAAGTTCACCATCATAACCATTTTTAAGTTTGTAGTTAAGTATATTCACATTATTGTACACCTAATGTCCAGACCCCTCTCACCTTGCAAAACTGGAAGTCTCTACCCATTATATGACAAGTCCCCATTCCCCCTCCTCTAGCCTCTCTGGCAATCACCATGCTACTTTCCATATCTGTAAGTTTGACTACTCTGATACCTAATATAGGTGGGATCATACAGCATCTGTCTTTTTGTTACTGGCTTATCTCATAATGTCCTCAAGGTTCATCCATGTTGTAGCATGTCTCAGCATGTCCTACCTTTTTAAGGCTGGATAATAATATTTCATTGTATGACATACTATTCCACTCATCTGTTGATGGACATTTGAGTTTCTTCCACCTTTTGGCTGTTGTGAATAATGCTGCTATAACCCAAGCATACAAATATCTGTTCAAGTCCCTGCTTTCAATTCTTTTGGATATGGACCTAGAGGTGGAATTTCTGGACTGTATGGTAATTCTATGTTTAATTTTTTGAGGAATAGTGTTTTCCAGAGTGGCTACTCCATTTTATATCCCCATCAACAATGCACAGAGTTCAAATTTTTCCACATCCTCACTAACACTTGTTAATTCTTTTTTTTTTTATTTTTTGCTAGTAGCCACCCTAATGGGTAAAAGGTGGTGTCTCCTTGTGGTTTTGATTTACATTTCCCTAATGATTAGTGATGTTGAGCATCTTCTCGTGTGCTTATTGGTCATTCATACATCTTCTTTGGAGAAATGTCTGTTCAAGTCCTTTGCCCATTTTTAAATTGGGTTATTTTTGTTGTTGTTGTTGTTGAGTTGTAGGATCAAAGATTAGAAACATTTTTAAGGCTCTTGATGAAGACAATGAAACCCAGTTCTCGGAGGGTAGTACCATGCTACCCAACTCCACGAGAGTGCCAGTAATACTGCAGCCTTCTTAGCGTTAGTTATTGCAATAAAAAGAACAAAACAAAAACTTCACTAGTTCGTAGGCAAAATATGGTATCACATTGTAATTTTAAGCTAGACTTTTTGATGGGGGCAAAAAAGGAAAATTAGTCAAGAAGCTTCATCTCCATTCCATACTTCAGTAATAGCAGATGAACTATTATCACTTCCAGAAAGTTCCAGCCTCCCTGACTCATCAATTACTTGGCGTGCTAAATATTGAGATTCCAGCCCTGTTGGTCCTACTACAAAAATGTTCTTTTCAAGGGAAGTACATTTTTTACACGTCTTTACAACATTAACTATTAGGCTGTATGTCATGCCTGTACCTCTTTTTGGGCCCTATTATTTTTGTTTCTAATAATTCTAGGGCACACTAATGTGCCATCTTTTCATACTTTCTTTTGTCAGCAAGCATAAAATTCTAAAAAAAAATCAGATGTCTTGATATATGATCTTTCTCTTTAAACGTAAGGTTCAGTTTTGGGAAATAAAAAATGCATCGATTACTTTTAAAAACTGCCCACTGGCAGTCACATTGCCATGAAATAAGAAAGGTGTGTCAATTAGGAAACATAATCCCTAATTGCTTCCAAAATACATAAACTTTGCTTTGGGAAATGAACTTCCAATATAAGAAGGTAGTAAATATATCCAACAAGCCAATAAACTAGGGCATAACAGTACTAACCTTAGGAGTGGTATACTGGAATCTATTATATTTTGGTTTGGACCAAGTTTCAAATTTATGCTTTTTTTTTTTTGATCTCTTCTTTTTTTAAAATTTAATTTATTTTTTAAATTTACATCCAAGTTAGTTAGCATACAGTGCAACAATGATTTCAGGAGTAGATTCCTTCATGCCCCTTACCCATTTAGCCCACCCCTCCTCCCACAACCCCTCCAGTAACCCTCTGTTTGTTTTCCATATTTAAGAGTCTCTTACGTTTTTGTCTCCCTCACTGTTTTTATATTGTTTTTGCTTCCCTTCCCTTATATTCATCTGTTTTGTATCTTAAGGTCCTCATATGAGTGAAGTCAAATTTATGCTTTTTAAAAAAAACACTATTGTGTCTCACATATATGTTTCTGAATTGTCAATAAATACAAAAGGACTGTAATAGTAGAAAAATAGAGGCCAGAGCAGTGAAGATAGTAGCTTCTATTCTCATCTGCCTGCCTTTCCCTGGAACACTGGATTCAGTTTTGGACCCCAGTCTTTGATGTAGGTGATCAGCGGTGAGGGGCAAGGAAGGAGGAGTTAATGGAAAGAGGAATGTTTGGCCCAGAGACAAGGCACAAGAGGACCCTTCAGCTGCTTTGATTATCAGAACGGCTGGCAAGGAGGGGCGCCTGGGTGGCTCGGTCGGTTGAGCGTCTGACTTCGGCTTAGGTCATGATCTCGAGGTCTGCGAGTTCGAGCCCCGTGTCGGGCTCTGTGCTCACAGCTCAGGGCCTGGAGCCTGCTTCGGATTCTGTGTCTCCCTCTCTCTCTGCCCTTCCCCCACTCGTGCTCTGTCTCTCTCTCTCTCTCTCTCTCTCTCTCTCTCTCTCTCTGTCAAAAATAAATAAACATTAAAAAAAAAAAATTAAAAGAAGGGCTGGCAAGGAGAAGACTCCAGAAAGCAGACCTAAGATGAGAGTCTTGAATTTACAGGGAGACTAGTTTCAACCCCACTATAAGGAAACACTTTCTAATAATTAGAGTGCTCCAAATAATTAGGGGGATCCAAAACAGGACTAAGCTGTCTCGGGAGACAGAGAGCACTGGGAAGCCTTCCCACAAAGCAGAATAACCTGTCTGCGAGGATGTTATGGAGCAAATTCAGACCCAGGTGGAGGTTAGCAGGGTATGATACCGGCTACGTAGGTCCTTTTAACCGAAGATTCCTTGGCTGTCTTGTTTACTCCGAGAGAAGCTTTATTTATGCTTTTGCGGGGGTCGAATCACCGGAGCAGAGAAAACCCAAGCTCACCTGCGATAATGGCGCTGGTCGTGAAGAAAACGTGGTTAATGGGCACCACCATCGCTGTGTTGTAGAGCTTCGTGGCATGATTCAGGAACCTAGAGCAGAAGGCACTTACTGAAGCTCTGGCTCTAAGAGACGTTCAGCAACAAGTTAACAGTAACCTCAAGAAATGCATGTCCTTAAGCTACAACTACAAAGGGAAAGGAAGTGCAGTAAAAGGGCATTTCCAATCAGCAGTCATAGCTTATATGCATCTGATGTATGAGATCAGATGTCAGGTTTTATGGTCTGTTTAAACCAACAACAGTAACAATGAAAAGCAATTAATCATATTCTGAGGCCACAGAAGTTTGAGTTGGAAGTGAGTCAAGCTGCTGGACCAGTATCACACTGGAGCTGATTCATTAGGATAGACCCTAGAATCTGTTAAATATCATATCTGGGGAATAGTGTAGCTATCCATTGACATGCCACATGCCAAGAAGGAAGATGGAGAAGTAAAGGAATGTTTAATGTTTCAAAAACAATGCTCCGTGCTCCAGCTGCACAGCACATGTGGGGAGCTCAGTTTCGCACTCTGGCCACCAGCGCGACTCAGGTTCCCACAGTGAAGCCGTGCTGCCCTGTCATTGACGTCAACTGAGCAATTTTAAAAAGCACTGACGTTTAGGTCCTGTCCTAGCACAATTAAAAAGAAATGCTTTGTGGGTAGATCCCAGGTGTGCCTGAGCACACGTGTGTGTACATGCATGCATGTATATGTGTGTGTGTACATGTACCTATCTATGAACAAACAGACCACTCCTCAGGCGGTTTTGATGGGTGGCCAGTTCTACAGTTCTAGTGCATTCACGGGGCATCAGTGTGGAAGAGGCAGGGACTGGGACAAGGGTGGTGGGAATGCAGGGTGCCTTGGGTTGTACCTGCCTCTTAAAATCATAAAGCTGAGTTTAAAGCTAACGATGCTAATCACCAAATTCCAAAAAGATGTTATAGCCGTGCTGATGAATTCGGAAGAAGAAAGGGAGATGAAACAAAGTGGCAAGGCTCAAGCATTAGAAACACACTCATTCTCATAAGGAAATGACAAATGAAACAGTGACAAAACACTGGGTTTTTCCAGTCACTCTCCACCTTCCTTGCAACAGGCCCATGTCCGACCCAGAACTATTAGGCTTTGCTGCTAGCATCTATGGAGGGAACTCTTCCCTAAACTCTTCCCGAGTTTAGGCCCTGATTTCCCAGCTGGCTCCGGGATGGAGCTTTTGCACAGCATTTTGGGATAAACAGAAAACTTTCTGGCTGGCTAAAGACAGCCTCGCAGGCAAAGGCGTAATCATGATGTGAAACGGAGGGGAAGTGACTGGAGCAGAAGGAGGTGGCGGAGGGTGGGGGGGAGAGAAGAACAGAAATTTAAAATGTTCCATGTCACCACTCTTAGGCCCCAAGAGAAACATAAAACAATCATTCTGCGATCCCATGGGTACAAAGAAAATTCTGGCCAAGGATGCAAAGTTCTGGGGAAAGGATTTCCCTCCCGGCCAAACGTCTGGTTTTGTCCATCCCTGGGCAATTAATGAGCATGAGCTAAGAATGAAGGTGAAGGGTTCATGTATTTCCTATATTTAGAATGAAATCCTGGATGTGGACCTTCCCCTTTGATTTATTGCTAATGACAACCTGCGTACGATGGATATTAATTACAAGCAGAAGAGCATCAGGAAAGTATCAAAGTGCACTTAGCTAGATTGCGGCCATACTTTAGAACTCACAAGACATGAAGGCAAAGCTTAGTAAAAACTTATTATTGGACGCGAAGGAGAAAGCAAGGCGTGCTGGCTGAGGACAAGCTGAAGGCCCTTCACCCTCAGAAATCAGTTACACCTCATTTTAATTATCCACGGACGCCAATAAAGATTAATGCTCAGAGAAGCACGGGAATGTTGAAAGATTAGTGAATAGGTAGAAGCTAACTTACTTGACTTGGAAAACACAAGACGCTATCATGATGATAAACATGATATAGAAGATGGGATAAGTTAGTTGCATTTTATCCGTCACAGAAAAAGTGATCATGCCTGAGACTGCTTTTACTGAAATGACAGTCAACGAGGCTGAAAAAGAAAACAGAAGACACAAATAAAATACATTTTTGAGACAGAATTACCAACAAATATCTGAAGCTTACACAGTAGAGTGGTCAATACTCCAGTCATGCTTTCAGGACGCAGGCTTGTGAGAGGTGGGGGTAGGACGTGGCTCCGGACAAGGGGTAGCCCGGCCGCTCAAGCCGTGCGGCACTTTGAATTTGCCTAAATCAGCTAAAGATCTGCTACGCGACTGGGTGCTTTTTATCTTGGGAGCAAGATGCTTATTTTCCAGCCCTCACTGCTGAAAGGATGTCGCAGAGGTTATAATTACTAGGAGATGGGAGAGGAGAAAACAATGAAGGTGGGGGAGAGAAGCAAAGTCAGACAGTCCTTGTGACATGAGTGGGAAAATAACTATTAAACGATACTGAAAAATCGAAAGCCAAATAGATGAGAAAACTGGAGAATGGAAAGTGACTCCCTCTGCGAGTTTACTAAGAATTGTACTGAGTCTATGTCTGAGGCTTTTTGTTCATAAATGTCTAGAAGTCTCATGAAAAAAAAATTTTTTTGAAGACAGTAATAGGAAGCAGGACCGGAGCTGAGTATCCATCTCTCAGAGTCAACCATAAATCTAAGGGTTACATAAGCACTTTCTATTTATACTCTTATGCTAAAGAGGAACCTGGCCTTAGGCAAACCAATTTTTCATAGGTTCCAAATAGCAATGAAGAAGTGACTTGATAAGGTTATAATATGAAAGCAATGAGGCATTTTCTAGAAACACCATGTCTCTGTAGGAAGAAAATAGTGTTTTCTTTTGGTTTTAGGTTGCTTAAATTTAATGTCGCATCTAATTCCGTAACTAAGCTGAAACCTACAGAAAGTGAAAAAAATAATTTTTACGTGAAATCAAATAACTCTAAGTCAAAGGCAATGAGAACAAGAAACATTTTCTTTGTGCTGTTGGTCTACCTGGTCATGATATATCTGAGCTTTATCCCTTTTAGCTTTTGAAAAGGCATTATATAGAGAGAATGTTTAAAATAGCAGCTGATGGCCAACCAGGGAAAGCCTCCTATAACCTCCTTTTCCAAAAACTGAAAATATACTTCAACTTGAAGAGTACCAGGGCACACTTCCAAATCAGGCATTTTCCTTTCCATTAAAAATCGTAACAGAGAACAGGTGACAAATTCTAAAAACAAACCCCCAATCTGAACAAAGAGGCCCTTACAACTGGGTCCCTCTTCATCTTTAAATAGCTTTTGACCTGATCATCTTACATGTTTTCTACAGATTATGACAATAGTCCTATCTCAGCTAATCTAGGAATTTTATCTGCAGTGATGTGTGCCACTTGATGGTTTACGTTTGTAAGGTTAGCTCTTGAGGGACCTTGATTTCCTCTTCAAAATTTTGCTTGAAATTAGAGTACAATGTGGTTATGGCCTTGTGGTCTGAACAGCCAGGTTTCCCAAAGGGATCATTAATGGGGGAGGAGTTGAACACACTATTCCATTAGCCTCAGAACCTCAGGATTGCAAAGGCCCTTCAAGGTCATCTAATGCAACTACCTACCATCTGATGTTAAATTATACTTGACCGCAAAACAAAAACAAAACTAGACTTTTTATTAAATAGCTAAACCAACTATTGGTTTGCTAATATAGTTAATCACTGTATTTCCAAAGCATGTACAATCACCAACCAATTAATCACTCTTTATTGTAACTCTGCAAGTTATTTCTAGGCTGGTGACAAGTACTTCTGTTTTATTTTTGGGTGGGAATGTGGTTGGTGAGGACAGATAAAAATACAAAATTTAATATGCTATCATTCTAATGTATACATAAAAAATATAAAGTGCTTATATATTTTCTATTTTTATATACAGAAAAAAAAAGCTAGGAAAAAATGCCAGAAGAAACAATGTCAAGATCCTATCGGTAGTTATCTCTAGGCACTGGGATTATGAAGAACATTTAAAGTCATTTTTTAAAACTATAAAAGTTTATATGTTCCTTTAAGAAAATTTGGAAAAATGCAGAAAAGCCTGGAAAGAAAAATGAAAATCACCTGTAATCTCAACACTCATCCCCAAGTCATTTTTAACATTTGGGAATATTTCTTTGTAGCTATTTTCCTGTCTCTGGATATGAATACATTATAACATATGTATATACATGTTATATATATATATAACAAATAGTATATACTATTTAGGAACCTAGTTTCAACTGCCATCAAGTATTTTCTATGCCATTAAATATTCTTCTGAGCATGATGTTCATCAGCTGTGAAGTATGCCTTTGCATGAATTATACTTCATCTTGGTAATTCCCTATTTTTTGCATATTTAGGTTATTTAGGTACATCCTTTTTTTTTTTCTGGAATTAAAAATGAGGTTGTGATGAATATCCCTGAACATATATCTTTGCAAAGCACTCTGCCAATTGCCCTAGGAAAATGAGCTATGGGGCGGGGGAGTGGGGTGGGGGTGGGGGGCTCTGTGACAGATGCTGTTCTTCTGAAATATACTGGCAAGCTGCCTTCTACAGACTATCAGTCACATTCCCATAGTACTGTGAGGCAGTGCTCAGTTACATGGATTTTTACCTTTTTCTTGATGGCCCTCTCTGTTTTTCTTATTTCTCAACAATAGACATGTATTACTTTCGTCATCACAGTGGTACTGCTTTTGCCTGACATAGCTGACCTGTGTTTGAAATCTGGCCTTCTCAGTTTCCTCCGACTTCATCAACTGTTCCTTCCAGAGACTTTCCCAAATTGCTACCAATGTCTCCTTATTAGAGCCACAAATATTTCACTTATTAATTTGGCTTCCATAATCTGAGTATGCTAAGCATAGAGAAGGACTTCCTAGCTTTCTCAGCTTCCTGATCAGTTGAAAGCATCTTTTTAAAAAATTTTTATTTATTTATTTTGAGAGAGAGAGCGGGAGAGGGGCAGAGAGAGAGGGAGAGACAGAGACTCTCAAGTAGGTTCGGTACCATCAGTATGGAACCTGATGCGGGTCTCGAACCCACAAACCGTGAGACCATGACCTGAGCTGAAACCAAGAGTCGGACGCTTAACCAACTGAGCCACCCAGGTGCCCCTAGTTGGAAGTATTCGGTTGGGAGTTTTAAGACTTAAGAAAGACTGCAGCCACAGGCCTGGGGAGCCCCTCACCAGAAGCCAGTTTAAAGACTTCCTGGTTGCCCTCACTTTCTATTTTCTTTTTAGTTCATTTTTTTTTTATCTATCACATGAACAATATTAACAATAAAGTAAAAACAAATCCACCTGCATACTATTGTTACCTCTCACTCATCTCCAGCGTCTGCTTCATGCGCGCTTTTAATCACAACGAAGGTAGGTACCGTGTTGTGTGCTACATTTTCCATTTAATTTGACACTCTAACTATTTTTCAAAGCGGCTACATGGTTTCCATAATCATTTTTTCTTGTAGAAGTCATCAGGGATCATTGTAAAATGCCTAACCAGCACAGATAAGTATCAAGGGAAGAGTGGGCAATCTTTTCCTCATTTCTTAGTATGATGACAGCACTTGTGCTATTTCTCCAGCATGTAGGCTTCAGCTTTTGGTTTAAGAGAAATATATTTTTCCAATTTCACAGAAACAGAGACTAGAATGGTGGTTGTCAGGGGCAGGGAGTAGGGGGAAGGGAGTGATGTAGGTCAAAGGGTCTAAATGTTTAGTTTAAGAAGAGTAAATTCTGAGGATCTAAGACACAGCATGGGGACTACAGTTAATAATGCAGTATTGTATACTTCAGAGTTGCTGAGAGATCTTAAGCATTTTCATTACACACACACACACACACACACAGTTCACTATGTTAACTATAGGGGGTGATAAATGCATTCATTATCATGAGCTCAGTAATCATTCTGTGATGTATATGCGCATCAAATTACCACGTGGTGTACTTGAATACATACACTCTATGTGTCAATAATTTCCCAATAAAGTGAAAATTATTAAAAAGAGAGAAATATGTTTTTAACACAGATATCTTTCTATTCTGATTACATTTCAAATTCTTTATTAGGAACGGATATTAAATTTTAACATGTCTTTTCAGCATCTGGATATTTACATGATATTTCCCTTTTTGAGCCATTAACATGATGAACTATATCAATGGATTTCTTCTTCTTTTTTTTTTTTTAATGTGTATTTATTTTTGAGACAGAGAGAGACGGAGCATGAACAGGGGAGGGTCAGAGAGAGAGGGAGACCCAGAATCTGAAACAGGCTCCAGGCTCTGAGCTGTCAGCACAGAGCCTGATGCGGGGCTTGAACTCACGGATGGTGAGATCATGACCTGAGCTGAAGTCCGACGCTAGCCGACTGAGCCACCCAGGCGCCCCATATCAATGGATTTCTTAAAGAACCATGCTTTCATTCCCATAATTAATTTGGTTAATTCAAATGTTTTCTCTGTGCTCACTGTCCTCAGTTCTAGGTAATTACATACAGTATAACTAGAACAGACATGGCTGTGTCCTCACAGAACTGATTAGGTGGAGAAGATGAGCAATATCAGAATGTAAATATGTAAGTAGGATATATAAGCATAAATTGTAAGCGTTACAGAGAGAAAGAACCGGCTTCATTAAGACCACTTGGTCATGAAGTATGTCGGGTTTTTTTTTTCTGGATTCTACTTGCTAATTTTTTGAGACTTTTACATTAATATTGAGTGGGGAAATTAGTACAGGGTATTCTTACTGTGTGCTACTTGGGATCAGTATTGATACTCATTATGTAAACAAAACGGGAAAGCTTTCTTCTTATGTCCTCGAATAGTGTGAACAACAACAACAAAACAGAATCTGTTTCTTAAAGATTTAACCTTCTAGGTTGAAAGTAAAGATGGGGGGTGGGAGGGAGGGGAGGGTGGGTGATGGGTATTGACGAGGGCATCTTTTGGGATGAGCACTGGGTGTTGTATGGAAACTAATTTGACAATAAATTTCATATAATAAAAAAAAAAGAAAATCAAGTATGTAGGCCTGGTTCTTTTCAGGATGTAGCTTTTTAAACCGTTCTTCCATGTCCTCCATATCTATTTTCCTTTAAAAAATAATCAATTTAATAAAATTTTCATCTTTGTTGTCGCTTTTATTTCTAATTTTGTATATTTGAGATTTTTCCTTTTTTTTTTTTGTCTTATGAAGGATATATTTTAATGTCTTTTAAGAATAGATTCTTGGGTTTATTTATCAATCCATTGTTTTTCTGTGCTCTATTTCATTAATTTTTACCTTTATTAATCACTCCTTTCTGCTTGCTTCAGCTTTATTTCAGTGTTTTTTTCCCTCCTGTTTTGAGCTGAGTGCTTGACTTACATTTAATGTAATGAATTTCCTTCTGAATACAGCATTAGTCATAAACTACAGGTTTAATATTAAGTGTTTTCATAATAATTTAAAAATATATGCTGCAATGAAAGCTTGGTTTCTACTTGGGCCCAGCTGCAGTTTAAAAGTAGTGTCAGCATTTCCAGATGTTACAGTTTTACTGGTTTCTGTTATTTTTGTTATTATTTTCTGTTTTTATTTCACTGTGATCTGAGAATGTGGTCCATACTTCGACTTCCTGGAATTTATCAAGGATTTCTTTGTGGGCAATTACACAATTAACTTCTGTAAATGTCACACAGGCACTTGAAGGCAGGTGTATGGTCTGTTTTCAGGATTTAGAGTTCAACGTTAGAGCAACGTTGAGGACTCATTCTTCTGTCCTTATAGATCTTTCTGTCTACCTACCTTCCATGAACTAAGAGAAGTCTTCTACTCCTCTCATATTTCTATTAACATCGGTTTCAAAAGAGCTGCTGCCTGAATCTCCTGAGGGCCCCTGGCCTTGGTGTCTCCCCCTCCCAACCCTCAATTCTGCCACGATGAGCAGCTAAATACTAATATGGGGCCTCCAGGAGCCTTTGCTTCTGCCTGGATTTTAACTTAGATAGTAATAGTATGCCCTTTTGCTTTCTTTTACTTTCAGTCTGAGTTAACTTGTTTTAGATGACATTTATGTATGAAGTCAGAGTATTTCACAACCAGCAAGGGCCGGTTAGAAAGGTCACCATTTCTACAACTCTTGTGGAGATAAACCAGAGAACTGTGGATGAATCCAATTTCAGAATCTTTTTTCAAAATCAATCTGGGAATTTTTCTGAAGCCCAATATGGGAATCTTTCTTTATTATTAGGTGAATTTACCCTATTTACATTTATGATCATAACTGCTATGTATGATCTTAATTCTGTTATCTTATTTTCCTATTTAAAATGTCCTTTATTCTCAGTATTTTCCTATATAATGTGCATTTTATCTCTTAGTTGTTTGCTTTTGTTCTCCCTATCTGGCAATTTGGAAAGAAACAACAGTAAAGTTCTTCTTCCGTTCTTTTCATCAACAGCATACCTGACTGTGGTATAAATTCATTTCTACAAGTAATTATCACAAGTACAAATCTTCCAATTCAAAGGAGAGAACTAGTTTGTGAAATGAAGATGGACAAATGAAACTCAGCCCCTCCTTAGCATGAAGGTTGCTGCCTGTCCCAGTGGTATAGGTATAATCTACAGAATCATAGCAAACAACACACGACGTATGGTTCATTTTATTGGCAAGGAAGAGGAAAAAAAAGAATTATAAATAACTTTTTAAAAGGCAATTTTCCAAGTGATTAGTGAGAGCTCCTAGTGTTGATTTATATGAAGACATGTGTGTGTGTGTGTGTGCATGTGTGTGTGTGTGTGTGTGTGTGTGTGTGTGTAAGAGGAGGGGGAAAGGGCAGATTTAAAAATACACAGTGGGCTTACAGAACCAACAGTTTTAAAATCCTGGGAAAAAAGGAAATGGGTAGATAAACAATGAATGAAAGAAATGTTGTATTTAAGAAAATCATACTGCTTACATTTACATTTCATATTAGCCATATTTTGGTAAGTAATTCCTGATAAAAAAGTTTCAATTGGGATCATTCTTTTGTTCCTCTTTTAATATTTTCCAATTACATCCTAAGAAACAAAATCCTCCAATTGTCAGAGAGCAAATAAAATTACTCAGAAGTAAAAACGCTGACATGTTTTTAAAGGAACTAAACAGACACCACTTGTAGATATGGATGTGCAAAATACAGTTTGCGTGATTGAGCCTGGGTTTCTTTCTGCAGATCAGAGTTGAAAAGTAGAAACAATGAGAAAGGAACAGAATGCTTAAGTGTTCTCCTTCAAACCTCTTTTTTCACTTAGCATGGTTAGATTGGAGAATGAGAGAACAGTACGTTCTTACCTAGAAGTGCCACCAGGCTTAGCAGGATCACCATGTGCTTCATTGCTTTTCTTTTATGGAAATAGAGGAGGGTGCAGAAAATTAATATTTCGAAAATCTAGAAGTGAAAAAGACGCAAAAGAGTAGAGTATAAATTATTTTACACACAGCCTTCTGAATGCCACACTTCTCTTTCTGGTTTTGCAACAGTTCGTTCCCCTGTGAGAATTGAGGGTGCCTGGCGTTCCTGAGGACAATTACAAACATATGAGGACACTATATGGAACCTCAGCCATCCAGACCCAGAGCTCTAACCTCACCTATATGCCAACGATGCCGAGATCGGCAACCCTGATCTCATTTACCCAACTATCTTCTAGACATCTCCACGCGTACATTTAATAGCATAGCACACAAATGCGGGCAGTAAATTCCTGAAGGCCTTCCTTCCCCACCTATCCCTCGTGGGGCCTTCACCCCTGCAATGAATGGCCTCACCACACACCTTTTGCACCAGCCAGCAACTCCTTCCTTTCCATCACTCCCCGCCGCCCTCTCCCTGACCACTGCAACAGCTTCCAATTCGTCTCGGATTCTACTCTTGCCTCTACAACCCAGCCATTCAGCGGCCAGAGGAATCATTTAAAAGCACAATTTGAATAATGAACTAGGTCATTCATAGAGAATGTATATGATACACATATAAGGTATTTACATAATATGACAAGTAGTCATGTGCCCTGCACCTAGCCAGAGAAAGAGAACCTACCCATACTTTGAGGTCTCCTGTGCACCCCACCCCAATTGCACCCCCCTCCTCCTCGGCTCTCCCCAGCAACCACCACACTGAATTCTGTGTTTACTCTTCATTTTCTTTACAGTTTACCACCTTTCATGTGTCTCCCAACAGCGCCTTGTTTATTTTTGCACATGTCTGGACTTTATACATGCAGAATCATACTTGGTTTTGATTACTTGCTTTTTTCCCCCACTGTGCATTGTTTATGAGATTTATCCAGGATGATATATGTAATAGAATTATATATTATATCCAGTCATTCCTCTGCTTAAATCTCCTATGGTTTTCTATCACATTAAGAATAAAATCCTGGATGGCCCACCTCTGCCAGGCACAGATCCCCCACCCCCTGCCAGTTCTCTGCAATGCTCAGATTGCTCTTGCCTTTGCACTAACTGCACTAACTGTTGGAGTTGCCTGGAATACGCCTTCCCTGATCTCCCTACAATGGCTCCTTCTAGTCACTCTAGTCACTCAAAGGAGTCACTCAGCTTACACATCACTTCCTCCAAGATGTCTTCTCTGACTGCTCTAACAGAGCCACCCCTCATTTACTGTGGAGTGTAGAATATTTCCTGTTCATGCATTTGTATGTTTCTTGTCTGTCTCCCCAACTAGCACATCAGTTCTATGAGAACAGGGACTTTATCTGTCCTGTTTGCTACTGTCTTTAGTGCCTGGGCACAGTCGGCTACTCAATGAGTATTTATGGAATTAATGAATAAATTACACCTCAAATTTATTATGAACACCTTGCCAAAAACCAAGACTTAATGTCTAATAAACTGAGTGTTCAATAAATATTAATTGACTGAATGTCTAAAATTTTCCTGCCCATAAGAAAACTCTAATGTAACTTTGAGTTCTCAGTTTTATTTTTGTTTTCACTTTTTTCTTTTTTGAAGTCCTTAAGATAGCCTGATGCAAGTAATTTTTTTTCAAAGAGGTAGTATCCCTGGCCTGAAATCGTAAATATGAATGTTTACTTTTCTGACATAAAAACACCACCACTAATTTTTTCCTTAAAAATTACTAGAGTTACGGACTTCAGTACATTCAGGACTATATTTTACTTATGGAGCCATCTCTAAATCAACATGAATCTCTACTGTTTCAGTTCAAGGTTTGCTTTTTTCTTTGTTTAATCCTCTGTGGGCATGGAAAGCAGCAAGACCATATCTTCCTCATTTAAAAACCTTTCATCTCATCTGGAAGATTAAGTCATCCCTCAGCTTTTTCCTGGTAAATTAAACCAATTACTTTAACTTTTTCTTAAAGGACTTTTTGCCAGGTCTTTAATTGAATCAAGCCATGCTACAAAGGCTATTAAACTCCTATCACTTTGTCTTCCCCCAAACTGCCATCACAACATGGGTTGGGTGTCCCCACCTCTGTGCAGCTCATCAATTGTTAGCAGAAATACCCCTGTCGGCTTCACTCCCCTCTCAACCATAGGCTTCCATTTCTCACACTGACATAAACAACTCACGGCAGCATTTGGGACCACTGTATTTGTTGCTGGAAAGAAGGTGGCTCAGCCTGCATTAATGCACAGAGTGTCTTAGCTAAATCTGTTAGCGGGAGGATTATTAATTGGGGGGAAGGGAGAAATGAGGGTAGTTATCAGTTCTAAATATCAAATATGACTTTCTTTCTTTCTTTCTTTCTTTCTTTCTTTCTTTCTTTCTTTCTTTCT